>NC_088802.1:23638863-24013863 GCF_011386835.1 Chrysemys picta bellii | reverse complement strand
AATAACAACCTGAGTAGAGGTTTTCACATCACTGCAGAAGAAAGATTTTTTCTTACTGACTGGCTCTAATGCATGTCAATGTCTTTCCAGAAGACGTGCTCTGGCTCAGTCACATGTCATAGGTTTTCTGGAGGAAGCATTCGGAGAAGTTCTAGGGCCTGTGTTATAGAGAAGACAAACATAAATTCGGTAGAGGGCTAGCTCAGTGGTTTGAGCATTGGCCTGTTAAACCCAGCGTTGTAAGTTCAATCCTTGAGGGGGCCATTTGGGGATTTAGTGTGGGATTGCTCCTTCTTTGAGCAGGGGGTTGGATTAGATGAGGTCCCTTCTAACCCTGATATTCTGTGATAATAGTCCTTTTGGACCTTAAACTTTTTCTTTTGTTAGGAGGATAACACTGGACATTTTCTCTCATTCACTTTCCTTTGGAATAATTTAAATTGTGTCTTCAGCACCTTTCATAGCAAACAGTTACAATTAGCCCACAGGTTTCCAGTTTCAGGCTGTCCAAGGATGAGATGGCCATTAAAGGGGTTGTAGCTCAACTGAACCTATCCCCCGGTGAAGGGAATAAGTGCAGGGCTCACATGAGAAGGAGCAGCAGGTAACTAGGATCCAGGCCTGTTGGGTGATATAAGGACAGCCTGTGCTCAGCCAGGAGAGAGACCCCCATTGGGAGCAGGCCTGGGAGGGGCTTGGATAGTCCTTTAAAGCCATTTAGGTTCACAGTAGGGGATGGAAGAGCCAAGCTGCTAGGGATGGAAGCTGGGCCTCCTGGCAGTGTCCAAGAATGAAATCACAGCACCTTCCAGGAATGGTCCTGTGAGAGGGCACGCCCCACCCACCCTCCATCCCAGACCCTCCAGACCTTTTCATCGGGTCCCTGCCCCTTGAACCCAACAGCCCCCCCCCGCCCTTTTCACCATGAGCCGGCTGCACGATTTGCAGCCAGTTCAGTTCCAGACCATGCCAAGGAAATATCTGTACAGGCTCATGGTCCACACTTTTCACTTCCTCACCCTCGCGTCCCGCCCTGACACAAAATGTTGGGACCTCCTGCCACTTCTCGAGGGGGAGAAGCCCCGCTGGACCAGCCTATACTCCACCCTGCTTCCAAGGCCCACCGGGGATATCAGTTGGTGGCTCCTCCATGGGGCTGTGAGCACGGGTGTGTACTTTGTTCGGTTTACCCCTATCCCGGACACCTGCCCCTTATGTGGCACAAGGGAAACCCTGGTGCATGTTTATCTAGAGTGTGCCAGGTTGCAGCCCCTATTCCGGCAGAGTGGATTATCTCTAACCCTCCTCCCGAGCCCGGCAACAGAGATGCCAGGATGACACAGGGCAAAAGAATGTTTGCTGCATGAAGCATCATGTAAAATCACCTTCCAAGGAGTTAAAGAGAAACCAGGATAAAATAAAGGATTCAAAATTCATATTTTGACTGCTAGGTGGGGTAATAATTTCCTACCCAAAATAATGCATCTGAAGAATTAGATAAAAGTACCCAATAGAACAAAAAGCTCTACTTGCAAAAATAGCCCCTCAGGCCTGCTAGGCTTGTTAGCTGTTAACAATATGGAAAGCTGTACCTTCAAGGTTTTCTCCCCTCTGTTTTGAATTGTGATGAGGAATACAAATCTCACACTGGGCAACAAGGGGTTAAGAAGCTGCTCTGGCCTCAGCCAGCCCCACCCCAACACATCTGCAGGGTATGCACAGACCAGAGGGAGGATTTAAAAGGGAGCAGAACAGCTCACTTGTGGGCAGACCTGGCAGGAGGAAGGTCCTTTATCTGGCAGGTCCTGAGGGAAGGCTGACTCTGTCCTTCAGCAACTGCCTGAAGTTCCCTCTCGGAGGGAAGAGAGGGAGGTGTCACGGACTCACAGATTGTGCCCACTCGTGGCCCCGTGCGGTCCGTGGGGGGTGCCCCTTCCAATGCAACAACCTTTCTCAGGGGGTCCACTCTCTCTCGGGGTCACGCACCTCCTCCTCCTGGAGCCGCAACTCTCTGAGCCTTAGCACACCTGTTTCTCACCGTGGATCCCCTCAGGGAGTCCACTCACTCTGGACCCCCCGGGCCTCCACCCCCGAAGGGGTTGATGCAACCCTGTTCTCTAGACCAGAGTGACTCTCAGCCACCATAAAACAGGAGGGTTTATTGAGTGTTGAATACAGCGCAGGAAACTCTCAGGGCTTCAAGCCTGGCCTCCCTCAGCACAGCACATCCTAGTCCCCCTGCATCCTGGTGGGCTCTGCCTGATCCCCCTCTCCAGCCCACAGCCCCCCTGCTTCCCAGCTGGGCATCCAATATCCCCAGCCCCAAATCCCGCCTCTGTCCATTGTCTTCTCTCCAGGTAAACAGGGTCATAAATAGGTGGCCTGGACCTCCTCTCCTTTCAGCCCTCCTCTTTCTGGAACCAGCTGGTCAGGTCACTGGGGTCCTCTCTTCACAGCCCATTGTCCTTCCACTGGCCAGAACCAGCTGTGACTCCTGAGCTGCATCTCCAGGTCACCAGGTCACCGGTCGCTGGGGTATCCATCCTCCAGGCCATCAGCTGGGGTCCCAAGTTCCCTCTCCGGTCCTATGTAATAACAAACTCCCTCTCCCCTCACCTCGTTAAACCAGTAACACCTGGGGGCACTGAGTCCCACTCCCTCTGCATGCAACCCACTGGAAAACATGGAAAAACCAAGAAAATCCCCCACTTCGTCACAGGGGGCATTTCCCCCTCACACCTACTAGCCAGTTGTTGGGTGTTGATTCCTTGGCTTTTATTTCTAGATGACCTCGGAAGGGGAGAAGTTTGGAAGTGACCGGGTTGGAGGGCCAAGTCAGGAGAGGAGGCAACCACCACCCCAAGAAGGAGAGAGTTGTTTGAAAAGTTAGCCCTTTCAATGCACCAAATGTAAATATGGCTGGTTGGAGCTGTCCTCTGTTGGTCCTTATTGAATACAATCAAGTCACGATTACTGGCCCCAGAGCAACTGTTAACATGCAGGCCAGTGATCAGTTCATCTTTACCCACCACAATGAGACTCACAATAGAGTTTTTAAAAAGTATCTGTAATTTTTTTTTAAATCTCCAAGGATGATTTACTAATGGCTACTTGAGACCTCACCCATCTGTCTCCAAATAGGAAGTCCCCCATGCTAACCCAATTGTCTTCCCACAAGTCACAAACAGGTGCTAAAGGAGAAACTGAACCTTCTCTGGTTTAGATTCAGTGAACTGTACCAGCCTCCCACTGATTCCCCTGCTAGGCCGTGTTAATTAGCAGGTTGAGCCCTGTTCATTTGAGGTCCTGGGGTTCTCTATAACCAAGAACTTTAAACAGGTAATGATGTGTCTAATGTCAAGTTCCTCCGAGTCCACCAATGTTATCTCTTCCTATTCGGGTGTAACCAGTGACACTAACATTCCAGTAATAAACATGGTCCCACCAGGTTTTCCCGTTCTATCTACTTTCCCCTCCTCAATGAGAATTTCCAGCTTCTCTTCCTTCTTGGCTAGACTCCCGTGCTAAAAGCAGTGTTACTTCCCTTCACGCTTCCAGTGAGTATCTTGCAGGGTATGGACACTGCAGCACAGCATTCCCCTGAGCACACACTTGTGTTACTGCAGGAGGGTTATTGGCGGAGGCGATGTGTGGGGGAGGAGGCATCTAGTGTCACATTCTCTGCCCCCATATCCTCGCCCCCCTTCCCCCCAAGTTGTTGCTAGGTTTGTACTCAGCATGCTCACATGGACTGAGCATGCTCAGTAACACTGCTGAAGCCAGCTGCCCTCACTCTGCCCCCCACCCCGCATCCCCACTATCAGCAGGCACAGGTCATCACTGGTTATCTGTAAGCCAGGAAGAGACTCCAACTCATGTGTCACATTCTTCCCTCCATTGGAAGGTGCCATGGGAGAAAGACAACATGTCCCCATGCAGGGGCAGTAGGTTTGAATAATTTTTGGTGGTGCCCAGAACAGGTCCAAGTCCTGCCCCACCCCCAGCCTTGTAAGTCAATATATAGTAACTCCTCACTTAAAGTCATCCCAATTGACATTGTTTTGTTGTTAAGGTGATAATCAATAAGAGCAGTGGCTCTCAAACTTTTTTTTCCATGGACCTCTTGAAAATTGCTGAGGGTCTTTGCGGACCACTTAATGATCTTTCCAAATGTTGTTTGTACCATTAGCTAACCATTGTAAAGCACTTTGGATAAAAGTGCCTGTCACACAGAACCTCCTCTCTGTGAGCAGACTATCTCCAGGGCAAGAAGCTTCACAGCTTCGATCTTCTTGGATCTGACCTTGGAGCATTCAGCATCCCCTTCCTCACCGTGCGCTTCCCACAGCGAGTCGCACAGACAGGGCTCCTGGGGAAGCCAGAGGGCCCTGCACCCCAACTCTGCAGTCAGACATGACTCTCAGCCAGCCAGTAAAACAGAAAGTTTATTAGATGACAAGGAACATAGTCTAAAACAGGGTTTGTTGGTACAGAGAATAGGACCCCTCAATCAGGTCCATCCTAGGGGGCAGAGAGGCCAGACCATGTCTGTGCCTCCCTCCATTTCCCCGGCCAGCTCCAAACTGAAACTCTCCAGCCCCTCCTCTGGCCTTTGTCTCTTTTCCGGGTCAGGAGGTCACCTGATCTCTTTGTTCTCCAACACCTTCAGTTGGCACCTTGCAGTGGAGGGGCCCAGGCCATCATTTACCAGGAGACAGGGAGTTGGCCAATCTCTGTGCTGAAGGTATCACACTGGCCCTCTAGGGCTCTGAATCAATCATATCCTTATTCCCCCCTCTAGATACTTAAGAAATCCATAGGGGAAACTGAGGCACCCACAGAGGATACCGAGAAAACATTAAGAACAGTCCCACTTCATCACAGTGTGATTTAAAAAAACCCTTAATAATTACTTTTTTTTTCTACACATAAAAGCACACAACTCATTTAAATATCTGTAGTCTTAACCTTTCTAATTTGTTGGATGTGCCCTCTCTCCATCACTGCAGCAGCCTCCAAGATGGGGCTGGGAAGAAGTGGGGTTCTCCCCCACTGCAGGAGCCCCTGAATCCTGGCTGGAAAGGAAGGGGGGGGTCTCTCCCGTGCCAGAGCAGCCACAGAGCTGAAGCTGGGAAGGAAGGGGGGGGTCTCTCCCCAGCAGCAGCAGCCCTGGAGCCTCTTTCTCTGGCTGCCGTAGCCCTACACCTCTCAAATACCCTCATCCCCACTTCTCACACATCCTCTGCCTACTCCCAGGTTTGTACTCAGCATGCTCACACCTACCCCCTATTCCCCTCCAAAACCACCACCTCCCCTTACATGTGCATCTTCTCCAGGGTCCAGGCATCTAATTAGGGAAGCCAGGCCTGCGCAGCTCCACTCATTAGGTGGGTGGTCCTTCATTCTCTCATGTGCGGCTGCCCAGGAGTGCACCTTAGAGGGAACTTTCCGCGGACCACCTGAATGGAGCTGGGCCGCAGTTTGAGAACCTCTGAATTAGAGAACATGCTTGTTTAAAGTTGTGCCATGCTGCCTTATAGTGTTGTTTGGCAGCCATCTGCTTTGTCCACTGCTTGCAGAAAGAGCAGCCCACTGGAGCGCTAGTGGTGGGGGCTTGGAACCAGGGTGGACTGGCAGCCTCCCATCAGCTCCCCCACATTCCCTGTGCGGTAGCCACCCAGCAGACTATCAATTGACTATCAATTGTTCAGGTGTCCCTCCAACCCACTGCAATGTGCTGCTCCTGCCCTCTGCCTTGGAGCTGCTCCCGTGAATCTCCAGATTGCTGAGCGGGGGGAGGGGGAGGGAAGGGTAGGAGAAGAGGAGTTCTGTTGTGAGGATGTCCCCCTCCCCCGTTCCTCCCCCCGATCTCCACAGAACAAGGGGACACACGACAGGGCTCAGAATGGAGGGAACTTGCTAGCAGAAGCCGCTGTCTCAAAGGGTATGTCTACACTACGGGATTATTCCGATTTTACAGAAACCGATTTTTGGAAACAGATTGTATAAAGTCGAGTGCACATGGCCACACTAAGCACATTAATCTGGCGGTGTGCGTCCATGTACCGAGACTAGCATCGAGTTCCGGAGCGTTGCACTGTGGGTAGCTATCCCATAGCTATCCCATAGTTCCCGCAGCCTCCCCCGCCCATTGGAATTCTGGGTTGAGATCCCAATGCCTGAGGTGGCAAAAAACATTGTCACTGGTGGTTCTGGGTACATCCTCCCCCAGCCTCCGGGAAAGCAATGGCAGACAACCGTTTCACACCTTATTTCCTGGGAGAACACTGCACTGCGGACACCATGCCATGTCAAGCATGGAGCCCTCTCAGCTCAAGACAGCAGTGATGAACACTGTCAACACCTTGTGCATTCTCATGCAGTTAATGCTGAACCAGGACCAGAAAAAACAGGCGAGGAGGAGGAGGCAGCGACTGCAGCACGGCGACGAGAGTGATGAGGACATGGACGTGGGCCCCGGTGCGTTGTAGATCATGTTGTTAATGGTGCAGGTTCTAGCCTTGGAACGTCAATTCTGGGCCCGGGAAACAAGCACAGACTGGTGGGACCGCATAGTGTTGCAGGTCTGGGATGATTCTCAGTGGCTGCGAAACGTTTGCATGAGTAAGGGCACTTTCATGGAACTTTGTGACTTGCTTTCTCCTGCCCTGACACTCCAGAATACCAATATGAGAGCAGCCCTCACAGTTGAGAAGTGAGTGGCAATAGCCCAGTGGAAGCTTGCAATGCCAAACAACTACCGGTCAGTCAGGAATCAATTTAGAGTGGGCAAATCTACTGTGAGGGCTGCTGTAATGCAAGTAGCCAAAGCAATCACTGAGCTGCTGCTACTAAAGGTGGTGACTCTGGGAAATGTGCAGGTCATAGTGGATGACTTTTGCAATGGGATTCCCTAACTGTGGTGGGGCGATAGATGGAACCCATATCCCTATCTTGGCACCGGAGCACCAGAGCAGCCAGTACATAAACCGCAAGGGGTACTTTTCAATGGTGCTGCAAGTACTGGTGGATCACAAGGGGCGTTTCAACAACATCAACGTGGGCTGGCCGGGAAGGGTTCGTGACGCTCGCGTCTTCAGGAACACTAGTCTGTTTAAACTGATGCAGCAAGGGATTTACTTCCCAGACCAGAAAATAACCGTTGGGGATGTTGAAATGCCTATAGTTATTCTTGGGGACCCAGCCTTCCCCTTAATGCCATGGCTCATGAAGCCATACACAGGCAGCCTGGACAGTAGTCAGGAGCTGTTCAACTACAGGCTGAGCAAGTGCAGAATGGTGGTAGAATGTGCATTTGGACATTTAAAGGGTCGTTGGCGCTTGTTACTGACTCGCTCAGACCTCAGCCAAACCAATATTCCCATTGTTATTGCTGCTTGCTGTTTGCTCCACAATCTCTGTGAAAGTAAGGGGGAGACCTTTATGGCGGGGTGGGAGGTTGAGACAAATCGCCTGGCCGCTGATTACTTGCAGCCAGACACCAGGGCAATTAGAAGAGCAGACCAGGAAGCGCTGCGCATCAGAGAAGCTTTGAAAACCAGTTTAATGACTGGCTATGCTATGGTGTGAAAGTTCTGTTTGTTTCTCCTTGATGAAAATCCACCCCCTTTATTGACTCATTCTCTGTAAGCCACCCACCCTCCCCCCTTCGATCACAGCTTGCTTTCAAAGGAAATAAAGTCACTATTGTTTAAAAATAATTTATTCTTTATTAATTGATTATAAAAAGAGGGAGAGAACTGACAAGGTAGCCTGGGAGGGGTTTGGGAGGAGGATAGGAGGGAAGGAAAAGGCCTCTAAAAAAGTTTAAAATAATTACAGCCTTTTGCTTGGGCTGTCCACTGGGGTGGAATGGGAGGGTGCATGGAGCCTCCCCCCCCCCCCGCCCCTGCGTTCTTACACGTCTGTGTGAGGAAGCTATGGAACATGATGAGGGGGGAGTGTGGTTATACAGGGGTGGCAGCGGCACTCTGTGATCCTGCTGCCATTCCTGAAGTTCCACCAGATGCTGGAGCATGTCCCTTTGCTCACGCAGCATCCCCAGCACTGCATCCTGCCTCCTCTGCTCTTCCTGCCACCTCTCATCTCGAGCGTCTCTCCTCTCCTCACATTGGTCTCTTCTGTCCTCATGTTGGTCCCTCATGTCCTCACATTGGTCCCTCCTTTCGTCATGTTCACTGGCATTTTTCCTGTACTTTGATACCGTGTCCTTCCACTCATTCAGATGAGCTCTTTCATTGAGAGTCGATTCCATGATTTCTGAGAACATTTAGTCTCGCGTCCTTTTTTTTTTTCGTCGCCTTATCTGAGATAGCCTTCGGGATGGAGGAGGAAGGCTTGAAAAATTTGCAGCTGCTGGAGGGAGGGAAAAAAGGGAGAGAAGTATTTTAAAAGATACATTTTACAGAACAATGCTTATACTCTTTCACGGTGAACAACACTATTCACATTACATAGCACATGGGATTTTAGTACAAGGTCGCATTTTGCATCTTAATATTGAGTGCCTGCGGCTTTGGTGTTAGAGATCACAGATGCAGGTCTGGGCAACAGAATTCGGCTTGCATGTGTCCATGGTAAGCCATTGTCTTTCGGCTTCTGCAGCCTTCAGAAAAGCAGCGCCCTCCTTTCCCACATACCAAGCAAAGCCCGTTGAGTGCTGTGGTTTTCCTGTTAATGTGCAGCAGCACTAAACAAACTAACCCCCCCATCCAATTCTCTGGATGATCGCTTTATCCCTCCCCCCATCGCGTGGCTGGTATCAGGGAAGATCCCTGCTAGCCAAACGCAAAAAGCTCAGCACCAATTTTCCCCCCACCCCCACTTGGATAACTTCAGAGAAGGATTTCTTTTCAGCCACAGGCAAACAGCCCAGTAGGAATGGCCACCTCTGTCCCCTTAATTAAATTCCCATATTTCAACCAGGTTACCATGAACGATATCACTCTCTTGAGGATAACACAGCGAGATAAAGAACGGATGTTGCTTGAATGCCAGCAAACACCGGGACCATACACTGCCAGGCTTTGTCATGCAATGATACCAGATTACTTGCTACTAGCACGGCGTGGTCAAGTGTCCTCCATGGAGGACAGAATAAGGCTGCACTGCCCAGAAACCTTCTGCAAAGGCTTTTGGAGTACCTCCAGGAGAGCTTCATGGAGATGGCCCTGGAGGATTTCCGCTCTATCCCCAGACATGTTAACAGACTTTTTCAGTAGCTGTACTGGCCGCGAATGCATCCCAAGTCCTCAGGGCAAATTAATCATTAAAAAATGCTTGCTTTTAAACCATGTTTTATATTTTAAAAGGTAAACTCACCTGAGGTCCCTTCCATGGGTTCATGGTCTGGGATACTGCCTTGGGAGGATTGGGAGGGTACTTCACTCAGGCTGAGAAAAAGATTCTGGCTGTTGGGGAGAACGGAGTGCTGTGTGCTCTCTGCAAGCTCGTCCTCCTCCTACTCCTCCTCCACATCTTCCCCGTCTGCAGATTCCTCAGGTATGGTTGAGATTATCCCCTCCTCGGAATCCATGGTCAGAGGTGGGGTATTGGTGGCGGCCCCGCTAGAATTGCATGCAGCTCAGCGTAGAAGCGGCATGTGTGCGGCTCTGCCCCAGACCTTCCGTTTGCTTCTTTGGTTTTCTGTTAGGCTTGTCTGAGCTCCTTAACTTTCTGAGTCCCTATTGTGGCCTCTCTCCATCATGCCCTTGGAGATTTTTTCAAATGTTTAGGCATTTCGTCTTTTGGAATGTAGTTCTGCTAGCACGGAATCCTCTCCCCATATAGCAATCAGATCCAGTACCTCCCGTACAGTCCATGCTGGTACTCTTTCTCGATTCTCGGACTGCATGGTTACTTGTGCTGATGAGCTCTGTGTGGTCACCTGTGCTCTCCACACTGGGCAAACAGAAAATGAAATTCAAAAATTTGCGGGGCGTTTCCTGTCTACCTGGCCAGTGCATCCAAGTTCAGATTGCTGTCCAGAGCGGTCACAATGGTGCACTGTGGGATAGCTCCCGGAGGCAAAGAGCGTTGAATTGCAGCCACACTAACCCTAATTCGAAATGTCAATTTTGGTGCTACTCCCCTCATCGGGGACGGGTACAGAAATCGATTTTAAGAGCCCTTTATTTCAAAATAAATGGCTTCGTTGTGTGGACGAGTGCAGAGTTAATTCGATTTAACACTGCTAAAAAGACCTAAATGCATAGTGTAGACCAAGCCCAAGAGTATTAGGCACCCAAGTCCTACTGCATTTCAGTGACAGTCAGGTCTGGTCTACACTACAAACCTATATAAGTATAACTACGTCGCTCCGGGGTGTGAAAAATCCACATCCTGAGTGACGTAGTTATACCAACCTAACCACCGTGTAGACAGCGCTAGGTTGGCAGGAGAGCTTCTCCCGTCGATATAGCTATTGCCTCTTGGGAAGATGGATTAACTACGCTGATGGGAGAGTTCTCTCCCGTCGGCATAGAAGCATATTCACTTAAGCAGTACAGTGGCGCAGCTGAATCGGTGCAGCATTTTATGTGTAGACCTCCCCTCAGACAGCTAACGCACACAGGCCTCTCTGAAAATCCCAGCCTATGTTTGCAAGCAGGAGGTTTGTGAAACTGTGGCCATCCCTCCTGCCAGCTCCCCTGCTCAGCTGAGTAGAAAGAAAGAAAAACCTCACTCTAAACCACTGTGATCTCCTTGGGGCACAGACCATACCTTCTGTCTTCTCTGGATAGAGACAATTTATTATCAATGTTTTTGGATGTTTTTCTACATTTTCAAATATATTGATTTCAAGTACAACACAGAATACAAAGCATACAGTGCTCACTTTATATTATTATTTTTATTACAAATATTTGCACTGTAAAAAGATAAAAGAAATAGTATTTTTCAATTCACCTCATACAAGTATTGTACTGCAATCTCTTTATTGTGAAAGTGCAACTTATAATTCTATATTTGTTTTTTTATATGACTGCACTAAAAAACAAAACAATGTAAAACCTTAGAGCCCATAAGTCCACTCAGTTCTACTTCTTGTTCAGCCAGTCGCTAAGACAAACAAGTTTGTTCACATTTAGGGGAGATAATGCTGCCCGCTTCTTAGTTACAACGTCACCTGAAAGTGAGAACTGGCGTTCGCATGGAACTGCTGTAATATAAAGTGAGCACTCTACACTTTGTATTCTGTGTTGTAATTGAAATCAACATATTTGAAAATGTAGAAAAACATCCAAAAATATTTATAATAAATTTAAATTGGTATTCTATACTTTGTTTAACAGTGCGATTAAAACTGCTATTAATCGCGACTCTTTTTTTAAATCTAGTAAATTTCTTTTGCGTTAATTGTTTGAGTTAATTGTGATTGACAGTCCTAGTTTTTAAATTAAAAAAAAAATGAAATTGAACCTAGACCTGCTGTGTGAGAGTCACGGGGACTTCTGCGCCTCTCATCACATTTTAGGAGCTTCTAAGTGCCCCAGTCCCCCAAGGACAGGTCTAGACAGCAGTCTCACTCCGGCCATGCGGCTACCCCAGCCCACATTAGCAATGAACTGTTAGACTCTCTAGGCTAAGGGCATTAGACACCCAAAACCCATTCAAATCCCAGCCCTACTGAAAGTTAATGGGGGAACTTGCGCTCCTGAGGCACTTTGAGAACCGCCCCCATGCAGCCCTGTGCAGACTCGCAGGATTGGTTTGATTGTGTTGAAAGTTGAGTTGACAATAGGATTTTAACTTGTATGAATTAACATAATGAGAATCTCAATCTATATGATGATGGGGTGACTTCAGAATGACCCGAGGCTGGCTGGGTAGCGGAGATCAGAATCTGACCCCCGTGTTTTGTACAGAAGAGCTGCTTGCATAATGTCCAATGGAACAGTTTTCCATTTGACTTCATAGCACTAGTTTCAGAAGGCAGGAAATTCTGCTTTGAGCTTTTAGTTCAGTCCTTTTGGAGCCAGCCAGATGGTACCAATAATCCCCACGTCGGGGACATGGTGGAGCTGACGCACCGTGGCTGGATAAAACTTAACTCCATTACCATCGAGCAGCCTCGAGCTCCAGCTTACAACCAACTCTGTATTAATCTGTGTGGACAGTCCATTGAGCAGGTGGCAGCTGTCAAATAGTTGGGCAGCATCATAGACTGGGCTGGAGGATGCTCAAAAGATGTGGGCACTCGTACGGCAGCAGCTGCTGCCATGTTTCGGGCCATTCAGTGACACCTTTGGGGACATCAGGACTTTCAGCTTCCTACATAGCTACAGATCTATAGAACCGCGGTGTCACCACCTCTACCATATGACCGTGAAACGTGGGCTCTGAGGAAGGCTGAAGAGTGGTGGAGGGATGTTTTTTGATTCTTGTCATCTTCGTATGGCCACTGGACTGGGACTATTTCCAGTTCTGCTACTGGCCTGCTGGATGACCATGGGCAAGTCACGTCACCTCTGTGCCTCATTTTCCTCTCTGTAAAATGGGGATACTTATGTCAAGCTCTTGGAGAGCTGCAGATGAAAAGCACAATATAAAAACTAGGTCTTTTGATTATTACCAAGCAACACTAGCGCATCAGCTGGAAACCTGGGTGAGAATGACAGCTGTCGAAATGGCCAGTAACTCTCACCAACAAACATTGCTCCTGTTTAAAAAATTAGGAAATAAAATGTAAAATTTTTTTTTGTTAATTCCCAATTTAGGTGCCTGGTGATATCTTGGGACCTTCCCAAAGGCTGAATTCAGCAAAACTCTGAATTCTGAGAACCAGGAAATACAGAGAGAAGGTAAATGCCCATGCAACTTTAACTCTGCCCTATTTGTGCGATGACCTAAAATACCCACACCACGCACTCCCACTCTACCGTGTCACTGCAATGGACAGGTGCACCCTGCCCTGGCCCTATGTTCAAACACTGATCCTACTGCCCCGTCAGAATACCACACTTGTAAAGTGTAACAGCCACTTCACATCCTTTTCCAGCCCCTGTGTTGCTGAAGCCAGGGGAGAGTATTGTCGCACTGTATCAGCACAGGCTTTTCAAGACCACCTGGCTCACTCATGTCATCCCTGTTGACGGGGGAAGAAGGGCAGTGGCGTAGCCAGGTTTTAAGAGGAGAGGGAGCAAACATAAAAAAGGCGCCCTTTGGCTCCTCCTCTGGCAACGCCCCCCCTTGGCTCCTCCTCAGGCTGCTCCACAACCACCCAGCTCCTCTCCCACGCCCCCCCCCATCTCATCCCTCCTGCCATTGTCCCTGGCCAGCCCTTCCCCCACCCCTTTGCTGCCGGTGCCCGCCGGGCCGGGGCTGGCAGCTCGGCAGGCTGAGAAGCAAGTGGGCACCCATCTGCCCGGGCAGGGATGTGCTCCTCGCCCCTGCTCTGGCAGCCGGGCTGTTGCCGCACTGAGCCCAGCCTCCTCCCCACTCGCCGCTTCTCCCGCTGGCCCCCTCTCAAGGCTGGATCCCCACTTTGAACTTTAGGGTACAAATGTAGGGGCCTGCATGAAAACTTCTAAGCTTAACTACCAGGTTAGCTCTGGTTCTGCTGCCACCATTTCAATGGATTCCATTTCTGGGAAACCTTGAAAAACCTTCACCAAATCCCTGGTGAAAACAGATCCAAACCCCTTGGATCTTAAAACAAGGGGAAATTAACCATTCCCCTCCTTCCTCCCACCAACTCCTGGTGAATCAGTTCCAACCCCCCTGGGATCTACAACAGGGAGAAATTAACCATCCCCCCTCCTTCCTCCCACCAACTCCTGGTGAATCAAGATCCAAACCCCTTGGATCTTAAAACAAGGAAAAATTAATCAGGTTCTTAAAAAGAAAGCTTTTAATTAAAGAAAAAGGTAAAAATCATCTCTGTAAAATCAGTATGGAAATTAACCTTACAGGGTAATCAAACTTAAAGAGCTCAGAGGACTCCCCTCTAGTCTTAGGTTCAAAGTACAGCAAACAAAGATAAACACTCTAGTAAAAGGTACATTTACAAGTTGAGAAAACAAAGGAAAACTAAGACGCCTTGCCTGGCTATTTACTTACAAGTTTGAAATAGGAGAGACTTGTTTAGAAAGATGTGGAGAACCTGGATTGATGTCTGGTCCCTCTCAGTCCCGAGAATGAACACCCTCCCAAACAAACAAAAGCCTTCCCCCCCCCCCCCCCCAGATTTGAAAGTATCTTGTCCCCTTATTGGTCCTTTAGGTCAGATGCCAGCCAAGTTACCTGAGCTTCTTAACCCTTTACAGGGAAAAGGATTTTGGAGTCTCTGGCCAGGAGGGGTTTTATAGTACTGTACACAGGACAGCTGTTACCCTTCCCTTTATAGTTATGACACCCCCCTATTGCCAGACAGCATGTGCCCAGCCCAGCTCCACTGCCACACATGCTCCCCCCGGCCCCTCACCGCCGCGCATGCTCCTCCCGGCCCGGCCCAAGTGCTCTGGACCCGAACGGGCCCAGCAGTGCAGCCTGTCCCCGCTCTCTACCTGGCCACATGGCGTGCTCCTCCGGACATGCCTGCCGCTCCCCCATGGCTCCTCCGGCCGTGCTGCCCTTCAGAGAGAAGCAGGCCCCACCTGCTGGTGCCATATAAGTTAACCCCTAAGGCGCCGCTTTTGAAAAATGTCCTGAGGGAAAGCTGCTGCTTCCCCTGCACCCCACTAGCTACACTACTGAAGAAGGGCTGTCAGACTGTCTGGAGTGGATGAAGAACACGGGTACCAACCTCAGGGTAGACTGTTCAGAAGCAGGGCACAACCCCAACCTTGGCTGTGAGTTCTAGACTTAGATTTCACCAACCAAGTATCAAGTGGGAACTCCTCAAGCACAACAACAGCCTTAACATGGAGTCACAGACAGTCTCTTTGGGAATTCCAGTCTGTCTTGCTACCCAGGTAAGCCTGCCTCTGTGATAGATGGTCCCTTGCTCAAAAAATCACAATAATATTCAGGGAGCTGACCTCTGGTAGGAACAGACTTGGCTTCCCCATGCTAAGGGGAGGTGTCAGTGGGTGCCACACAATCCTGGGCACCACAAGAAATGTCACACGGACATACAATAAAAGTAAAAGATGGCAAATTCTGAACCAATAAATACCTTTTTCCACGATGTGTGATAAGACTCTAGTCATCAAAGCGGGACTGGACATTTGTATGGCTAACAAGAATAACCAGAGTTTTCATAGGCAATGATGATAATTCCTATTACTCTAAGCAGCAGGTTGTTTTTCTCTAGGGATCAGACAGAGACACAAACACTCAGACACTCTCAGCTATTCTGCTGCAAAAACAAAACGACCCTGAGTAGATGCTGAGGGCATTAGGGGTCAAACCTCCCCAAACACAATGTGTATGTATCTCCATGCCAGGTAGAGACTGTGTATTATTACCCCTTTTTGACCGAAATGGCTAGTCACAGTTTGGAGCTATGGAGATGTCCCAGTTGGAAGTAGAAATTGATGGAGTCTCGTATTTTCTTTGATTCAATCTCGTTTATTGACAAGGAATCTATGAGGAACCAAAAACATAAGGAACAGCGTCTTTTCTTACCGCCCCAAGTCTCGTTAGCCACCTCATTAGACCCAAACGCTTGCTTTTTCAAGGCTTGCACTGGGCTACTGCTTGGCCTTCTTTCCACAGGCAGACAGGCAGGTGAGCTCTCTCTCTCTCTCTGACACACACACACACACACACACACATGAGCACGCGCGCTCAGCAAAACCCTTCTGCCCACTCAGTCAAATTCCTGGGCAGGTTCACACACTTCTTTGTCTAAGGTGGGGGAGGGGGCTTCTAATTAACTCATCCTGACGGTTATGTGAATAGAAGGATGTGTTCACACATCAGTTTGAATAAGTTTTTTAACTCAACCATAACAAGGTTTCGTTCAGTTCATAACGACATCCCTCATCTTAGCGGAGGCTCAGGCTAGTCACCCAGGCTTGGCCCCACCCTACAACGTCCACACAGCTATTTTTAGTGTAACCCCTTTGGGGTTTAGAAAGCATGGCCCTTTAAATCTTTTTCCTAAGGGGGAGGGGGGAGAGTAAGAAAAGAGGAGGGAAACTCCAGGGGGCAAGGCTGGCGCTCCAAGGAGAAGGAGAGGCAGCCTGCAGGCCCTGGAAAAGTGAAGCAGCAGAGAACCTGCCCGAGGCCTGAAATGGACAGGGCAGATTGGGGACACGCCAGGACAGGAGCCAGGAGGAGCACTGTGCCAGGGAGGAATTGCCGAGAAGGACAGGCCAGAGCTCGACCCAGTATCACTGCTGCCCAGAGCTGCATGGGGCTGAGAGTACTTGGGCTTCTGACTCTGCATTGGGAACTAGGAGGGAGGCTGTAGCTAGTTAAGTGGGGAGGTGGTCGCTCTGTGTGGCTTTGCAGAGAGTGGCAGAAGAGGGCACCAGAGGGGTTTGTTGGGGGAAAGTTCACTGGCGCAGAAGACGACCAAGAGCACCCAAGACTCATCACTGGACTGGAACTTTGCTCAGGACTCCTGAACTCTGTGTGCAGACACATTGCTCAGTGTCTGCCCTTCCAGACTGCGCTACCACTGGGCCTGTGGGGCCTAGGCTTGGATGCAGCCTTGTTTTACTGCTCCCCCTATTGTTTTTCTCCTCTCATCTCTCTGTAAATAAATATTTCCCTTGTTATATCCACTGTACTTTTCCTGTGGGTGTGTGTGTTCACTCTGGGGGGGTTGTAACAGGTGCCCCTGGGGTGCAAGGGATTTCTCCTGCTGCATTCCTGAGAGCACCATCTCTTGGCCAGAGCTGCCTGCAAAGCAGACTCCATCTTGGCCACGAGGGTGCTACAGTTACACTAGCACGCAAGCACAAGCCATTCTAGCACAAGTTTGCCTATCCAGGCTGGGATGCTCACCTTCAGCTGCCATATAGACGTACCCTCAGTGGCTCAACTACTGTCATGCCTTCAATTAGTTCCTGTGTATTAATTTGAATCAGAGGCGTAAGGATTAAAGTACTATTCAATGGGCAGAATTTTCAAAAGCACCAAAGTGACTTCAGAGCCTGCGTTCCCCTTTCAGAAGGACCTAAGGACAGGGGTATCTGTGTCCCACTGAAAGTCAATGAGATTTATGCTTCTAAGTCAGCTAGACACTTTTGGAAATTTTACCCAATGTGCTTCAGGATGAAAGATGCTGGCACTTTTCATATATGTCATGAGTAGCATTTCCTCCATGCCTACCTGCTGTTTTTTTTACTTGACATTCATTTTGTTGTTGTTCTTGCTGTTCTTGTGTCAACAAAAATCATTCACATCGTTTATTTTATTTTGAAAGCCATTAATTTGTTTAGGGTCTGATGCACTGGGTCTTAGGGAATGTGTACACTGCAATGTAAGCCTAAACTCAGACTCAGGCTTGAGGATTTCAATCTGACAAATGCACATTCAAAGACCATTCTACATGTTTTGAAAAGATAATTTTGCCATGGCCTCTGATCAGGATACCAGATATAAGCCCAGGCAAAAGGGGTACATGGGATCCCATAGAATAACCATGGGAACAGTGATTCCATTTATGACATTGTCATTTGGAATAGTGTTCTGGCCTGTCCATGAAGGTAGATGCCTGAATGAGGGAAAACACTGGCATCATGAATGTTTCTAGTGCAGCCCACATTGGCTTCCATAAATTGGCCTCTGTGGTCCCCAAGGGCCTGCATACCCATGGAGTAGTACCTTTTGCATTGTATGTACTCCGGCTCCTTGAGTACATACAATTATGGCCCCAGTGCAGTGGGGAAACCCCATTCTCTCCAAGCCAGCAGTTACTTCAGGGATATTGTTTATGCCCCCATCTTTGGATAAACCACACACCTGACGGCCTCAGAAACCTCGGCCACCACTTTACCTTCGAGTCGACTTTCCAACCCCAAACTGGTTAGCAACCTACTTTTGAACAGGAATGGCTTCCCTCACGTATGTGTCGTAGTGCTGAAGGGTCCGGGCAAGCTCCTAACAAAGCTTCAGAAATGTAGCTTTCTTCATGAGAAAGTTCTGGTCATGCCAGGTCTGCATGACAAGGGAGTTCCACCAGTCTGTGCTCGTGGCCTGCTCCAGAAGCACCGGTCTACACAGGAGGCATCAGCGGCTCTCCCGAGAGCCATGAGCAGCAGCAGCCAGTTTGAGTCTGCCAGGTCTGTATCACCCTCATCCTCCTCCAACAGGTGCCTTCTTCTGCAGGTCAGAAAATGCGCCCGAAACGTCCACCAGCGCCTCAGAGAAGCTCTGCCCATTGCCTGAAACAGGAGGGAAAGCACAAGCAAAACAAGTGCTTCAAACGCTGACTCCTCCCTGTTGCTGGTTCCGGCTGCTGGGTGCATGCAGACTCAAAAGACAACTTGGCCCGATGCCTTGGCAGGCTGCGATAGCTTCTGGTGAAGTGCCACGGGATGGACAGTCAGGTTTTCCCACAGGGTACCACAAACAAAGGGCTACAACAGCTACCCGCTGGGGAGGATGCTAGGAAACCTGGCACAGGCTGGTTTGGCTTAGGTCTGCATAGTGCAGCATAGAAGCCTGAGCACTGGTGTGAGGCCTGGGTCCAGAAATTCTAAACCAAGGCTTAATATTCAGTGTGGACACTCAAGCCTAGGTTTACACCCACCGAGCCTACAGGTTCAAGTCCCACAGACGCCTAGGCTTACATTGCAGTATAGGCACACCCTTACACCCCTTCTACCCATTGCAAGATGACACGTAGTACAACAATGGGAAGACCACTACAATCTTCCCAGATATAAAGTTATGGAGCTTTTGGGAACCCAGGAATCAAGGAGAAAGAAAATATTTGAACCAGCTAATTCCACCCACAGGGATCTGAGGCCAGTGCCAAGTAAAATGTGGCATTTTCCTACTCAGAGAGAGCAGAGAAAGATTAAACATGTATCCGAAATCTCAAATGTCACCATGTGGAGTGTAGAGCGCAAGACAGTCGGGTTTCCAATTAAGCAAGTATCAGCTTTAGCCATGAATGGGAATGTCATCATCCCAAAACGTAGTATGTCCTCACTTTCCCCGAAGCAGTTCCCACTGGCATGAGCAAGGGCTCTACTCGATGTAAACTTTCTTGCTCATTAAGCCAGATGGATTCCTTCACAGATCAGTGGCACCATCTGAATTCATTTGAGCAACATATATTAACTGATGACTTTTCTCAGGGCCTCCTTCACCTCTTTGTTTCGCAGGCTGTAGATGAGGGGGTTGAGCATGGGAGTCAGGACTGTGTAGAAGACAGAGAACACTTTGTTCAGGGCTCTCAGTGTATTGGTTTTTGGTAGCAGATACACAGTCATTAGGGTCCCATAGAAAACTGTAACCACAATGAGGTGAGAGGAGCAGGTGGAAAAGGCCTTTTGCCTCCCGGTGGTGGAAGGGATTCTCAGGATAGTAGCAATGATACAAACATAGGATGTCACAGTTAATAGAAATGGGCAAGGCGAGTCTAGGGAGGCGAGTATGAAACTAACCAGTGTGATCATGCTGGTGTCACTGCAGGAGAGTTTTAGCATTGGAGAAAAATCACAAAAGAAATGGTCAATTTCATTGGGGCCACAGAATGTTAATTGTGACATCAAACACATCATTATTACACAACTTAGAAATCCGCTTATCCAAGACCCTGCTGTTAGCTGGAGAAACAACCTTCCATTCATCAGGACCGCATAACGCAGGGGTTTGCATATCGCTAAATACCGATCATAAGACATCGCTGCTAGGAGATAGCATTCTGTAGCTGCCAAATAACAAAAGCAAGACAACTGTGCAAAACAGCCACTGACAGAAATGGTTCTGTCTCCAGTCAGGAGACGGGCCAGCATCCTGGGCAGGATGGTGGAGGTGTAGCAGGTCTCCAAGAAGGACAAGTTCCCCAGGAAGTAATACATGGGGGTGTGAAGGTGCTGATCAGCCACAACTAGCGCTATGATGAGGATGTTCCCGGACATGGTCACAATGTAGATCACTAGGAAAACCAGGAAGAGAAGGATCTGCAGTTCAGGGAGATTCCCGAATCCCAGGAGGATAAATTCTGTGATGACCGTTTGATTGTCCTCTTCTGCTTTCTCTATGAGGTGCATCTAGGTACAAATAAAAATACTAAAACTCAGAGATGGGACTTTCAAAAGGACAAACCTCCCATCAACTTAAGCAAATGCAGAAGAGCAAGTATCCAGAGGCATTTAGGCACCCAATGTTGCAGATAGGCACCTAGTAGGATTTTCAAAAATACTTAGGCAACCAAGGTGCCTTAAGGTCAGATTTATAAAGCTATTTAGGTTCTTCAGCACACAGCATCACAATACCCAAGCCTAAATCTTATTTTCCCAGATTTAGGCACCAAGGAGTCTACATTCTATTGACAGCTAATGGGATTTAGACTCCTCCATGCCTATATCCTTTTGAAAATGGAATTTAGGCTTCTCAATCAGTTAGGCATTGTTGCAACACTGAGCTCAGCAACCCCTAAATAGCTTTAAAAATCGGGGCCTGAGGGCTTTGCTGAGTCAGGACCTTAATTCAAGCTATGCAGAGCCACAAAGGGTCTGCTGTTCCTCAAAGGATGCTAGCCACTGGGAAGTTTTATCCCACACTAAAAATGGTCAGCGGAGCTAAGAGAGAGTAAAGGAATGGCTTTAAAATTAATGATCTTGCAGCCTTTCCTGGCATGAATAAATCCACAAGGTGTAATTCTGATCTCACAAACTGTTGTTTGCAATATTAACTTCTGCCGGAGATCCTCCCACTTTACAGCTGCCCAGTACTGTGTATATATATATATATATTTTATTTTAATGGGAATTGGGGGTCTACCTTCATAAGTGGGATAGACAGAGGAGTAGGTGTGGTTGATCTACCTTGTAATCTCAAAGAACATTGTAAAGAGATGATGCAGTGCTCAATGCCTCCTGAGAGCTCTCAGCTGACACTCCGGTCAGTGGAGGAAAGGCTCTGCTGGAGACAACCAGCAGCTACAGGGTCAGGAACATGCACAGATCTTCTGCTTTAGGGGAAAATCCAGAGGGACATTTTAGAAACAACTGAGGAAAGGAATGAGAATCCATGTGAAAGAGGTGAGTTGTCAGGGAGATAGAAAGGCATGCAAGCGCTGTCTAAAGGGCTGGGGGTTGGGAGATAAAGGCTATGGGGATTGCCCTGGGTACTGTTATGCTCACAGGATACAGTTTTCAATATACCACAGATGCCTTAGAAAGGGAGGGAAAGATACAGGCAAACAGAGAAACAGACAGACAGGCACAGAGAGATATGCACACAGAGAGACATCAGACAGATAGAGGGAGATGTCTGGAACAGCTCTTTTTAACATTAGAGCTCACTGGAATGTTTTTTCTTCACAGAAATTTTTGATTTGTTGTG
Organism: Chrysemys picta bellii; assembly: GCF_011386835.1. Taxonomy (NCBI): domain Eukaryota; kingdom Metazoa; phylum Chordata; order Testudines; family Emydidae; genus Chrysemys; species Chrysemys picta. Next base: position 23,992,425 of record NC_088802.1, on the reverse strand, counting down.
AAAAAAAAATTGACAATCAAAATTTTGTGGCTGAAAATTTTCCACCGGAAGCTGAAAGCTTTTGATTTTTGACCCAATATTTTTCAGTTTTTGGCTGAAAAGTTTTTGGGTTTTGTCCAAAAAGTTTTTTTTTTATTTAAATGAAAACATGCCATTTTCCAGGGAAATTTCATGAAAATTTTTCATTTAATTTGAAAACCCAATTTTCCATAAAAAAACAAACAAACAAAAAACAGTTTTGACAAGAAATTTCCCACAAGCTCTATTTATCAAAAGAAATGTAACACATCTGAAAAGGCAATATAAAAAACCTTCTGTATTCCAGAGTCAGAGAAATAAAGAGACAAATTAGCAATACACTAGATCAGTAATGTATCACTGTGACCAGTTTCACTCAGACGATCACTGAAACACTAAGTCAGCTGAAATGTGTCCGAGTGATCAGTTAACGTAGAGAAGGTGCATCAAGCCACAGCCTGGCCATGAGCCACCTGAGCACAAGGATTTGTTTTCCTTATGGAAGCACAGAGGAGCTGATTTTGCTTGTTACACGGGAAACAATTCTCACCCAGTCACTATATCTCATCCACAGCATAGAAAGGAGCTTGAAGAACAACAGTGGGCTGAAAAGCAAGGGCAAAAATTCATAGAGAGGAATCAAATGCAGGCAATCAAAGAAACACTGAAACACCCTGTCTGGGACAGGATAGAATGGGAAATGTTCAGAAACCAAGAGAGAGAGAGACAGACAGACCAACAGATAGAGCCTTTGTATTTCAATTGTTTTCCTAGCAGTACTCTGCATGGTCTACAGTCCTTAATCAGCCTTGACTCAGTGAAAATTCCCATATACCCAGAACAATGGAAGTGCGTTAGTTACAGACTGAGCAAAAAGTGAATAAAGACCCCCAGGATTTTCCCCAATAATGATTACATTTACTAGGTCTGGTTGAAAGTCCTTTGTCCCCTTCATGAGAATTGTCAACGTTACATCCAAAACTTAAAAACTGAAAAAATTGGGCTGAAAGTTGCTGAAAACCAGAAGAATTCCATCAGAAACCAAAATATGTTAGGGTTTTCTGAAGAACACTTTTTTTTAAAAATGGAGGAAAACAGTCGTTTCCCATGAAGAACTAAATGAAAAAAAAAAAGGTTCCGTTGGAAAATTTCCACCCAGCCCTAACATTTACCTTTAGTTGTGAGTATGAAGGAGTGATCAATGTACTGGTGTGCGAGGAGTGACCAGTGTACCAATGGTGGCTGATTTGGGGAATCGTGATGCAGTTTCCACCCGCAATCACTCTCCTGTCTTCATTTTCTTTATGCACTTTCACTCTCTCTGTAAAGACCGGTCCATTTTCTTGATGGGTCTTGCGACCCTGCTTATTCCAGTATGCAAAACCTTCATTACCCTTTCTCTGGTTATTGTGGGCTTTATAGAAGAAAGCAGCCTCTCCTGCGTGTTGCTGACGGAGGAATGACCCTGGAGACTGCTTGCGATGAAAGTAATGTGATGGGGGAATTGTTGATATTTTGCATTTCCAAACAGAGCACTTAACAAGAGTAAAGAAAACAACATTCTACACTACTGAGAATTGCACACAGTGATTATTGCATCAAGACCACATCTTCAGGCTGAACTAGCTTACTGGACTCACTCAACAATTTCAGATCTAGCCTGGAATTTTCAGTTCAGCGTAAGAGTATTAGGCACCCAAGTCCTACTGTATTTCAGTGACAGTCAGGTCTGGTCTACACTACAAACCTATATCAGTATAATTACGTCACTCCAGGGTGTGAAAAATCCACATGCCTGAATGACGTAGTTATACCAACCTAACCCCCGTGTAGACAGCGCTAGGTTGGCAGGAGAACTTCTCCCATCGATATAGCTATTGCCTCTTGGGGAGGTGGATTAACTACGCTGACGGGAGAGTTCTCTCCCTTCGACGTAGGAGCATCTTCACTTAAGCGCTACAGTGGCGCAGTTGAATCGGTGCTGCATTTTATGTGTAGACCTCCCCTCAGACAGCTAACTCCCACAGGCCTCTCTGAAAATCCCAGCCCGTGTTGATAGGAGCATAGACTGTTTCAAGAAAAAGACAAAATTTAAACATTTTCCAGACTGTCAAAGCTCTTATTTTTTCAGGATTTTTGGTGAAAAGACTCTGAGAATGCTCCATAGTTGCCTAGCTAGTCAAAGGCAGACAAATATAATCACCAAAGCACTTTAAGAAGGATAGCCAGATTTTTGTTGACTTCCTCATTTTTGTCCATCCCTTTTCATTTATATTTTCTTATTTAGTGCTTCTTTAGGCCCCTTTTAAAGTCCCAGTTTACAAATCTATTTAGACTCCCGTAATTGAAAGTCTTGGCCACAGAATTACTTCCCTTAAAGAAATGTCTGTCTAACAATCCCTGTTTGTGTTAATCCATCTCCGAATCTCTCTCTCTCTCTCTCCACACCAGTACTCTCTCTTTCTTTCCCTCAAGGCAAGTGCATCAGAAAGAAAAAGAACAAATTGTGAGCAGAAGGTGTGACTTTGGAGGGAGATAAATGATTAATAGATTCCAAGGCCAGAAGGGACCATGGTGGTCTTCCAGTCTGACTTCACGTATAATACAGGCCCTAGAACTCCCCCAAAATAATTCCCTGGGCAGATCTTTTAGGAAAAACAGCCTTCTTGATTTAAAAATGGTCAGTGAGGGAGAATCCACCACAAAATTTGTTAAAGTGTTTCCATGGTTAGTTGCCCTCACTATTAAATATTTATGACTTATTTCTAATTTTATTTTCAAAATGAAGGCTCAAAAACTAAAAGAAAATAAGAAAAAAAAATTAATGATTTTTAATAGCTTCAGAGATTTTAGGGCCAGAAGGAACCATTATGCTAGAAAATTGGAGGGCGTTGAGAGAAGTGCCACAAGAATGACTGAAGGGTTGGAAAACATGCCTGATAATGATAGATTGATCTGTATGAATCTATTTAGCTTAACAGAGAGAAGGTTAAGTGTTGTCTGGACCACAGTCTAGAAGTACATACATGGGGAACAGAAATTGAATAATAAAAGACTATTCAATCTAGCAGACAAAGGTGTAATAATAGCCAATGACTGGAAGCTGAAGTTAGACAAATTCAGACTACAAATAAGGTGGACATTTTTGACAGGGAGAGTAATAAACCATTGGAACAACTCTCCAAGGGTTGTGGTGGAGTCTCCATCACTGGAAATGTTTAAATCAAATATTTCTACAAGATCTGCTCCAGTTCAATCACAGCTATTGTATTTGAAGTAGTAATTAATTTACGGAAGTGCTATGGCCTGCACAATGCAGGAAGTCAGACTAGATCACAGTGGTCCCTTCTGGACTTTAAATCTATAAATCATCTCATTTGATCCTATCTAGAACGTATCTGCTAATCAGAGACTCCAATATTGTTATAAAGACTCAAAGAGACGAAGAATGCACCACATTCCATAGTACATTGTTCAGAGTAGCGACAAGAATGATTTGTGAGATGGAAAAGTTACCTTGTGGCAAGAGAGTTAAGAACCACAAACTATTTAAGTTAACACAGAGGAGGTCACAAAACTTAACAAAGAGTTGATTTGGTGACAGTCTAGCTGTACGTATCTGGGGAGGACATGTCTGATAGCAGAGGGCTCTTTAATCTCATAGATAAAGGCATAACAAGAGCCAGTGGCTGGAAACTGAAGCAAGATAAATACAGACTAGAAAGAAGGCGCACATTTTTAACTGTGAAGGCAACTATCCCCTGGAATAATTTACATAGGGCTGTGGTGGATTGTCCATCACCTGGAGTCTTTAAATCAAGACCGGAAGTCTCTTTCTAAAAGAATCACTCTAGTTCAATTAAAAGCAATGGGTCTGGTGACGGAATCGTTTGGTAAAATTTCTTTGGCCTGTGCTATGCAGGAGGTCAGAGTAGATGATAAAAATGGACTTTTTCTACTTTAAAAATTTACAAGCTGACTTTCCCCAGGAAAAATGGGTTAAAGGGAAAGTGGGACACTTGCAGGGTCGAGTATCTGGTGAGCAAGCTTGCAAGCAGGAGGTTTGTGAAACTGTGGCCATCTCTCCTGCCAGCTCCCCTGCTCAGCTGAGTAGTAAAAAAACCACAGTCTAAATCACTGTGATCTCCTTGGGGCACAAACCATTCCTTCTGCCTTCTCTGGAAAGAGAATTTATTATCAATGTTTTGGGATGTTTTTCTACATTTTCAAATATATTGATTTCAAGTACAACACAGAATACAAAGCATACAGAGCTCACTTTATATTATTATTTTATTTACAAATATTTGCACTGTAAAAAGATAAAAGACAGTATTTCTCAATTCACCTCAAACAAGTATTGTAGTGCAATCTATTTATTGTGAAAGTGCATCTTATAATTCCATATTTGTTTTTTTACATAACTGCATTAAAAAACAAAACAATGTAAAACTTTAGAGCCCATAAGTCCACTCAGTTCTACTTCTTGTTCAGCCAGTCGCTAACACAAACAAGTTTGTTCACATTTAGGGGAGATAATGCTGCCCGCTTATTAGTTACAATGTCACCTGAAAGCGAGAACAGGTGTTCGCATGGAACTGCAGTAATATAAAGTGAGCACTCTACACTTCGTATTCTGTGTTGTAATTGAAATCAACATATTTGAAAACGTAGAAAAACATTCAAAAATATCTATAATAAATTTAAACTGATATTCTATTCTTGTTTAACAGTGCGATTAAAACTGCTATTAATCGCAACTATTTTTTTAAATGTAGTTAATTTGTTTTGCCTTAATTGCTTGAGTTAACTGCCCTAGTTGACAGTCCTAGTTTTAAATTAAAAAAAATATATTTGAAATTGAACCCAGACTTGCTGTGTGAGAGTCACAGGGACTTGTGCTCCTCTCATCACACTTTAGGGGCTTCTGAGTGTCCCAGTCCCCCAAGGACAGATCTAGACAGCAGTCTCACTCTGGCCATGCGGCCACCCCAGCCCACATTAGCGATGAACTGTGAGACCCTCTAGGCTAAGGGCATTAGACACCAAAAACCCATTCAAATCCCAGCCCTACTGAAACTTAATGGGGGAACTTGCGGTCCTGAGGCACTTTGAGAACTGCCCCCATGCAGCCCTGTGCAGACGCGCAGGTTTTGTTTGGTTGTGTTGAAAGTTGAGTTGACGATAGCATTTTAACTTGTATGAATTAACATAATGAGAGTCTCAATCTACATGATGATGGGGTGACTTCACAGTGACCCGGGGGTGGCTGGGTAGCGGAGATCAGAATCTGACCCCAGTGTTTTGTACAGCAGAGCTGCTTGCATAATAGCCAATGGAACAGTTTTCCATCTGATTTCATAGCACCAGTTTCAGAAGGCAGGAGATTCTTCTTTGAGCTTTTAGATCAGTCCATTCCGAGGCAGCCAGATGATGCCAATAATCCCCACGTCGGGGACATGATGGAGCTGCCGCACCGTGGCTGGATAAAACTTAACTCCATTACCATTGAGCAGCCTCGAGCTCCAGCTTACAACCAGCTCTGTATTAATCTGTGTGAACAGTCCATTGAGCGGGTGGTAGCTGTCAAATACTTGGGCATAGACTGGACTGGAGGATGCTCGAAAGATGTGGGCACTCGTATGGCAGCAGCTGCTGCCATGTTTTGGGCATTTCAGTGACATCTGTGCTTCCTACATCCAGCTTCCTACATAGCTACAGATCTATAGAACCGCGGTGACACCACCTCTACCATATGACTGTGAAATGTGAGCTCTAAGGAAGGCTGAAGAGTGGTGGAGGGATGCTTTCTGATTCTTGTCATCTCCGTCCGGCCACTGGACTGGGACTATTTCCAGCTCTGCTATTTGCCTGCTGGATGACCATGGGCAAGTCACATCACCTCTGTGCCTCATTTTCCCCTCTGTAAAATGGGGATACTTATGTCAGGCTATTGGAGAGCTGCAGATGAAAAGCACAATATAAAAGCTAGGTCTTTTGATTATTACCAAGCGACAGTAGCGCATCAACTGAAAACCTAGGTGAGAACGACAGCTGTCTAAATGGCCAGTAGCTTTCACCAACAAACATGGCTCCTTCTGGTTCAAAAACTAGGAAATAAAATTTTGTTAAATGTTAATTCCGAGTTTAGGTGCCTGGTCATAGCTCAGGACCTTCCCGAAGGCTGAATTCAGCAAAACTCTGACTTATGAGAACCAGGAAATACAGAGAGAAGATAAATGCCCACACAACCTTAACTCTGCCCTATTTGTGCGATACCCTAAAATACCCACACCATGCACTCCCACTCTCCTGTGTCACTGGAATGGACAGGCACTCCCTGCCCTGGCCCTAGGTTCAAACACTGATCCTACTGCCCCGTCAGAATACCACACTTGTATAGTGTAACAGCCACTTCACACCCTTTTCCAGCCCCTGTGTTGCTGAAGCCAGGGGAGAGTACTGTCACACTGTGGCAGCACAGGCTTTTCAAGACCACCTGGCTCACTCATGCCATCCCTGTTGACAGGGGAAGGAGGGCAGTGGCGTAGCCAGGTTTTAAGAGCAGAGGGAGCAAACATAAAAAAAGCGCCCCCCCTTGGCTCCTCCTCTGGCCACGCCCCCCTTGGCTCCTCCTCCAGCTGCTCCACGACCACCCAGCTCCTCTCCCACGACCCCCCCCATCTCATCCCTCCTGCCATTGTCCCTTGCCAGCCCTTCCCCCGCCCGTCTGCTGCCCATTCCCGGTGCCCGCCAGGCCAGGGCTCGCAGCTCGGCAGGCTTAGCAGCAAGTGGCAACCCGTCCGCCCGAGCTCGGCTGCGCTCCTCGCCCCTGCTCCGGCAGCCATGCTGTTGCTGCACTGAGCCCAACCTCCTCCCCCCTCGTGTTACCAGATGAGCCCATTACTTTGGGGTATGCTCATTTAATCAGGTTACTCCTCTGGGGAAGGGGATTCTGTAATCCTGTCAATGTACTACTTGTGTCACTTGTGTTTTCATATGGAGCTTTACTTCTCCCTTCCACAAGTCCCCTCCCAATGGAGCTATTCTGCAGGACCTAGGGTCCCTGGGGCTGGGTTACTCCCACCCCAGAACCAGATGAACACCCACCCACCCATTCATTAACAGACCAAGTCTGAGCAGAGCGGGTCAATCAGCACTGTCAAGCTGACCCCTTATATGTCTCTGGACTCAGTGGGGTGGAGGAAGCAGCACTTTCAAGCTGTTACCCTTTTGCATCCCAATTTCAGCAAGTCCCTATCCCCACTCCCCCAATACAAGTAGGGAGAGTAACCTACTTCATAAGCAAACCCCACAGTATTTTGGGCACTGCAGGGATCTTTAGCTTAGGTAAAAGAAGCGTTGCTGTAGAGTGAATGGGGGAAGCAAAAAACACAAAAGAGTGAAGTTCAGCAAGAGAGAGAGAAGGAACCAACTTAACCCTAAAAGTTATTTATTGAATACTAATGATAACTACACAAGGAGAGCTAAACCAACATAACATACTGTGACAAAGTTCCTCCTCTATCTTGGTGGGTCCTGGGCTTATTGGCGGATTTTCTTGCCTCAGAGATTCACCATGTGGGTTGGGGAACAGCCCAGAAACCCTCCCCTCTGGAAGAACCTACAGTCCAGGTCAATTGGGAAGTTTTGGGGGAACCCAGGCCCACCCTCTACTCTGGGTTTCAGCCCAGGGCCCTATGGACTGCAGCTGTCTATAGTGCCTCCTGTAACAGCTGCATGACAGCTACAATTCCCTGGGCTACTTCCCCATGGCCTCCTCCAAACACCTTCCTTAGTCTCACCACAGGAGCTTCCTCCTGGTGTCTGATAACACTTGTGCTCCTCAGTTCTCCAGCAGCATGCTCTCTGCTCCTTGCCTCTCTTGCTCCTCACCCTCACACCACAAACTGAGGTGAGCTCCTTTTTAAAGCCCAGGTTCCCTGATTAGCCTGCCTTAATTGATTCTAGCAGCTTCTTCTTAATTGACTCCAGGTGTCCTAATTAGGCTGCCTGCCTTAACTGGTTCTAGCAGGCTCCTGATTACTCTAGTGCAGCCCCTGCTTTGGTCACTCAGGGAACAGAAAACTATTCATCCAGTGACCAGTATATTTGCCCTCTACCAGACTCCTGTACCCCACTGGTCTGGGTCTGTCACAATACATTATTAAAGGTTAATACCTAAGGAAGAAAGGAAAACAGAGAGAAAGAGGGGGGGGAATCTCACCCACTCCATGAGGCTTGAACTGGTCGGGGTTCCCAGGTGATGGTGGTAGTGGAGGGTCCTGAATGCTGGAGACAGGCAGAGTCCCCAGCACGATCAGTGAGGAGATGATGGAGTTCCAGTGGAACTGATGCCTAGTTTGGATCTAAGCATCAGAACCCTGACTAGAGGGTGAGTAGGGATTTTTGTAGAGAAAATACAATGGTTCATGGGAGAACACTAGGTTTGTTTATAGGTAAACTGATAACTCAAGGGTTTTCTTTAGACTAGACAATAGGAGCTGATCACTCTTTGCTATGGGTGGTGTTTTCTTCCAGGGAGCTCACAATGCAACTAGGCTGCTTCAGTATTTGGATATCAATTAAGGATTCATTACTAGAATTGGTCTGATAATTGCTGAGCTGGGTGTGTGTAGACATAGGTTCATTAGCATCTGGAGCAGAGATTCCCATGATGCAGTGCTTCCGTGCTTTTTCTGGTCCCAGAATTCAGTGTGGTTCTCTGTTCTCCATTCTGTATGTAAATTGAAATGTCTTCCTGTCCCATCTTTCATGCAGATGAGGCTAGGGGAGTTGTCTCTGCTCTCCATTCTGTATGCTAATGGGGATGTCTTAATCTTGTCACCCTTGTCAGGAGGGGTCTAGGTGTATCTCCCAACGCTCTTCATTGCTCTCTGCAAGTTTTCTTCTTCTGATGGCTTTTGGTTTAAGCAGAGGCTTGGCGGCGGGGGGTGTCTTTCATAAGTCCGGCTGGATACTGCACCCTGATTCCAAAAGAACACAGAGGTGTCTGGTATCACTCGCCGCTTCTTCCACTGGTCCCTGTATTGCCGATCAGCACGCACCCAGCCCAGCCTCGCTGCCGCACGTGCTCCCCCCGACCCCTCGCCGCCGCGCATGCTCCTCCCGGCCTGGCCCGAGTGCTCTGGACCCGAACGGACCCAGCAGCGCAGCCCGTCCCCGCTCTCTACCTGGCCACCTGGCGTTCTCCTCCGGACGGGTCCGCCGCCCCCCCATGGCTCCTCCGCCCGTGCTGCCCTTCAGAGAGAAGCAGACCCCACCCGCTGGCGCCATATAACGTAACCCCTAAGGCGTCGCTTTTGAAAAATGTCCTGAGGGGAAGCTGCTGCTTCCCCTGCACCCCACTAGCTACGCTACTGAAGAAGGGCTGTCAGACTGTCTGGAGTGAATGAAGAGCATGGGTACCAACCTCAGGGTAGACTGTTCAGAAGCAGGGCACAACCCACACCTTGGCTGTGAGTTCTAGACTTAGATTTCACCAACCAAGTATCAAGTGGGAACTCCTCAAGCACTACAACAACCTTAACATGGAGTCACAGACAATCCCCTTGGGCACTTCAGTCTGTCTTGCCACCCAGGTAAGCCTGCCTTTGCGATAGATGGTCCCTTACACCAGAAATCACAATAATATTCAGGGAGCTGACCCCTGGCAGGCACAGACTTGGCTTCCCCATTCTAAGGGCAGGTGTCAGTGGGTGCCACACAGTCCCGGGCACCACAAGAAATGTCAGACGGACATACAATAAAATTAACAGATGGCAAATTCTGAACCAATAAATACCTTTTTCCAAAATGTGTGATAAGACTCTAGTCATCAAAGCGGGACTGGACATTTGTATGGCTAACAAGAATAACCAGAGTTTTCATAGGCAATGATGATAATTCCTATTACTCTAAGCAGCAGGTTGTTTTTCTCCAGGGACCAGATAGAGACACAAAGACTCAGACACTCTCAGCTATTCTGCTGCAAAAACAAGACGACCCTGAGTAGATGCTGAGGGCATTAGGGGTCAAACCTCCCCAAACACAATGTGTATCTCCATGCCAGGTAGAGACTGTGTATTGTTACCCCTTTTTGACCCGAGTGGTTAGTCAAAGTTTGGAGCCGTGGGGATGTCCCAGTTGGAAGTAGAAATTGATGGAGTCTGATATTTTCTTTGATCCAATCTTGTTTATTGACAAGGAATGTACAAAGTCCGACTTCTCTGAATGCATGAGGGAACAAGAACAAAAGGAGCAGCTTCTTTGCTTACCTCCCCAAGTCTCGTTAGTCTCCTCGTTTGACCTAAATGCTCGCTTTTTCCAGGCTCGCACTGGGCTACTGCTTGGCTTCCTTGCTTTTTCCCCTGAGGCTCTCTCTCTCTGTTCTGTGTGTTCTCTCTTCTCTCTCACACACACCCGTGCTTAGCCAAACCCTTCAGCCCACTCAGTCAAATTCCTGGGCAGGTTCACATACCTCTTTGTCTTAGGTGGGGGAGGGGGCTTCTGATTAACTCATCCTGACTAGGGTCAGCTCCAGGGTTTTTGCCGCCCCAAGAGGCACAAAAAAAAAAAAAAAAAAGCCGCGATCGCGATTGGCGGCAGTTCAGCCGCACTGCTTTCTTCTTCGGCGGCAATTCGGCCGAAGAGCCGGACGTGCCGCCCCTTTTCTTGGGCCGCCCCAAGCACCTGCTTGCTAAGCTGGTGCCTGGAGCTGGCCCTGATCCTGACAGTTAAGTGAATAGAAGGGTATGTTAACACATCAGTTAGAATAAGTTTTTTAACTCAACCATAACAAGCTTTCGTCCAGCTCATAACGACATTCCTCACCTCAGGGGAGGTTCAGGCTAATCACCCAGGCTTGATCCCACCCTACAACGTCCACACAGCTATTTTTAGCACACTAGCACAAGCCCTGCTAGCACGAGTCTGCCTACCCAGGCTGGGAGGCTCACCTTCAGCTGCCGTGTAGACGTACCCTCAGTGGCTCAACTACTGTCATGCCTTCAATTAGTTCCTGTGTATTCATTTGAATCAGAGTCCTAAGAATTAAAGTACTATTCAATGGGTAGAATTTTCAGAAGTACCAAAGTGACTTCAGACCCTGAGTTCCCCTTTCAGAAGGACCTAAGGATGGGGGAATCTTTGTCTCATTGAAAGTCAATGAGATTTATGCTTCTAAGTGAGCTAGACACTTTTGGAAATTTTACCCAATGTGCATCAGGATGAAAGATGCTGGCACTTTTCATATATGTCATGAGTAGCATTTCCTCCATGCCTACCTGCTGTTTTTTTTACTTGACATTCATTTTGTTGTTGTTCTTGCTGTTCTTGTATCAAAAGAAATCATTCACATCATTTATTTTATTTTGACAGCCATTAATCTGTTTGGGGTCTGACGCACTGGGTCTTAGGGAATGTGTACACTGCAATGTAAGCCTAAACTCAGACTCAGGCTTGAGGATTTCAATCTGACAAATGCACATTCAAAGACCATTCTACACCTATGGAGAAGATAATTTTGCCATGGCCTCTGATCAGGATACCAGATATAAGCCCAGGCAAAAGGGGTACATGGGATCCCATAGAATAACCATGGGAACAGTGATTCCATTTATGACGTTGTCATTTGGAATAGTGTTCCGGCCTGTCCATGAAGGTAGATGCCTGACTGACGGAAAACCCTGGCATCATGAACGCTTCCAGTGCAGCCCACATTGGCTTCCATAAATTGGCCTCTGTGGTCCCCAAGGGCCTGCATACCAATGGAGTAGTACCTTTTGCACTGTATGTACTCCGGCTCCTTGAATACATACAATCATGGCCCCAGTGTAGTGGAGAAACCTCATTTTCTCCAAGCCAGCACTTACTTTGGGGATATTGTTTATGCCCCCACCTTTGGATAAACCACACACCTGACTGCCTCAGAAACCTCAGCCACCACTTTACCTTCCAGTCGACTTTCCAACCCCAAACTGGTTAGCAACCTACTTTTGAACAGGAATGGCTTCTCTCACGTATGTGTTATGGTGCTGAAGGGTCCGGGCAAGCTGCTAACAAGGCTTCAGAAATGTAGCTTTCTTCATGAGGAAGTTCTGGTCATGCCAGGTCTGCATGACAAGGGAGTCCCACCAGTCTGTGCTCGTGGCCCTGCTCCAGAAGCACCGGTCTACACAGGGGGCCTCAGCGGCTCTCCCGAGAGCCATGAGCAGCATCAGCCAGTTTGAGTCTGCCAGGTCTGTATCACCCTCATCCTCCTCCAACAGGTGCCTTCTTCTGCAGGTCAGAAAATGCCCCCAAAACGTCCACCAGCACCTCATGGAAGCTCTGCCCATTGCCTGAAACAGGAGGGAAAGCACAAGCAAAACAAGTGCTTCAAACGCTGACTCCTCCCTGTTGCTGGTTCCGGCTGCTGGGTGCATGCAGACTCAAAAGACAACTTGGCCCGATGCCTTGGCAGGCTGCGATAGCTTCTGGTGAAGTGCCGCGGGATGGACAGTCAGGTTTTCCCACAGGGCACCACAAACAAAGGGCTACAACAGCTACCTGCTGGGGAGGATGCTAGGAAACCTGGCACAGGCTGGTTTGGCTTCGGTCTGCATAGTGCAGCGTAGAAGCCTGAGCACTGGTGTGAGGCCTGGGTCCAGAAATTCTAAACCTAGGCTTAATATTCAGTGTGGACACTCAAGCCTAGGTTTACACCCACCGAGCCTATGCGTTCAAGTCCCACAGAGCCTAGGCTTACATTGCAGTATAGGCACACCCTTACACCCCTTCTACCCATTGCAAGATGACACGTAGTACAACAATGGGAAGACCACTACAATCTTCCCAGATATAAAGTTATGGAGCTTTTGGGAACCCAGGAATCAAGGAGAAAGAAAATATTTGAACAAGCTAATTCCACCCACAGGGATCTGAGGCCAGTGCCAAGTAAAATGTGGCATTTTCTCAACTCAGAGAGAGCAGAGAAATAGATAAAACACATATCCGAAATCTCAAATGTCACTATGTGGAGTGTAGAGCGCAAGACAGTCGGGTTTCCAATTAAGCAAGTATCAGTTTTAGCCATAAATGGGAATGTCATCATCCCAAAACGTAGTATGTCCTCACATTCCCCGAAGCAGTTCCCACTGGCATGAGCAAGGGCCCTACTAGATGTAAACTTTCTTGCTCATTAAGCCAGATGGATTCCTTCACAGATCAGTGACTCCATCTAATTCATTTGAGCAACATATATTAACTGATGACTTTTCTCAGGGCCTCCTTCACCTCCTTGTTTCGCAGGCTGTAGATGAGGGGATTGAGCATGGGAGTCAGGACTGTGTAGAAGACAGAGAACACTTTGTTCAGGGCTCTCAGTGTATTGGTTTTTGGTAGCAGATACACAGTCATTAGGGTCCCATAGAAAACTGTAACCACAATGAGGTGAGAGGAGCAGGTGGAAAATGCCTTTTGCCTCCCGGTGGTGGAAGGGATTCTCAGGATAGTAGCAATGATACAAACATAGGATGTCACAGTTAATAGAAATGGGCAAGGCGAGTCTAGGGAGGCGAGTATGAAACTAACCAGTGTGATCATGCTGGTGTCACTGCAGGAGAGTTTTAGCATTGGAGAAAAATCACAAAAGAAATGGTCAATTTCATTGGGGCCACAGAATGTTAATTGTGACATAAAACACATCATTATTACACAAATTAGAAATCCGCTCATCCAAGACCCCGCTGTTAGCTGGAGAAATAACCTGCCGTTCATCAGGGCTGCATAACGCAAGGGTTTGCATATCGCTAAATACCGATCATAAGACATCGCTGCTAGGAGATAGCATTCTGTTGGTAGCAAATAACAAAAGCAATAAAACTGTGCAAAACAGCCACTGACAGAAATGGTTCTGTCTCCAGTCAGGAGACTGGCCAACATCCTGGGCAGGATGGTGGAGCTGTAGCAGGTCTCCAAGCAGGACAAGTTCCCCAGGAAGTAGTACATGGGGGTGTGAAGGTGCTGATCAGCCACAACTAGCGCTATGATGAGGATGTTCCCGGACATGGTCACAATGTAGATCACTAGGAAAACCAGGAAAAGAAGGATCTGCAGTTCAGGGAGATTCCCGAATCCCAGGAGGATAAATTCTGTGATGACCGTTTGATTGTCCTCTTCTGCTTTCTCTATGAGGTGCATCTAGGTACAAATAAAAATACTAAAACTCAGAAGTGGGACTTTCAAAAGGACAAACTGGGACAACTTAAGCAAATGCAGAAGGACAGCTATCCAGAGGCATCTCTGCGGGGAGGGATAGCTCAGTGGTTTGAGCTTTGGCCTGCTAAACCCAGGGTTGTGAGCTCAGTCCTTGAGGGGGCCACTTAGGAATCTGGGGCAAAAATCAGTACTTGGTCCTGCTAGTGAAGGCAGGGGGCTGGACTCAATGACCTTTCAAGGTCCCTTCCAGTTATAGGAGATGGGATATCTCCATTAATTAATTTATTTAGGCACCCAAAGTTGCAGATAGGCACCTAGTAGGATTTTCAAAAATACTTAGGCAACCAAGGTGCCTTAAGGTCAGATTTATAAAGCTATTTAGGTTCTTCAGCACACAGCATCACAATGCCCAAGCCTAAATCTTATTTTCCCAGATTTAGGCACCAAGGAGTCTACATTCTATTGACAGCTAATGGGATTTAGACTCCTCCATGCCTATATTCTTTTGAAAATGAAATTTAGGATCCTCAATTAGTTAGGCATTGTTGCAACACTGAGCTCAGCAACCCCTAAATAGATTTAAAAATCGGGGCCTGAGGGCTTTGCTGAGTCAGGACCTTAATTCAAGCTATGCAGAGCCACAAAGGGTCTTCTGTTCCTCAAAGGATGCTAGCCACTGGGAAGTTTTATCCCACACTAAAAATCGTCAGCGGAGCTAAGAGAGAGTAAAGGAATGGCTTTAAAAATAATGATCTCACAGCCTTTCCTCACATGAATAAATCCATGAGGTCTAATTCTGATCTCATGAACTGTGTTTTGCAATCTTAAATTCTGAGTACATGTACATCCTATGTATTTTATTTTTAAATAACTGCCTTGCTGTACTGAATATATATATATATATAATTTTATTTTATTTTAATGGGAATTGGGGGTCTACATTCATAAGTGGGATAGACAGAGGAGTAGGTGTGGTTGATCTACCTTGTAATCTCAAAGATCATTGCAAAGAGATGATGCAGTGCTCAATACCTCCTGACAGCTGCTAAGAGCTCTCAGTTGACACTCTCGTCAGTGGAAGAAAGGCTCTGCTGGAGACAACCAGCAGCTACAGGGTCAGGAACATGCACAGATCTTCTGCTTTAGGGGAAAATCCAGAGGGACATTTTAGAAACAACTGAGGAAAGGAGTGAGAATCCATGTGAAAGAGGTGAGTTGTCAGGGAGATAGAAAGACATGCAAGCTCTGTCTAAAGGGCTGGGGGATGGGAGATAAAGGCTCTGGGAATTGCCCTGGGTACTGTTATGCTCACAGGATACAGTTTTCAATATACCAAAGATGCCTTAGAAAGAGAGGGAAAGATACACAGGCAAACAGAGAAACAGACAGACAGGCACAGAGAGACATATGCAGACAGACAGTGAGACATCAGACAGATAGAGGGAGATGTGTGGAACAGCTCTATTTAACATTAGAGCTGACTGGAATTTTTTTCTTCACAGAAATTTTTGACTTTTTGTGAAAAAAAAATTGACAATCAAAATGTTGTGGCTGAAAACTGAAAATTTTCCACCAGAAGCTGAAAGCTTTTGATTTTTGACCCAATATTTTTCAGTTTTTGGCTGAAAAGTTTTTGGGTTTTGTCCAAAAAGTGTTTTTTTAATGAAAACATGCCATTTTCCAGGGAAAGCAGACACTTTTCATGAAAAATTTTCATTTAATTTGAAAACCCAATTTTCCAAAAAAATAAAATAAAAAAAAAACAGTTTTGACAAGAAATTTCCCACAAGCTCTATTTATCAAAAGAAATGTAACACACCTGAAAAGGCAATATAAAAAACCTTCTGTATTGCAGTGGTAGAGAAATAAAGAGACAAATTAGCAATACACTAGATCAGTAATGTGTCACTGTGACCAATTTCACTCAGATGATCACTGAAACACTAAGTCAGCTGAAATGTGTCCGAGTGATCAGTTCACTTAGAGAAGGTGCATCAAGCCACAGCCTGGCCATGAGCCACCTGAGCACAAGGATTTGTTTTCCTTATGGAAGCACAGAGCAGCTGATTTTGCTTGTTACACGGGAAACAATTCTCACCCAGTCACTATATCTCATCCACAGCATAAAAAGGAGCTTGAAGAACAACAGTGGGCTGAAAAGCAAGGGCAAAAATTCATAGAGAGGAATCAAATGCAGGCAATCAAAGAAACACTGAAACACCCTGTCTGGGACAGGATAGAATGGGAAATGTTCAGAAACCAAGAGAGAGAGAGACAGACAGACCAACAGATAGAGCCTTTGTATTTCAATTGTTTTCCTAGTAGTACTCTGCATGGTCTACAGTCCTTAATCAGCCTTGACTCAGTGAAAATTCCCATATACCCAGAACAATGGAAGTTCGTTAGTTACAGACTGAGCAAAAAGTGAATAAAGACCCCCAGGATTTTCCCCAATAATGATTACATTTACTAGGTCTGGTTGGAAGTCCCCCGTCCCCTTCATGAGAATTGTCAACTTTGCATCAAAAACCTGAAAACTGAAAAAATTGTGCTGAAAGTTGCTGAAAACCAGAAGAATTCCATCAGAAACCAAAATATGTTAGGGTTTTCTGAAGAACACTTTTTTTAAAAATGGAGGAAAACAGACACTTTCCATGAAGAACTACATTTAAAAAAAGTAAAAAAAAAAAAGGTTCCGGTGGAAAATTTCCACCCAGCCCTAACATTTACCTTTAGTTGTGAGTATGAAGGAATGATCAATGTACTGGTGTGCGAGGAGTGACCAGTGTACCAATGGGGGCTGGTCTGGGGAATTGTGATGCAGTTTCCACCCTCAATCACTCTCCTGTCTTCATTTTCTTTATGCACTTTCACTCTCTCTGTAAAGACCTGTCCATTTTCTTGATCGGTCTTGTGACCCTGCTTATGCAAAACATTCATTACCCTTTCTCTGGTTATTGTGGGCTTTATAGAAGAAAGCAGCCTCTCCTGGGTGTTGCTGACAGACGAATGACCCTGGAGACTGCTTTTGATGAAAGTAATGTGATGGAGGAATTGTTTATATTTTGCATTTCCAAACAGAGCACTTAACAAGACTAAAGAAAACAACATTCTACACTACAGAGAATTGCACACAGTGATTATTGCATCAAGACCACATCTTCAGGCTGAACTAGCTTACTGGACTCACTCAACTATTTCAGATCTAGGCTGGGATTTGCAGTTCAGTATTAGGCACCCAAGTCCTACTGCATTTCAGTGACCGTCAGGTCTGGTCTACACTACAAACCTATATCAATATAACTACGTCGCTCCGGGGTGTGAAAAATCCACATGCCTCAGTGACGTAGTTATACCAACCTAACCCCGGTATAGACAGCGCTAGGTTGGCAGGAGAGCTTCTCCCGTCGATATAGCTATTGCCTCTTGAGGAGGTGGATTAACTACGCTGACGGGAGAGTTCTCCCTTGTCAACGTAGGAGCATCTTCACTTAAGCGCTACAGTGGCGCAGCTGAATCGGTGCAGCATTTTATGTGTACACCTCCCCTCAGACAGCTAACGCCCACAGGCCTCTCTGAAAATCCCAGCCTGTATTGATAGGAGCACAGACGGTTTCAAGAAAAAGAGAAAACTTAAACATTTTCTAGACTGTCGAGGCTCTTATGTTTTCAGGATTTTTGGTGAAAGGACTCTGAGAATGCTCCATAGTTGCCTTGATAGTCAAAGGCAGACAAATATAATCACCAAAGCACTTTAAGGAGGATAGCCAGATTTTTGTTGACTTCCTCATTTTTGTCCATCCCTTTTCATTTATATTTTCTTATTTAGTGCTTCTTTAGGCCCCTTTTAAAGTCCCAGTTTACAAACCTATTTAGACTCCGTAATTGAAAGTCTTGGCCACAGAATTACTTCCCTTAAAGAAATGTCTGTCTAACAATCCCTGATTGTGTTAATCCATCTCCGGATCTCTCTCTCTCTCCACACCAGTACTCTCTCTCTCTTTCCCTCAAGGCAAGTGCATCAGAAAGAAAAAGAACAAGTTGTGAGCAGAAGGTGTGATTTTTCAGAGAGATAAATGATTAATAGATTCCAAGGCCAGAAGGGACCATGGTGGTCTTCCAGTCTGACCTCATGTATAGTACAGGCCCTAGAACTTCCCCAAAATAATTCCCTGGGCAGATCTTTTAGGAAAAACACCCTTCTTGATTTAAAATTGATCAATGAGGGAGAATCCACCACAAACTTTGTTAAAGTGTTTCAATGGTTAGTTGCCCTCACTATTAAATATTTATGACTTATTTCTAATATTATTTTCAAAATGAAGGCTCAAAAACTAAAAGGAAAATAAGAAAAAAACTTTTTTATTTAATGATTTTTAATAGCTTCAGAGATTTTAGGGCCAGAAGGAACCATTATGCTAGAATATTGGAGGGGGTTCAGAGAAGTGCCACGAGAATGATTGAAGGGTTGGAAAACATGCCTGGTAATGATAGATTGATCTGTATGAGTCTATTTAGCTTAACAGAGAGAAGGTGAAGCGTTGACTGGACCACAGTCTATAAGTACATACATGGGGAACAGAAATTGAATAATTAAAGACTCTTCAATCTAGCAGACAAAGGTGTAACAATAGCCAATGACTGGAAGTTGAAGCTAGACAAATTCAGACTAGAAATAAGGTAGATATTTTTGACAGGGAGGGTAATAAGCCATTGGAACAACTTCCCAAGGGTTGTGGTGGAGTCTCCATCACTGGAAATGTTTAAATCAAATATTTCTACAAGATCTGCTCCAGTTCAATCACAGCTATTGTATTTGAAGTAGTAATTATTTAACGGAAATCCTGTGGCCTGCACAATGAAGGAAGTCAGACTAGATCACAATGGTCCCTTCTGCCCCTTAAATCTATAAATCATCGAATTTGATCCTATTTAGAGCGTATCTGCTAATCAGAGACTCCAATATTGTTATAAAAACTCAAAGAGATGAAGAATGCACCACATTCCATATTACATTGTTCAGAGCAGCTACAATTATGACTTGTGAGATGGAAAAGTTACCTTGAAGTAAGAGAGTTAAGAACCACAAACTATTTAACTTAACACAGAGGAGGTCACAAAACTTAACAAAGAGTTGATTTGGTCAGTGTCTAGCTGTACCTATCTGGGGAGGAGATGTCTGATAGCAGAAGGCTCTTTAATCTCATAGATAAAGGCATAAGAAGAGCCAGTGGCTGGAAGCTGAAGCAAGATAAATACAGACTAGAAAGAAGGCGCACATTTTTAACAGTGAAGGCAACTATCCCCTGGAACAATTTACATAGGGCTGTGGTGGATTCTCCATCACTTGGAGTCTTTTAAATCAAGACCGGAGGTCTCTTTTTAAAAGAATCACTCTAGTTTAATGAAAAGCAATGGGTCTGGTGACGGAATCGTCGGGTAAAATTTCTTTGGCCTTTGCAATGCAGGAGGTCAGACTAGATGATCACAATGGACTTTTTTCACTTTAAAAATCTACAAGCTAACTTTCCCCAGAAAAAAATGGGTTAAAGGGAAAGTGTGACACTTGCAGGGTCGAGTATCTGGTCGACAAGTTTGCAAGCAGGATGTTTGTGAAACCGTGGCCATCTCTCCCTCCAGCTCCCCTGCTCAGCTGAGTAAAAAAAAAACCCACAGTATAAACCACTGTGACCTCCTTGGGGCACAGACCATTCCTTCTGTCTTCTCTGGAAAGAGACAATTTATTATAAATGTTTTTGGATGTTTTTCTACATTTTCAAATATATTAATTTCAAGTACAACACAGAATACAAAGCATACAGAGCTCATTTTATATTATTATGTTTACAAATATTTGCACTGTAAAAAAGTTTTTCTGGACCCTGAGTTGTTGAAGACAGAGGAGAGTATTGTCACACTGTGGCAGCACAGGATTTTCAAGACCACCTGGCTCACTCATGTCATCCCAGTTGACGGGGAAAGAAGGGCTGTCATGCTGCCTGGCGTGGCTGAAGAGCACGGGTACCAACCTCCGGGCAGACTGGTCAGAAGCAGGGCACAACTCCCAAATTGGCTGTGAGTTCTAGACTTAGATTTCACCAACCAAATATCAAGTGGGAAGTCCTCAAGCACTACAACAGCCTTAACATGGATTCACAGACAATCCCCTTGGGCACTCCAGTCTGTCTTGCCACCCAAGTAAGCCTGCCTTTGCCATAAATGGTCCCTTATATCAAAAATCACAATAATATTCAGGGAGCTGACCCCTGGCAGGCACAGACTTGCCTTTCCCATGCTAAGGGGAAGTGTCAGTGGGTGCTGCACAATCCCAGGCACCGCAAGAAACGTCACAGGGACATACAATATAATTAAAAGATGGCAAATTCTGAACCAATAAATACCTTTTTTCCCGATGTGTGATTAGACTGTAGTCATCAAAGCGGGACTGAACATTTGTATAGCTAACAAGAATAACCAGAGTTTTCATAGGTTTCAGAGTAGCAGCCGTGTTAGTCTGTATCCGCAAAAAGAACAGGAGTACTTGTGGCACCTTAGAGACTAACAAATTTATTAGAGCATAAGCTTTCGTGGGCTACAGCCCACTTCTTCATATGCATCCGAAGAAGTGGGCTGTAGTCCACGAAAGTTATGCTCTAATAAATTTGTTAGTCTCTAAGGTGCCACAAGTACTCCTGTTCTTTTTGCAGAGTTTTCATAGGCAATGATGATAATCCCTATTAATCTAAGCAGCAGGTTGTTTTTCTCTAGGAACCAGACAGACACAAACACCCAGCACTCTCAGCTATCCTGCTGCAAAAACAAGATGACCCTAAGTAGATGCTGAGGGCATTAGGCTTCAAACCTCCCCAAACACAATGTGTATCTTCATGCCGGGTAGAGACTGCGTATTGTTACCCCTTTTTGACCCGAGTGGTTAGTCACAGTTTGGAGCCGTGGGGATGTCCCAGTTGGAAGTAGAAATTGGTGGAGTCTGATATTTTCTTTGATCCAATCTTGTTTATTGAAAAGGAATGTACAAAGTCCGACTTCTCTGAATGCATGAGGAACCAAGAACAAAAGGAGCAGCTTCTTTGCTTACCTCCCCTAGTCTCGTTAGTCACCTCGTTCGACCCAAATGCTCGCTTTTTCCAAGCTCGCATTGGGCTACTGCTTGGCTTCCTTGATTTTTTCCCTCAGGCTCCCTCTCTCTCTGTCCTGTGGGTTCTCTCATCTCTCTCTTCTCTCTCACACACACCCATGGTCAGCAAAACACTTCTGCCCACTCAGTCAAATTCCTGGGCAGGTTCACACACCTCTTTTTCTTAGGCGGGAGAGGGTGCTTCTGATTAACTCATCCTGACAGTTATGTGACTAGAAGGGGGTAACTACAAGGTTTTGTCCAGGTGATAATGACATTCCTCACCTCAGGGGAGGCTCAGGCTAGTCACTAGGGTGACCAGACAGCAAATGTGAAAAATTGGAACGGGGCTGGGGGGGTTATAGGAGCCAATATAAGGCTTGGCCCCACCCTACAACGTCCACACAGCTATTTTTAGCACACTAGCACAAGCCCTGCTAGCACGAGTCTGCCTACCCAGGCTGAGAGGCTCACCTTCAGCTGCCGTGTAGACATACCCTCAGTGGCTCAACTACTGTCATGCCTTCAATTAGTTCCTGTGTATTCATTTGTATCAGAGGCGTAAGGATTAAAGTACTATTCAATGGGTAGAATTTTCAAAATCACCAAAGTGACTTCAAAGCCTGAGTTCCCCTTTCAGAAGGACCTAAGATTGGGGGAATCTGTGTCTCATTAAAAGTCAATGAGATTTATGATTCTAAGTGAGCTAGACACTTTTGGAAATTTTACCCAATGTGCTTCAGGATGAAAGATGCTGGCACTTTTCAAATATGCCAGGAGTACCATTTCCTCCACACCTACCTGCTGCTTTTTTATTTGACATTGATTTTGTTGTTGCTGTTGTAGCAAAGAGGTTGTGTCAACAGAAATCACTCGCATCATTTATTTTATTTTGATAACCACTAATCTGTTTTGGGTCTGACGCACTGGGTCTTAGGGAATGTGTACACTGCAATGTAAACCCAAACTCAGACTCAGGCTTGAGGATTTCAATCTGACAAACGCACATTCAACCACCATTCTACACCTGCAGGAAATATAATTAAGCCTTCTTTTGCCATGGACTCTGATCAGGATACTGTTTCATAAGCCCAGGCAAAAGGGGGTACATGGGATCCCCTAGAATAACCATGGGAACTGTGATTCCATATATGACATTGTCATTTGGAATAGTGTTCTGGCCTGTCCATGAAGGTAGACGCCTGACTGACAGAAAACCCTGGTATCATGAACTTTTCCAGGGCAGCCCACGTTGGCGTCCATAACTTGGCCTCTGTGGTCCCCAAGCGCCTGAATACCCATGGAGTAGAACCTTTTGCAGTGTATGTACTCCGGCTGCTTGAGTGCATACAATCATGGCCCCAGTACAGTGGGGAAACCTCATTTTTCCAAGCCAGCACTTACTTTGGGGATATTGTTTATGCCCCCACCTTTGGATAAACCACACACCTGACTGCCTCAGAAACCTCAGCCATCGCTTTACCTTCCAGTCGACTTTCCAACCCCAAACTGGTTAGCAACGGACCTGTAGAACTCCGGGGTATAGCCATAGGCGTGCACAGCACATTTCATTAGGGTGTGCACCCAGGGAATTTTTTTTTTAAAGGCGAACATCATAAAGGTTGGGGTGTGGGAGGGAGTGTGGGGTGTGAGAGGGGGCGCTGTGTGCAGGAAGGGGCTCAGGGCAAGGGATTGGGGCAGAGGAGGGGTGTGGGGTGTATGGGGGGCTCAGGGAAGGGGGTTGGGGTGCAGGAGGGGTGCGGAGTGCAGGAGGGGGCTCAGGGCAGGGGATTGGGGTACAGGGTGTGGTAGGGGACTCAGGGCAGGAGGTTGAGGGGCAGGAGGGGGCTCAGGGCAGGGGGTTGCAGGGTAAGGTGCAGACAGGGGGCTCAGGGCAGGGAGTTGTGGAGCAGGGGGTTGGGGTGCGAAGTGCAGGCAGGGAGCTCAGGGCAGGGAGTTGTGGGGCAGGGGGTTGGGGTGCAAGGTGCAGGCAGGCGGCTCAGGGCAGGGAGTTGGGGTGCAGGAGGGTAGGCTGTTTGCAGG
This sequence comes from Chrysemys picta bellii, assembly GCF_011386835.1. NCBI lineage: Eukaryota > Metazoa > Chordata > Testudines > Emydidae > Chrysemys > Chrysemys picta. The sequence continues at coordinate 23,969,027 of NC_088802.1, read as the reverse complement.
CAGACCCGGGGCAGGGGATCTGGGCTCCCCCATCCCGGCAGGCAGGCTCAGGGGCCGGGTTGGGCGCTTGGGGCCAGGCCAGGCAGAGGCAGCCGGGGTGGATCGCAGAGGGGCCGGGCTGCTCCCAGGGCTGGACTCAAGGCCGAGGGTGCCTGGCCAGAGCCACCGAACAGCGCCAGGGAGCTGAGCTTGCAGCCGGGCTGCGGGGGGGCCTGTGGGCCAGGCTCGCCCCCTGCTCCGGGCCTGCTGGATCCCAGGCCCCACTTAAGGTGGGCTGGGCTCAGGGGCGGCCTGATCCCCCCGGGTGGTGCCCGGGCCCCCGGCCAGTGCAGGGAGCCACAGGCGGGTTTGGGGCCCTAGGCGCTGGAGGGGGGCAGCTGCCTGGGGGGGGCGGGCTGTGGCAGCACTCCCGCGGGCCACCTTAAGCGGCTGTGTTGGTGCTGCCGGGTGGGAGGCTGCCAGGGAGCACATGGGGCTGTTAAAGCAGCCAGCCCGCCCTGGGGAAGGGGAGCCCAACTCAACAGGGTGCAGGCCGGGGGCTCAGGGCAGGGAGGGGGGGTGCAGAAGGGGTTCGGGGTTCGGCCCGGCCCGCCGCCGCTTACCCGCAGCAGCGCGCTCCTGCCTGCCAGGGCCCCATGCTGTGCCACTCACAACATCCCCGCGCAGCCCCAGGGGAGGGGAGGGGCGGCACAGGACTCTTCACACTGCCCTTGCCACACCTCCAGGTACCTCCCCTGAAGCTCCCATTGGCCGCGGTTCCCCGTTCCCGGCCAATGGGAGCTTTGGGAGGCTGTGCCTGGAGCAACCCCCTGGCCCCAGAGACATGGTGCCCTGGCGGCTGTTTCTGAAAGCAGCGCGGGGCCTGCGGCACCACGGGGGGCAAATCCCGTGGGCCGGATCCAAAGCCCTGAGGGGCCAGATCCGGATCCGGCCCATGGCCATTAGGGTATGCCCGGGCACACCCGGCACACCCCGTGCGCATGCCTATGGGTATAGCAACCTACTTTTGACCAGGAATGACTTCCCTCACAATGTAATGGAGTCCATAATATCTGTGAGAGTAAGGGAGAGATGTTTATGGCAGGTTGGGAGGCTGAGGCAAATCACCTGGCATCCGATTTTGAGCAGCCAGGCAAGGTTCGCTGCGCATCAGAGAGGCTTTGGAAACCAGTTTCATGACTGGCCAGGCTTCAGTGTGACAGTTGTGTGTGTTTCTCCTTGATGCAAACCCACCCTCTTTGTTGATTTTAATTCCCTGTAAGCCAACCACCCTCCCCCATTCAAAATAAAGTAACTATTGTTTTGAACCCATGCATTCTTTCTTTATTTAAAAAAAAAATGAGATAACGGACAAGGTAGGTGGGATGGGGGAGGAGGGAAGGACAAGGCCAGATTGCTTATTGTAGCCACACTAAAAATCAAACTCTTTGAATGACAGCCTTCTGTTGCTTGGGCCATCCTCTGGAGTGGAGTGGCTGGGTGCCCGCAGCCACGGTCCCCCCACCCCCGCATTCTTGGGCATATGGGTGAGGAGGCTATGGAACATGGGGAGGAGGGGAGACAGTTTTACAGTGGATGAAGGGGGGGTCTGTGCTCTTGTTGGCTTTCCTGCAGCTCCAACAGATGCTTCATCATGTCCGTTTGCTCCCCCATTACCCTCAGCATCGGGTCCTGCCTCCGCTCTTTGAGCTCACTTAATCCTTTCCTGGCCTCTGCCACTGAATGCCTCCATGCATTAAGCTGTGCCCTATCAGTGTGGGAGGACTGCATGAGCTCGGAAAACATGTCATGGCGAGTGCATTTTTTTCGCCTTCTAATCTGCGATAACCTCAGAGACGGAGATGATAGGGGGAGCGTAGAAACATCCTACTCTCTACGATTCTGGGGGGACTGCATGGTCACCTGTGCTGCTGTGTGCTTCTGAGTAAGCCACAGTGCCCAAACAGGAAATGAAATTCAAAAGTTCCCGGGGCTTTTCCTGTGTACCTGGCTAGTGCATCAGAGTTCAAAGTGCTGCCCAGAGCAGTCACAATGGAGCACTCTGGGATAGCTCCCTGAGGCCAATACCGTCGATTTACATCTGCACTACCCCAGATTCGACCCAGCAAGATCGATTTTAGCACTACTCCCATCATCGGGGAGGAGTACAGAAGTTGATTTTAAGAGCCTTTTAGGTCAACGGAATGGGTTTGGTTGTGTGAATGCAGTAATTTTTAAATCAACCTAACGGGGCTAAATTCAACCTAACAACCTAACCCCGTAGTGTAGACCAGGGCTCTGTATAATTCATGACTGACTTAGAGAACATTCATGCAATTTAACTGGGTGTGGGTCTCCACAAACTGATGGCTGAGTGATCACAGCACTTGGAGGGGTTTGCTGCTTGTCACTGGCATAGTGTTGTGAGAGACAGCCCAGGCTGGAGAGTTAAGGGGACACAGCGGTCCCACACCTCCAGGTTGTACCCTGGGGATCCCATCACACAAGGCGGGTCAGGGAATATCTTTTATTGGACCATCTTCTGCTGGTGAGAGACTCAAGCTTATACAGAAGAGCTCTTCTTCAGGACTGGGAAATGTACTCAGTGTGTCAGCTAAATACAAGGTGGAACAGATTGTTTAGTATAAGTAGTTAACATATTTCAAGGGACTGCAATAGAGTGAACTCTTTGTGAAAAGTGTTCACCCAGAGGCGATACAGTGTTTGTCTTTTATCATTTTTCTGTGTCGGTTCATTTGAGAGCATAGTGATTGTCTGGTTTTACTCACATAGCTGTTGCCTGGACATTTGATTCACTGGATGAAGTACACCACATGTCGTGATAGGCACATGTAGGACTCATGGATCTTGAAATGTGTATTGGGGAGAGTATTGCTCATTGTAGCAGTGGAGATATGTCTGCTGCTTTTGCATCTGTTGTTCTGGCAGGATATGATGCTTTGAGTTGGTGTGTCCTGATCTGTGGGGAACTTGCTTCCAATGATAAGCTTGTAAAGGATGGGGGGTTGTTTGAAAGCCAGAAGTGGGGGTTCAGGAAAGATTTCTTTCAGCATAAGATCCCCATCAAGTGTGGTTTGTAATTGTTTAATGATACTTTTCACACAGCGATCACTCTACATCTGGCCTGTCAGTCCTCATTCTCAAAAGAAATCTGCAAAATCCCGTCAAAAGTTGAGCCTGGGAACTTAAATTCATAACTTTGCAAGACACTAAAAATCATGAACTGAATAGATACCCTAGATTTATGGCTTATTACAACAAATGGTAACCAACTAACACCAACGCCCCCCCCCCCACACACACACACACTCACACAGACACAGCTGCCTTCCCCCCCCCCCATGATTGGAGGGGTGTTAATGGGCCATTTCAACTTGAATGGTCCCTTGAAATGTGTGTTAAGTACTTATGATAATCTGTTCCACCTTGTACTTAGCTGTGACACTGAGTACATTCCGCAGACTGAAGAAGAGTTCTGTGTAAGCTCAAAAGTTTATGTCTCTCACTGACAGAAGTTGGTCCAATCAAAGATATCACCTCACCCTCCTTGACTCTCTCTCTCTCTCTCTCAAAAAAAATGTTCTGTTGTTTTCAGTTTTCTGTCAAAACGTTAAAATCTTTGGAGGTGGTTTGCACTGTGCTCCTTTCTACTCAGCTGAGGAAAGAGAAAGGGATCCAGACTCACAATCACACCCCCCGACCCCCCCCTCCCCGCCCATGCGCACACACCTCCTCTCCACCCTGCAAGACTCACACTTCCCCGTTAACCCACTTTTCCTGCTGGGAGAGGAGCTCCTACATACATAGATTTTGAGGTGAAAAAAATTCATTCTGATCATTTTAGTCACATCTCCTGCATAGCAGAGGCCGGAGCATTCCAGCCGTAATTCCCCTCTCAGGATCATCGCCCTAGGGGGCTGCTGAAGATACCCTTTGGGGGAGCTCAGTGAAACTGTCAGGCCCCACTCTCCAGTGTGGGGGTCGCTGTCTCTATCCCAGCCTGGTGTGGAGATGAGGCCCCAGCAAGGAGGGGAGGGGGGTTGGAGAGCCAGCCTGCCCCACGCTCACCCTACAGCAGCGTGTCCCTTCACATAAAACAAGAACCAGGGGTCACCCAATGAAATTAATAGGCAGCAGATTTAACGCACACATACGGAACTTCTTCACACAACGCATAGTCAGCCTGTGGAACTCATTGTCAGGGGATGTTGAGAAGGCCAAAAGTATAAGTGGGTTCAAAAAAGAATTAGGTCACTTTATGGAGGATAGATCTATTGATGTTTATAAGCCAAGATGCTCTGGGTGTCCATAAACCTCCGCCTGTCCGAAGCTGGGACTTGATGACAGGGGATGGATCACTCAATAATGTCCCTGTTGTTCATTTCCTCTGAAGCATCTGACACCGGCCACTGCCAGACACAGGACACTGGGCTACATGGACCAGACTGGTCATTCTTGTGATGTTACACTGTTTAAACAAGTAACACAGCATCAATTCCCCTATGGAGGGAATCCAGACAATCACTGGCAGCAGTCCCAAGGGAGATCCCAACAGCAGTGACAAGGGCTAGGGGCTGGCTGCTTTCAATGATAAACCCTGCAAGAATGCAGAGCAGGAGACATTAAGGGTTTGTGTGATGCCAACAATCAACCCAGGCAGCGAGAGATGCCCATCCCAGCAGCCAAAGGCAGGTGTCTAGTCTGCCCACGAATTGAGACAAGAAGACTGACTGACACCAGACCCAGTCACTGGTGATGGGGAGCTCGCTGCTTCATGTGGAGGTTTGAAGGTAAATGTCACTAGCCTCGGGGCAAATCCTCAGGTCCTTGCTCATATGCAACCCTTTCTCTGAGACACCAACCTTGGACAGTGTCCTGAAACGCTGGGAGCTCTGCCGGAGTAAGGACTTCAGGGTGGGTTTATTTGTGGTTCACAGCTAGAAAAACCAATGAATCAGAAAGGAGACCCAGCTATCATCTCTGCCATTACACATCCCTCTGTCTGTCCTCCCCTCACCCTTTTGCTCGCTGGCTGGATCTCCCCCTCTCTCTCTCTCTCCCTGACACATCATTGTTTTCTCAGGGACCGTGGCCTTCAGTTTCTGAACTACTTATCAGCTGCCACTACAGACTTTTCTGGGGGGCAGATACCTATGCACCATCCCAGCCCAACCCTCAGATGCTTCATGTCTACTGCTGAGTATCTCCTCCCTGGACTTCCGTGGGACTTGAGGGCCCTCAGCATTTCTTGGGCAGTATTGAGCACCCCACAGAAAAAGGGTGTACGTTAGAAATGCACTGAATGGAGACCGGATTCCTTACAGATTAGGAAACAGCGACACTTGTGTCCTGTCACAAACTTTGTCCAAGCATTCACTGCTCTACCTTAATTTTTTTTCCAGAGGATGGGTACTAGGCACCAGCCTATGACTTAGAAGACCTGGGGTCTCTTCTCTGATCAGCCACAGCCTCTCTGTATGACCTTAGGAAAGTCACTCGTAGTCAATAATTGATAGTTATCATTAATCAATAATAGCTTGTAATTCATTATAAGCAGTTTCAGTGTTTCTGAACTAGTCACTAATGGGATATGAATGAGAGGAATCTGAGTATGCATCTGCTCCAAGGGGTCATTTCATTTGTGCTTTGGGCATGGCCATGGGCAGAGTCACTTTCCCATCTGTGCTGTTGGTCATTGTCACGCCCTCGTTGCAGGCACTGACATGGTGCAATCTCATTCCTGCCCTTCTCCGTGGAAGCTCGTGTGTCTGACCCTCACCCCCATCACATTGTTAAGCAGGAGCTCAGACTACAGTGGACAAGTCAATCAACTTCAGCTCCCAGCACGATGCTGCGGGGCGAGGGCTGATGCGATCCGTGGCTGTATAAACAGGGGAGCAGGGAGGCGATTTCACCTCTGTAAAGAGCACTGGTAACACCGATTCTGCCAAATTAAGTTAGAAGGGAGCATTGCACAACTTAAAATGAGCATGTTCCCTAATTGATCAGCAACGTAACAACGAAACAATGTTAACCAGGATGACTTTAAGTGAGAAATTACTATATTGGTTTTAATTCGCTTTGCAAGGTCCAATTCTGCTTGGCTTTTGACAGTTTTCACTTTATCCCTACACTTTCTGACCTCCATGAGGTAGCTTTCCTTGCACAACCATCATTTCTTCCATTCCTTGCAGACTTTCTGCTTTTTTTAATCACCTGTTTGAGAAGCTTGCTCATTCGGGCTGGTCTGCAACCCTTCCCTACAATTTTTTTCCCCTTCCTTGTCATGCCTGCTTCAGATAGCTTCTGCATCTTCAACAAAGTAATTCCAAGCCTCCTTCACATTCAGATCCTGAAGTTCTTCGCGCCAGTCCACTTCCAAAATATTTCCCTTAATTTTTTTAATTAGCCCTTTTGAAATCAGGCACCCTAGTTGCAGATCTAGTTTTGTTTATCCTTCCATTCAGTTTAAACTCAATTAGCTCATGATCACTCGAACTAATGTTGTACCCTACAACCAGATCTTCTATGAGGTCCTCATTGCTCACCAATACCAGATCACAAATGGCATCACCTCTTCTTCATTCCAAAACTATTTGGTGAAGAAATCTGTCAGCAATCATATCCAGGAAAATCTGGGCCCTACTATTATTAGTTTCAGAGCGGTAGCTGTGTTAATGTGTATCAGAAAAAACAATGAGGATTCCTTGTGGCACCTTAGAGACTAACAAATGTATTTGGGCATAAGCTTTTGTGGGCTAAAACCCACTTCATCGGATGCATGGAGTGAAAAATACAGTAAGCAGAATATATATTCTAGCACATGCAAGGATGGGAGTTGCCTTACCAAGTGGGGGGGGCAGTGCTAACGAGCCAATTCAATTAAGGTGGAAGTGACCTATTCTCAATAGTTGACAAGAAGAGGTGAATACCAAGGGAGGGAAAATTACATCTGTAGTGCCAACAAGGCCAATGCAATCAAGGTTGCCCATTTCCAATAGTTGACAAGAAGGTGTGAGTATCAGCAGAGGGAAAATTATTTTTTGTAGCACTTGTCCTCCAGCTATATCTGGGAAATCAAAGTCTCCCTTAATCACACAATTCCCAATAGTATTTGTTTCATTAAAAACAGGTCTCTATCCATATCGGATCCTGGTAGTCTACAGCAGAATGCAAAATTACCTGGGAGAACCTCTGGTAGCTTTCTTCCCCAAAGTGATTTTTGCCAAAATAGACTCCGTCTTATCTATTCCATCACTTCCAATTTCTTTACAGTCTCCCTCATCATTAATATACAATGCTGCTCCACCACCTTTACCTTTATTTCTCTCTTTCCTGAACAGCACATACCCATATGTACCTGTAGATTGGTCCCAAGACCTATTCCTGAGGAACTCCACTAGTAGCCTCCCTCCAGCCTGACAGTTCACCTTTCAGTATGACCCATTGTAGTCTCCCCTTTAACCAGTTCCTTTATCCACCTTTCAATTCTCTTATTAATCCCCATCTTTTTCAATTTAACTAATAATTTCCCATGTGGAACTGTATCAAATGCTTTACTGAAATCCAGGTAGATTAAATCTACTGCAATTCCTTTGTCTAGAAAATCAGTTAACTTCGCAAAGGAAGAGATCAGGTTGGTCTGGCACAATTTACCTTTTGTAAAACCATGTTTATTTTATCCCAATTACTGTTTACCTGTAAGTCCTTAACTACTTTCTCTTTCAAAATTTGTTCTAAGATCTTGCATACAATTGAGATCAAATTAACAGATCTGTAGTTTCCTGGCTTACTTTGTAGTAGTATATTTGCAATTCTCCAGTCCAAGGATATGATCCCCAAGTTTAAAGATTCCTTAAAATCCTTCCCTACACTTTCTGACCTCCATGTGGTAGCTTTCCTTGATGAACCTTCCCATCTTCCATTCCTTGCAGGCTTTCTGCTTTCTCTTAATCACCTGTTTGAGAAGCTTGCTCATCTGGGCTGGTCTGCAACCGTTCCCTACAAATGTTTTCCCCTTGCTTGGGATGCCAGCTTCAGATAGCATCTGCAGCATCGACAAAGTAATTCCACGCCTCCTCGACATTTAGATCCTGAAGTTCTTCGTGCCAGTCCACTTCCAAAATAATTCCCTTAATTTTTTTAAGTTAGCCCTTGTGAAATCAAGCACCCTAGTTGCAGATCTAGTTTTGTTTATCCTTTCATTTAGTTTAAACACAATTAGCTCATGATCACTCGAACCAAGGTTGTCCCCTACAACCAGTTCTTCTATGAGGTCCTCATTGCTCACTAATACCAAATCTCAAATGGCATCATCTCTTGTTGGATCAGCGACTATTTGGTGAAGAAATCTGTCAGCAATCAAATCGAGGAAAATCTGGGCCCCTACTATTATTAGTTTCAGAGTGGTAGCCTGTTCGTCTGTATCAGCAAAAACAACGAGGAGTCCTTGTGGCACCTTAGAGACTAACAAATTTATTTGGGCATAAACTTTCGTGGACCAAAAACCCACTTCATCAGATGCATGGAGTGAAAAATACAGTAAGCAGAATATATATTCTAGCACATGAAAAGATGGGAGTTGCCTCACCAAGTGGGGGGGTCAGTGCTAACGAGCCAATTCAATTAAGGTGGAAGTGACCTATTCTCAATAGTTGACAAGAAGGGTTAAATACCAAGGGAGGGAAAATTACTTTTGTAGTGCCAACAAGGCCAATGCAATCAAGGTGGCCCATTTCTAACAGTTGACAAGAAGGTGTGAGTATCAGCAGAGGGAAAATTACTTTTTGTAGCACTTGTCCTCCAATCTATCACTTCCCCAAAGTGATTTTGGCCAAAACAGACTCTGTCTTATCTGTTCCGTCACTTCTAATTTCTTTACAGTCTACCTCATCATTAATCTACAATGCTACTCCACAACCTTTGCCTTTATTTCTATCTTTCCTGAACAGCACATACCCATCAATACCTGGTCTCCAATCATGATTATTATTCCACCATGTTTCTGTTATCCCTATAATATCTGGTTTCACTTCCTGCACCAGTAGTTCTAGTTCCTCCATTTTGTCACCCAGGCTCCTTGCATTGGTGTAAAAACATCTTAACTCTTGCTGCTTGGCTTCGCCCACATTCCTTGCTTGCTTGATTGGGTACAGTTATTCTACTTCCAGTATCCCCTATCTGACTGGTATCAGCACTATCCTTCCTCTTAATGTCCATTCTCCTACCCAGTGCAGCTCCTTTCTCCATTGCTGTATGCTTTCTTACTTGATTTTCCTCCCTCTCGATGTTATAATCAGGTGTGGAGATTACATGTTTCTAGTTTAAAGCTCCTTTAATCAATTTTGCCAACCTCCATTCCCAAATGGTCCCTTTTGGTCTTAAATCTAAGAATCAATGAATGAAAAAAGTTGGGGTATGGCGTAGAAGAGGGGAAATTAATTGCTTTTTGGGGTGTGTGTGGAATCTCTATGAATCTCTCTGAAGTGAAGAAGTTTCTCTGTTGTGAGAGAATATAAACCCAGCTCTCAATTGGCAGTGGGAACTCTTATGGCATCAAAAGATGGAAATCTATCTAATTTCACGGTACAGTCAAATCTTCCGATGTTCATTACTTTTCCCTATCACAGGATGCAGCTCATGGAGAAAGAAGATGTGGAAAATCAAACAGATGTCACAGAATTCATTCTCCTGGGGTTTGGGGATCTCCCTGAACTGCAGATCCTTCTCTTCCTGGTTTTCCTAGTGATCTACATTGTGACCATGGCCGGAAACATCCTCATCATTGCTCTAGTTGTGACTGATCAGCACCTTCACACCCCCATGTACTTCTTCCTGGGGAACTTGTCCTGCCTGGAGACCTGCTACACTTCTGCCCTCCTGCCCAGGATGCTGTCCAGTCTCTTGACTGGGGACAGAACCATTTCTGTTGGGGGTTGCATAACACAGTTTTTTTTCTTTTGTTTTCTAGCAACTACAGAGTGTTATCTCCTGGCAGCGATGTCTTATGATCGGTATTTAGCCATATGCAAACCACTGCACTATGGAACCTGTATGAATGGCAAGTTGTGCCTCCAGCTAGCAGCTGGATGTTGGATAATTGGATTTCTACCTTGTACAATAATGATGTGTTTTATGTCACAAGTAATTTTCTGTGGCCCCAATGAAATGGATCATTTCTTTTGTGATCTCACCCCAATTTTAAAGCTCTCCTGCAGCGACACCAGGCAAATGATGCTGGTTTTTTATATATTTTTTTTCCCAGATGCAGTTTCCCCATTTCTATTAACCTTGACATCCTATGTTTGTATTGTTAGCACTATCCTGAGAATCCCTTCCACCACCGGGAGGCAAAAGGCCTTTTCCACCTGCTCCTCTCACCTCATTGTGGTAACACTTTTCTATGGAACAATAGTGATTGTCTACATGATACCGAAATCCAGCAACCTGAGAGCCCTGAGCAAAGTATTCTCTGTCTTCTACACAGTCCTGACTCCCCTGGCCAATCCCCTCATCTACAGCCTGAGAAACAGAGAGGTCAAGGAGGCCCTGAGAAAAGCTGTCAGGAAATGTCTGGCTCTCATAAAGAATTCAGACTAGTTGAATGAAATGAGGATCAATCAATCTGGTTTCTATTGTGAAAGAAGGAGGGACTAAGTGGGCCCTGATACAGAAATGCAGTATACAAGAGATGTGTGTGCATGCACACATACACACACACACACACACACACATAGATGTTTTTGCTTTTTGGCAACTGACATCTGAAATCTTTCAGATGGAAACTGTAAAAAAAAAAAAGTAATGCACTGTTATTGTGGCTGTATTGGTACCAGAATATTACAAAGACAAGGTGTGACCCTCTGTACCTCAAAAGAGCACCCTGGATCCCCGTATTCACCACTGTGAAATGATTTTGGTGTGTTGCTACAAAGTCTGCCTTGGGAGGCATCATTTGAGAAGTCTTGATCTGCTGAACAATAATGTCCTGTTGAATTGTGGGTACTATCATTGTATGTGATGTTATGAAGTATTGCTAAATGTGTTACTGAAATATAGTGAGGTTGGGAGATGGCCACAGCTGGCCTTTCAGTAAGAACAAAGGGGCAACCATCGCTGGCCAGACAGGCATTGATGGCCCATCAAGAAGAATCCACTCTCCCAGAGACTCCACAGAGGGCACTTACGCAACGGGTACTGCCCGACCCCACGTCACCGCAAGGATCTTTCTAGCACCTAGAGAGAAAGTATAAGGAGGGTCAATGACATGACCACTTGGCCTCTCTCCTCCACCATCTCAACACCTGGAAGATTGTCTGGAAGACAAAGACTTTGAACTGGGGAAGATTGGTCCCAGGCCGTGAGCTGCCTGTAACATCTATTAGGGTGAAAAACTGTTTGATTCAAATCTTGCTTCATTTGTAGAATTTAGACTGCAAATTTATTTTTATTTCTTATGTAACCAACTCTGATCTCTATGCCTGCTTCTTATAGTCACTTAAAATCTTTATGTAGTTAATAAATCTGTTTTATATTTTACCTAAAACAGTGTGTTTTTGGTTGAAGTGTTTGGGAAATCTCAGCTCAGTTTAACAAGGCCTGTTGCACGTCTACTTTCATTTGTTGGTGTGGTGAATGAATTAATGAGTTTGCACTGTCCAAGGGAGTCTTGAGCAGTGTAAGACGGTATATTTCTAGGGTGCAAGGCTAGCGTGATTGGCTGGTGGCTCTCTCTGTATAATTCATGATTGGCTTAGAGAACATTCATGCAATTTAACTGGGTGTGGGTCTCCACAAGCTGATGGCTGTGTGATCACAGCACCTGGAGGGGTTTGCTGCTTGTCACTGGCATAGTGTTGTGAGAGACAGCCCAGGCTGGAGAGTTAAGGTGACACAGCGGTTCCACATCTCTAGGTTGTACCCTGGGGATCCCATCACACAAGGCGGGTGAGGGAATATCTTTTATTGGACCATCTTCTGCTGGTGAGAGACTCAAGCTTATACAGAAGAGCTCTTCTTCAGGACTGGGAAATGTACTCAGTTTGTCAGCTAAATACAAGGTGGAACAGATTGTTTAGCATAAATAGTTAACATATTTCAAGGGACTGCAATAGAGTGAACTCTTTATGAAAAGTGTTCACCCAGAGGTGATACAGTGTTTATCTTTTATCATTTTTCTGTGTCAGTTCATTTGAGAGCATGGTGATTGTCTGGTTTCACCCACATAGCTGTTGTCTGGGCATTTGATTCACTGGATGAAGTACACCACATGTCGTGATAGGAACATATAGGACCCATGGATCTTGAAAGGTGTATTGGGGGGCGTATTGCTCATTGTAGCAGTGGAGATATGTCTGTTTCTTTTGCATCTGTTGTTCTGGCAGGATATGATGCTGCTTTGAGTGGTGTGTACTGATCTGTGGGGAATTTGCTTCTTATGATAAGCTTGGAAAGGATGGGGGGTTGTTTGAAAGCCAGAAGTGGGGAAACAGGAAAGATTTCTTTCAGGATGTGATCCCCATCAAGTGTGGATTGTAATTGTTTAATGATACTTTTCACAAAGCGATCACTCTAAATCTGACCTCTCAGTCCTCATTCTTAAAGAAATCTGCACATCCCCATCAAAAGATGAGACTGGGAACTTAAATTCATAACTTTGCAAGACACTAAAAATCATGAACTGAATAAATATGCTAGATTTATGGCTTATTACAACAAACTGTAACCAACTAACCCGCCCCCCCCCCCCCCACACACACATAACTGCTTCCCCCCCCCTTCTACCTCCCATGACTGGAGGGGTGTTAATGGGCCATTTCAACTTGAATGGTCCCTTGAAATGTGTGTTAACTACTTATGATAAACTATCTGTTCTACCTTGTATTTAGCTGTGATACTGAGTACATTCCCCAGACTGAAGAAGAGGTCTGTGTAAGCTTGAAAGCTTGTCTCTCTCGCCTACAGAAGTTGGCCCAATCAAAGATAACACCTCACCCACCTTGTCTCTCTCTCTCTCAAAAAATGTTCTGTTCTGTTGTTTTCAGTTTTCTGTCAAAAAGTTAAAATCTTTGGAGGTTGTTTGCACTGTACTGCTTTCTACTCATCTGAGGAAAGAGAGAGGGGTCCAGACAGTGGCGTAGGCAGCTTCTAAGAGGAGGGGGAGCAAACCTAAAAAAGGCACCCCTCTTGGCTCCTTCTTTGGCCACGCCCCACTGGCTGGCTCCTCCTCCGGCCGCTCAGCGCCGCCCCCCCCTTGACTGACTCCTCCGGCCTCACCGCCCCTCCCCCCCCATCGCTCCTCTGGCCCTGCCGTGCCACCCCTGTGGCCCCGCCCGCTCCTGTGGCCGTGGCTGCCGGCCGCTATGCTGCGCCCCCCCGCTCCTCCGGCTGCTCAACTGCCGCCCCCCGCATGGCTGCTGGCCATGCTGCGGCCTGCGGGCTGCCACCCCCGTGCCCTCCCCTCGCTCCTCTGGCCATGGCTGTCGGATGCCATGTTGCGCCCCCCGCTCCTCCGGCTGTGTGCCTGCTGCCCCCACATGGCTGCTGGCTACGCTGTGGGCGGCCAGCCTGCACCCCTCCTCGCTCCTCCGGCCGCAGTTGGAAAGGCGCCGCTTTGGGCAAATTTGCTGAGGAGAAGCGGCTGCTTCCCCGGCACCCCGCTAGCTACGTTACTGGGTCCATGCACACACACCTACTCTTCACCCTGCAAGAGTCACACTTCCCCCTTAACCCACTTTTTCTGTGGGGGAGAGGAGCTCCTAGATACATAGATTTTAAGGTGAAAAAAAAATCCACTCTGATCATTTTAGTCACATCTCCCACATAGCAGAGGCCAGAGCATTCCAGCCAGTGATTCCTGCATCAAGCCCATCGCCCTAGGGGGCTGGTGAAGAAGATACCCTTTGGGGGAGCTCAGTGAAACTGTCAGGCCCCACTCTCCGGTGTGGGGGTCGCTGTCTCTATCCCGGCCTGGTGCAGAGATGAGGCCCCAGCAAGGAGGGTAGGGATGTTGTAGAGACAGCCTGCCCCATGCTCACCCCACAGCAGTGTCCAGTGGGGCTGGGCCCGACTCCCTGCTCTGGCCCATTGGCTCTCCCTACACTCAGATTTGCTGGGCGTCTCCTCCAAATGAGTGGGGGTTCCGCCGTCCCACCATCCCCAGGGGACAAAGAAGAGGAGGGCTAAGGAGGGGTAAAAAGGTCCCCAGCCCCACATACGGTGAAGGTGGGATGCTGGTTCCAGGGTAAAGGGGTGAGGCATCCTATGGGGGGTTCCGGGGTGAGCCCCAGGGACCAGAGCGACTGAAGAAGGGAGAGGAGGGTTGATGTAGCCAGGAGCTGGGGGCATTCGGGCTGATGTGTACGGTAGATGGACCTGGGTGTTGGGGGCTGCAGAAGGGCACTGGGGGGAGTAGAGGTGCTGGAGCAGTGGCAGGAGGGGCTGGGGTGAAGACAGAGGGAGGTGGGGGGAGGGAGGTGGTTTGAGGATGGTGGCGTAGGGATGGTTTTCAGAGGTGGGTTTATTGGGGAATGGGGCTGGGGAGATGATAAGCAGCGACGGGGGAAAGTCTGGGTGGGGGTGAGGGGTGTTGGGGTGGAGGGGGGTGCTGGCAGGGTGATGTTTTTTGGGGGTGTTTAGTTGCAGGGGTGTGCCATGAGGTGGATATATGTGAGAAGAAGGGGATTGGTGCAGTGGGGTGGGTGGGGAATGTGGCAGAAGGAGGTTTTGTGGGGTTTGGGTTTATCTGGAGATATGTGGATGTGTTTATTTGGGAATGGGGTAGCAGGGAGATGGATGGGTTTAAACAGGAGCTGGGGGGAGGTTGGGGGTTATATGGGGGTCTATGGTGGGGGTGTTGGCTGGGGACTGCAGGAGGATTTTGGGGGGTCTATGGCAGAGGGTTGGGTGGGGGCTGTGGGAGAGAGTTGGGGGCACTGTGGGAAGGGGATGGGGGCTGTGGGAGGGGATTAATTGGGGGGCCTATGAGGGGGGTTTGGAAGGGGCAAAGGGAGAGGTGGTGGGGAGCTGGGAGCCCAGGGAGCCATGTGTCAGTGCCGATGGCAGCAGCTGGCTCTGTCTGTGTCTGTCTCCCTCCTCCGCAGCCCCTTCCCCCTCCCCTCCCCTCCCTCCATTTCACTCCTCACACCAGGGACAGGGCTGGCGCACTGGGCACTGGGCATGCTCAGGGCAGACTCTGCCCGCAGCACCACGCCGGGCCATGGGGACGCTCCCTGCTCGTCCTGCTGCTGGGCAGCCAGGGGGCTCTCACCAAGCGGGTGGCTCGCTCAGATCTGGTGGGGGCTGAACCTCCTCTAGCCCTAGCCCACCTTTGGCAACACCGATGGCTTGTCCCGGAGCTAGAGGGGATCTTTTAGAAGGAGGCATCCAGTCCTGATTTAAAGACTCCAAATGATGGAGAATCCACCACAGCCCTGGACAAACTGTTCCAATGGCCAGTTGCCCTTGCCATTAGAAACGTGCCCCTTCTTTCTAGCCCAAATTTGTCTCCCTTCCGCTGCCAGCCATTCGCTCTCATTCGCCTTTGTCTAGGAGACTGAAGAGTCCCCGGCAACCAGAAACACCCTCCCCTGTACGTACTTCTAGACAACTCTTTGTTGAAGCTTTGCTCACCGTCTCCCTGTTAAGTTATATAGTTTGAGGTTCTTGAGTCTCTCACTGTAAGGTCAGATCACCAAATTGTTCTTGGAGCAGAGGTCAGCACCACCATGTTGCATGGTGGACACTTGACAAAATTACTGGACTTAGTGACTGTCATAACTATAAAGGGAAGGGTAACAGCTGTCCTGTGTACAGTACTATAAAATCCCTCCCGGCCAGAGACTCCAAAATCCTTTTCCCTGTAAAGGGTTAAGAAGCTCAGGTAACCTGGCTGGCATCTGACCTAAAGGACCAATAAGGGGACAAGATACTTTCAAATCTTGGGGGGGGGAAGGCTTTTGTTTGTGTTCTTTGTTTGGGGTTGTGTTCGCTCTCGGGACTGAGAGGGACCAGACATCAATCCAGGTTCTTCACATCTTTCTAAACAAGTCTCTCCTATTTCAAACTTGTAAGTAAATAGCCAGGCAAGGCGTGTTAGTTTTCCTTTGTTTTCTCAACTTGTAAATGTACCTTTTACTAAAGTGTTTATCTTTGTTTGCTGTACTTTGAACCTAAGACTAGAGGGAAGTCCTCTAAGCTCTTTAAGTTTGATTACCCTGTAAAGTTAATTTCCATACTTATTTTACAGAGATGATTTTTACCTTTTACTTTAATTAAAAGCCTTCTTTTTAAGAACCTGATTGATTTTTCCTTGTTTTAAGATCCAAGGGGTTTGGATCTTGATTCACCAGGAGTTGGTGAGAGGAAGGAGGGGAATGGTTAATTTCTCCTTGTTTTAGATCCAAGGGGGTTGGATCTGTATTCACCAGGAGTTGGTGGAAGGAAGGAGGGGGGATGGTTAATTTCTCCTTGTTTTAGATCCCAGGGGGGTTGGAACTGTATTCACCAGGAGTTGGTGGGAGGAAGGAGGGGGAATGGTTAATTTCTCCTTGTTTTAGATCCCAGGGGGGTTGGAACTGTATTCACCAGGAGTTGGTGGAAGGAAGGAGGGGAATGGTTAATTTCTCCTTGTTTTAAGATCCAAGGGGTTTGGATCTGTATTCACCAGGAAATTGGTGAAGGTCTCTCAAGGCTACCCAGGGAAGGAAATTAGCCTTGGGATGGTGGCAGCGGACCAGAGCTAAGCTGGTAGTTAAGCTTAGAAGTTTTCATGCAGGCCCCTACATTTGTACCCTAAAGTTCAAAGTGGGGATACAGCCTTGACAGTGACAGACACTGGGGGGAGGGTTATGTCTTTCAGTCATTCAACCCGGACTCAAATTGCTATGGACCTCAACATTTTTACCACAGACACTTGTGTCCATGTACGGACACGTTGCCTACCCCTGTCTTGAAGCAACTCTGAACCATTTACCAAGGGATGTGGTGGAGTCGCCATCATCTGGAGACTTTACAGGAAGGCTGGAGTCTCCTTCTAAAAGCTATATTCCAAATAGGGTAATTGATTTTAAATAATGAACATGCCTTTAGAGCAGGGGGACTGGATCCAGGGTCTCCCATGTCCTGGGGGAGTCCTGTACCCCCTGAGGCTCAGAGTTACAGGGCAGCTGTGTCTGATTCAAAGAGAGGGGCTGAGAGCCCCAGTCAGAAGGATGAGCCTTCCTCCAGCCAGGATTTAGGTGCTTAACTTTGTGAGGGGGCGGGGTTGAACACACCCCTGTGCTTAGCATCTCCCAGTGGCTACCTTAGGCGCCTGCCTGCAGAGTGCGCTGGCTTTTGTGACTCTCAGTCTTAGCCCCGTCTCTCCCCATTCATTGTTCAGGGAGCCTGAGTACCTATCTCAGGTGTTGTGAACACCAAGAATTTCCTCGCCGCTGACAAGCTAGGAATTGCTACACTCTAAGTTCCTGTGTGAATCACAGAAATGTAGGGTGGGAAGGAATCTTGAGAGGTCCTCACTGCCTGGAGCAAGATGATCCCAGTGCCCTGCTATTGACACAACCTAAATCAGTGGTTTTCAACCTGGGTTCTGCAGACTGTGTCTAAGGTTTCCAAAGGGGTTTGCACCTCCATTCTAAATTTTTTAGAGGTCCGCAAATGAAAAAAGCTTGAAAACCACTGACCTAAATGATTCTGTATTGGAATGGGAATTGATAGCAGTGAGATGGGATGTGAGAGTGGTCTGCGACTTTAATGATGGGTAGGGAAAGTATAGGGTTAATTGGTATCATGCATGCAACAGTGAAGGGGTTGTTGTGACACAGGGGCTCATTGGTGCCAACTGGCAAAGAGTTTGCTGTTTACAAGCAACTACTGTCTCAGACTTGACAAACTCACTACAACTAATACATCACTTTCGTGGTGTTTATCCATACAGGGTAGCATCCAAGGTGTCTACTGAAAGCTTGTAAGGTATCAATACTCAATTTTTGCGAGATGTACATAAGGGTAATATTTAGGGAATAATGTAGCTATACTGAAAATTTTGCCTTTATGGTCTTGGAGTAAGAGTTAGCAGGGAATCATGTGTCTCAATGATGGCCCATTTAACTGGGACGGAGTTGTCCTCCCTCCCTGGCTCGTCTATTATGTAATGTATCACTCAATTGTCTACCTTTGCATCAATCCAGAACAATCAACAGAAAGCCAAAGACACTATAAACATCAAAACCCCATGGAAGTGAAAAAGATGATATGACAGTGAGGGGCCGGCCCTGTCCAGGAATAAAGCCAAAAGACTGAGTCCGTATATCACAGGAGAAAGAGACTCTTCACCTATTCGCTGAGGAGGTACCTTGCCGAGCAGGGGTGCTTTATGAAAGATTAGGTCCTAGCTCCTTGGGGCCAGCAATCACTGTGAGAGACTGAACTTTGGGGTGAGAATCTACTTCATTAGATAGGAAAGATGACCATTAGTAAGCATAGGCCCTAGTTTGTATTTTATGATTTTGTTTTGTATGTAGCCATATGCTTCTGTCACTCACGCTTGTTTCTGGGTGAATCTCTGTTCTTTCTTTCTTTCAAGTGTTGTGTGACAGAGGACCGGGGGGGGAGGTGAAACTGAGGTCTTTGGGAATCCAGCGATTGGGGTGGATGCCAGAAGGGGGCACTTTGAAGGGATGCAGGAGCGAGGGTGCATCGATTGTCAGCCTGCAGGGCTGGTGGAGCCCAGAGGAGAGTGGCTGATGGGCTGCTTGTGTCAGGAGCTCTCACTCAGCCAGCACAGGCAAGACTCCCTCGTGCTGGAGGGAGGGGGTAACAAGGCAACTCCCAGCCCTGGGCACCCCGAGAAGCATCACAGTTGTAAACGTAAAAAGAACGAAGAGTACTTGTGGCACCTTAGAGACTAACAAATTTATTTGAGCATAAGTTTTCGTGGGCTAAAGCCCACTTCATCAGATGCATGCAGTGGAAAATACAGTAGGAAGATATATATACATATATACATATACACACACTGAGAGCATGAAAAAAATGGGGGTCGCCATATCAACTCTAATGAGAATAATCGATTAAGGCGGGCTATTATCAGCAGGAGAAAAAAAATTTGTAGTGATAATCAGGATGGCCTATTTCAAACAGTTGACAAGAAGGTGTGAGTAACAGTAGGGGGAAAATTAGCATGGGGAAATAGCTTTTAGTAATGGCTGTAGTGACTCAGCCATTCCCAGTCTTTATTCAAGCCTAATTTAATGGTGTCCAGTTTGCAAATTAATTCCAAATCTGCAGTTTCTCGTTGGAGTCTGTTTTTGAAGGGTTTTTTTTTGAATAATTGAGACTTTTAGGTCTGTAATTGAGTGTCCAGGGAGGTTGAAGTGTTCTCTGACTGGTTTTTGAATGTTATAATTCTTGATGTCTGATTTGTGTCCATTTATTCTTTTGCATAGAGACTATCCGGTTTGGCCAATGTACATGGCAGAGGGGCATTGCTGGCACATGATGGCATATATCACATTGGTAGATGTGCAGGTGAATGAGCCTCTGATAGTGTGACTGACGTGATTAGGTCCTATAATGGAGTCCCCTGAATAGATGTGTGGACAGAGTTGGGGACAGGCTTTGTTGCAAGGATAGGTTCCTGGGTTAGTGTGTTTGTTGTATGGTGTGTGGTTACTGGTGAGTATTTGCTTCAGGTTGGGGGGCTGTCTGTAAGCGAGGACTGGCCTGTCTCCCAAGGTCGTGAGAGTGAGGGATCATCCTTCAGGATAGGTTGTGGATCCTTGATGATGCGCTAGAGAGGTTTTAGTTGGGGGCTGAAGGTAACGGCTAGTGGCGTTCTGTTACTTTCTTTGTTGGGCCAGTCCTGTAGTAGGTGACTTCTGGGTACTCTTCTGGCTCTGTCAATCTGTTTCTTCACTTCAGCAGGTTGGTATTGTATTTGTAAGAATACTTGAGAGAGATCTTGTAGGTGTTTGTCTCTGTCTGAGGGGTTGGAGCAAATGCAGTTGTATCTTAGAGCTTGGCTGTAGACAATGGATCGTGTGATGTGGTCTGGATGAAAGCTGGAGGCATGTAGGTAAGTATAGTGGTCAGTAGGTTTCCGGTATAGGGTGAATTTTAGAGCACTTGGAGTCATTCGCTTAACAAGAAGGGCTTCCCAACCTTGGCTAGGGGAGAAGGGGCAGGGGGGAGGCGGGAGAAAAATCCACCCATCCATCAGCAGTGGAGTGGGCTTGGAGAGATGGGAAGTGGCCCACTCATCTCCATGAGAGGTTCTCAGCTGAAAGACAACACCCAGGGGGGCTCAATACAGCCTGAAAGCACAGCTCTGAGACACATGAACTGTCCCCATTCAGTTCAGTGGGGGTTCTCCTCCCCCCTCCGCAGAGCTGGAGAGTTTCTGGTGCGTCAAGCATGCCCGTTCTCAGCAGTGTGTCCTTGGCACATGCCCCAAGCCTGCCTGTTCTCAGCTCTCCCATCCAGAGGGGCATGGGCTCCCCAGATCCTGGCTCACAGAAAGGCAAGCTCCACCCAAACCTGATTCATGTAGGAGGAGACAAGGAGAAGGGGTCAGACCCCCATAGGTAGGTAGGAAGGGCCCTCCCCCCCAAAAAAACCATTGCAGAACTGTGTGGGGACTATAAATTGGACTGGCCAGGACATCTCTGTGAATGCGCATTAGCTAGCCCTGACCTTAGTGCAGACACACACAGCCTTTTACTGCCATTTAACTGGTTGTGGACATCCAATTTGCCAGTGGTGGACCCAGGTCCCCCTGCTACCCCAGCTTCCACCCCAGGTACCCTCTGACTAGCACGCTAGGCCTGCTCAGTCTCAGACCCCGTTGTTGCAGCCCAGCGCTCTATCACCTTGCCTAACTCTGGGTTCACCCCTGGAGCTGCCTCTACACCCCTTGGCTACTTCACTCCTCTAGGCCTCTTGTAAGACTCCCTAGTTCGGGGCAGAACTTCAGGGCTTATTATCCCCCTGGATCTCCTCCTTATCCCAGGCCAACTCCCTGTCTCCTCAGGGAACAACTGCAGACATCCTGCCTCCCAGCAGCTCATTCCTGCTTGGGCTTCCTGGCTTGATAATGCTACCCCAGCTTCTCCCGTAGCTGGGCTTCATCTGCCATTAGGCCCTATAAAGCCCTGGTTTCCCTCCATGTGCAACATCTAAGGTTAATTGGCCCCTCCCAGCCCACATTAACCCACTCAGGGCTTGTGTGGGGTGGACACCCCATCACACCCACACACCCAGTGCAATTTTCATGAGCTCAAAGCACCTTACAAAGGAAGAGAAGTGTGGCTAACCCCCTTTTGCAGATGGGGAAACCAAGGCACGGAGGGGTCATGCGATTTGCCCAGGGTCAGTGGTAGGCATGGAAATAGACGGCAGGCTCCCAGCTCCCCAGCCACTGCCTCCCATGACATAAACACCAATTTAGTAAAGAAAATGATAGAGCCTGGGATTGTCAAAGGGGCTCATGGGGCCAGCTGAAATTCCAGGGGAGCTGGGCCCCTAAATCCCCCTCAAAGCCCTTCAAAAGTCCCATCCTAATAGAGGGGATATTATATCACTTTTTTTTTTTTTTGCGTGTGTTTATTCTCCTTGGCATGAGTCAGGAGAGATTCTCTTGCCGTGAACACCCTGACAGTGCTATGAACTAAGGCGAATGGAGCGTTAACTCATAGAAATACATGTGTGATTAATTCAAAAGTTAGCATAGGAACATGCAGGCTTTTGGGGGGTTTTCCCCAGGTCAGACTGGCAGAGAGCCTGGGGGGTTTTTGCCTTCCTCTGCAGCGTGTGGCATGGGTCACTTGCTGGCTTGAACTAGTGTAAATGGTGGATTCTCTGTCACTTGAAGTCTTTAAATAAAGATTTGAGGACTTCAGTAACTCAGCCAGAGGTTGGGGGTGTATTCCAGGAGTGAGTGGGTGAGGTTCTGTGGCTTGTGATGTGCAGGAGGGCAGACTAGATGATCATGATGGTCCCTTCTGAACTTAAAGTCAAAGTGATCTCATGGGGGGGGGGGGGGGGGAAACTGAGGCAACACACAGCAGAACCACACTCAGCTGTAAGGAGGTGCTGCGGGAGGCAATGGTGCCCTTCTATACAACCTGGATCAATTTCACTTGAAACATGTTAATTTTACTAATGCCCTGCTTAGGACAAAAATATTAAAAAAAAAAAAAAAAAGGCTGCTTCATTATGTGCTTGTTAAAACCATTCCCATAAGCAAACCTCCTTCTAAGAAGAACTGTCTCCAATTAGCCTGCAGCATCTGTTAGTGAACAGAGACCTACAAGAGGACACACCAGTCATTAGAACTTAACATCTTAATGAGCGCTCCGAGAAGGGCTCAGACCAGCACAGGGCTGGGCCCGGCCTGGAGAGCTGACAACCCTCTCGAGGAATGACGGGCCAGCAGCAGAAACAAAGTTACTTGTCACTTTAATGGGTCCCGCTGAGGGCCATTAGAATGGCAACGCTGCCGGGAAATGCCGGTCTCTGTGGCAGTCTCGTGGGGGCTGATTAGAATAGAAAGTCAGAGGCATTGATTAAAATTAGACAAAGGAAGGGACAGGTCTGTTCCTATGGCAGATAGCCCTGATGGGAAAGCCAAAGGGGTCGAGCCGTTCATTCCTAACGCCCGTGACAGGTGATCCCTCCCTTTGTAAATTCCATCAGACCCCCAGGAAGGGAGGGAATGTGAGGGGGTTGAGGGGGTGGCTGCAGTGAAACAGACAGGTAAACAAACCTCAGTTTCCCAGGAGATTAGCAAAGGCGGCACGGCCCAGGGACATTGAGCAAAAGGCAATTCCAGGTTTCTAGGCCTCAGTGACTGATGGGCATTGCTGTGCTGCCCACAACCCCAGGCTCTGTCAATGTCCTCGCTCCTAACCCACAGCCCCCTTCTCCCCCACCCCATTCCATCTCTGGGCTCACACACACACAGCTGTGCTGGTGCCCCTCAATCCTGATCTGCAGCCCCCTGCTGTCCCAGCCCTGACTCCCTTACAGCTCTGCTGACGGATCTCAGCCCTGACCTACAATACCCCTGTTGTGCCTGTCCTAACGCTGCCCACACATCACAGAAATGAGCTATCATTGCTGCCCTGCCCCAAACACACAGCGCTGATGATTCCCCTCCACCCTGACCCTCTGCGATCCAAGTTCACCGCCCCCCACATCCCACAGAGCTCTGTCAATGCACCACTGTTGTGATGGGCAGCTCTCCTCCTGCAGCATTCCCCTCCTGTCTGCAGCACACAGGCTAAGGAGCCTGGCCCAGGCCCTGCATCCTCAGAGCTCTGGTATTTCTGTGGAGTTCTGAGCTGCAGCAGCCCCTGCCAGGCCAGGCCCGGGCCAGAACTGAGCTGTCTCCATGCATCACAAAGCAGCTTGCACTCCCCCCCTCTCCCCACACACACTCACAAAGAATAAGTGTCCTTCCTTCCAAGAGGGCGCAGAAGGGAAATACACACCCCACCCCCACACACCGAGCAAGAGAAGAGGACAGCAGGGATGCATGCACCTGCACCCACACACTGAGCAGGTCTCATTCCCTCCAGCAGGGGACGACAACAAAACACACACACACAAATACACAGCAGATCCCAGAGCCTCAGGCAGGGAGAACAGCCTCACACACATACTGTCCCAGATACATAGGATCGGTGCTGCGCCCCCAGCTTTGGACCAGTCCCTTGGAGGACCCCTTTCGATGGGCCAGACGCCCAAAGGGTCTCACTCTCCCTTCAGGGGAGGCCATGTGGCCTCACCACCTCCTGGACTGACCCTCTGGGGCTCCAGCCCCCCTGCTTCATCCTGTGAGCTCTGTCCAGCGGAGCCGGACTCCTGGGAGAGACGTGTCCACTTGGCAGGGACTCGAGCGCCTCCCCCAGGATTCGCAGTGACACTCAGGCAACGTTTGCGAAACAGTCGGGTTTATTAGTCATGTGGACAGCTCTTAGGTTAGTACAGATAAATGAAGGTGAAAACGTCATCCGTTCTGGTCAGTCCGGGGCCCCGCCGAACCGGAGTGAACTCCGTGTCCAGGCTGTGTCTGTGTGTGTCTGTCTGACCTCCGTAGTCAGTTCCTATGAGAGAGAGAGAGAGAGCGCGTCCAGAAGTCACCTCTGACCCCCCAGCTCACCCCTTCCCAGTCCTTCATTCTCCAGGTTGGGGGTGTCTTTGCTCAGCTTCCCTGTGAGAAGAGGGGGAATCCAGGCAGCACTGGCATTGTCTCTCTGGCCCCCTTGTTCCTCTTGGTCAGTTTCAACCAGTTCCTTAAGAACTCTTCATGTCACCCAGACAGGGAGCTGCCACACACACTCCTGTGTCTTTTAGTCTTTCCTGAATAGTCTTTAATACTGGAGCTGGCCCTGACTTCCTTTGTGACCTCAGCCAAATCACTTAGACAAAAGTTTTCAAACTCAGGTGCCTAAAGGTAGCCAGCAAAAATCCCTATTAATCAAAGTGGCCAGACTTGTAGGTGTTGGGGTTACTAGGCCTGCCTGAGCCAGAGTTCTTCCATGTTTCAACTCTGTCCTTCCATGTTTAACTCTGATCGACCTCAACAACCAAGGACAGGAATTGAAATGTGTAAATAGCCAGTTAGCAATTATGACCTTGTTCATTCCAGGTACCAAACAATAATGATGAGGTTTGCATGTTTCTAGCTGGGGAAGGGGTAATAAACTAAGGGTAAACAGGACCAAATAACAGTTTAGGGAGAAGTTACTAACAAGCTAGATTTATAGCCCTAGAATGATTTAGTTGCTTAAATGTATAACACGCCTTCGGTAGAGAGGGGGAGAGAGGGGGGGCTTAGTTGTAAAATGTATAAAGAAGAGAGAAACTGTTTTTGCTGGTGTGCTTGATTTGAGACGTGCCAGTCTCCTTGCACCGCTTTGAGATCTCAAATAAACTTTGTTTGCTTCTCCACCTGGTGTGTTTATTGACACGAAGCCCACCGGGCAACGAACCCGCTGTTGCTGTCCTCGGGCACTCTGTGCTGGCAACATAGGTGTGTTGAGCACCTGCATTTCTCAGTGACCTCTCTGGGAGCCAGGGCTGCCCAGCAATCCTGAAAAAAAACAAAACACACTAAAACAGAGACATTAAGGCTAAGATTTTCAAACTACCCAAGGGGTTTGGATGCCGAATTGCTATTCATTTCTAGGGGAGTTAGGCACCTAACTTGTTTAAGCATTTGTGAAAATTCCACAAAGCACCTAAATACTTTTAAAATCTGCCCCTCTGGACACTGGGATTAGATGCTTTTGAAAGTGTGACCCAGCCCCTCTCTGTGCCTCGGTTTCCCCAAATGGGGCTGGGGCTCAGGTCTACAGTTGTACCAGATGAGAGCTAAGTTTGGCACTTTGCAAGCAGCTTTATAGAAGCTAGATGTCCAAATCCCATTGAAATTCAATCGGATTTAGGTGCCTAATTCCAGCCTAATTATTAACAACTTTAGGTCCCCAAATTTGAAAATGTTGGCCACAAATCAATTGATCAAATACTTAGCATGTGCTAAACTCTTCCTTAATTTGTTCATTTGGGAAAAGCAGAGGTTGCAATTTTCATTGAGGAGCAGGACACTTAATGCTAAACGATTGTTTTGAACAGCTTGGATCACAATTTCGCTAGGAGACTCATGGATTCCCAGCTGTTCTAAGGCCAGAAGGGACCACTGTGATATAGTCTGTTCCGTTCATAGCACAGGCCAGAGACCCTCACCCTCTGACCCCAGCGGGGAGATGACGGCTGAGTGTGTGTTTGAGGCATTGGACTGGCCCTTGGAACTCACAGTTCAGTTCTTGGCTTTTCCCCAGACTCCCTGTGTGGCACTGAGCAGGTCACTTAGTTTGATGTTTTCAAACTAAATTCAATGGGAATTGTGTGTCCAAATCACCTAGTCAGGATTGGAAAATATCAGCCTTAAACTCTTTGGGCCAGATCCTCAGTTGGAGTCAATCAGCCGCCGCTCCATTGGAGTCACTGGGCAGATCCCCAGTTGGTGTGACCTGGCCATAGCTCAGACTTTAAGGTCAGAAGGGACCATTATGATCATCTAGTCTGACCTCCTGCACAATGCAGGCCACAGAATCTCACCCACCCACTCCTGTAACAAACCCCTAACCTATGTCTGAGTTATCGAAGTCCTCAAATCGTGGTTTAAAGAACTCAAGGTGCAGAGAATCCTCCAGCATGTGACCCGGGCCCCACACTGCAGAGGAAGGCGAAAAACCTCCAGGGCTTCTGCCAATCTGCCCTGGAGGAAAATTCCTTCCCGACCCCAAATATGGCAATCAGTTAAACCCTGAGCATGTGGGCAAGACTCACCAGCCAGCACCCAGGAAAGAATTCTCTGCAGTAACTCAGATCCCACCCCATCTAACATCCCACCTCCATTTGACTCACCTCATCCTGCGTGTGCTTAGACACTACAGTGCTCAGAACCATTTACCTACCTAGATACACATTGGGGGCAAGACCTTTCCCCACTGAGCTCAAAGGCCAACCTCCCATTGGCCCCCACCTCACCAGGATTGGGGCCTGCGTGCGTTACCTGCTGATGACAACAATACAAAGGCAAATCTTGGTGGGTGCTGTTAGGGGGCTTATTCCTTCACCCTCTCACTTCCTTGGTCCTTCTCGCATGAACAGAGAGCAACAATACCCAAAGTCCAAAGGCGCAAACAATTCGATGTTTATTGGGGTGAACTTCCAGCAAGCATGATTCCAGTTTCTTTCCTCAGTGTCCCCCTTCCCAGCTCTGACACCACAGAGCCATCCCTGTTCCCATTCCCCCCTTAGTAAAACATGATTCCAATTTCCCCACCCCCATTCCCTGTTCCCATTCCCCCCTTACTTCCTGATTGACTGCAGACTATATAGTAAAACTTGAGTTCTGTGTAGCTATACCTTAACCAATCATTTTATTGAAATTTAACTAACCAATCCTAACATACTGTAACATGGTTATTTAACCAATTATATTCCACCACCTTAATTAGTTTACATCCAGCAAAATTAATTATACAGCAGACAGAAACAATTATAGAACCAGACAGAGACCATGCAAATAAACATACAAAACAATACAGAAGTGAGGATTTCACAACTACATCTATACAGACATAAGGGTTTCCCAGCTGTGTCTATTGATAAGTGAGTTCTTACCAGTCAGAAAACTATCAAACTAAATTTCCTTTTACATGTTCTAGGCTCTTCCCTTTCTCTGGAGGTGATAGGAATATCAGGACAGGATTGGATTCCTAACAGCCCAATAGCACCTTATTTCCATGTGACTAGTTTGGAATGTGAGGATGTGACCGTTCACTTCTCAGCTTATGGCTGCCTCTGCTGCTTAGCCAAAGGCCTTAGCCTAAGAACAGAGCCTCAGTCTGTCACAGGACGAGAAGGCCCTTTCACAAACAGTGATTTTGATTCTCTCTTTTATACTCTATAACTAGCTAAGTGATAAGAATACACATAAATTCTTAAAGTATAGGCCTTTGCAGACAGGCCTGAATATCTATATCCTAACAGGTGCCTGGGGCTCTGCGATCCTATCCACAGTCCAAGTGCCCCAACCAGCCCTTGGTGCTTACCCTTGGAAGCGAAGCAGTAAAGAGAAAAGATGGCGAATACGGCAGATGTCAATGAAATTCTGGTTGCTTCATGCAGTCACCAGAAAGCAGCAAAGGATAAGGAATGAGAAGGAAGCACCATTATAGCAGCGTTAATGATCTGGAGGATGGCATGGACTGCACCCTCAGCAAGTTTGCAGATGACACTAAACTGAGAGGAGTGGTAGATACGCTGGAGGGTAGGGATAGGATACAGAGGGATCTAGACAAATTAGAGAATTGGGCCAAAATAAATCTGATGAGGTTCAACAAAGACAAGTGCAGAGTCCTGCACTTACGACGGAAGAATCCCATGCATTGCTACAGACTAGGGACCGAGTGGCTAGGTAGCAGTTCTGCAGAAAAGGACCTAGGGGTTACAGTGGACGAGAAGCTGGATATGAGTCAACAGTGTGCCCTTGTTGCCAAGAAGGCTAACGGCATTTTGGGCTGTATAAGTAGAGGCACTGCCAGCAGATCGAGTGACGTGATCGTTCCCCTCTATTCAACATTGGTGAGGCCTCATCTGGAGTACTGTGTCCAGTTCTGGGCCCCACACTACAAGAAGAATGTGGAAAAATTGGAAAGCGTCCAGCTGAGAGCAACAAAAATGATTAGGGGACTGGAACACATTACTTATGAGAAGAGGCTGAGGGAACTGGGATTATTTAATCTGCAGAAGAGAAGAATGAGGGGGGATTTGATAGCTGCTTTCAACTACCTGAAAGGGGGTTCCAAAGAGGATGGATTTAGACTGTTCTCAGTGGTACCAGATGACAGAACAAGGAGTAATGGTCTCAAGTTGCAGTGGGGGAGGTTTAGGTTGGATATTAGGAAAAACTTTTTCACTAGGAGGGTGGTGAAGCACTGGAATGGGTTACCTAGGGAGGTGGTGGAATCTCCTTCCTTAGAGGTTTTTAAGGTCAGGCTTGACAAAGCCCTGACTGGGATGCTTAGTTGGGGATTGGTCCTGCTTTGAGCAGGGGGTTGGACTAGATGACCTCCTGAGGTTCCTTCCAATCCTGATATTCTATGATTCTATTCTATAATTGGATGGGAGGGGATGACTCATTGATCTTTTCTGGCCTTGGAAACTTTGTGACCATCTCATCTTCCCTCATGTATAACACTGGCCCTAGTACTAATCTCATTCTGGGGTGTATTAACAGGAGTTTTGTATGTAAGACACGGGAGGTAACTGTCCTGCTCTACTCGGCCCTGATGAGGCCTCAGCTGGGGTACAGTGTCTGGTTCTTGGCACCACACTTTAGGAAAGATGTGGACAAATTGGAGAGAGTCCAGAGAAGAGTAACAAAAATGATCAAAGAGTTAGAAAACCTGATCTGTGAGGAAAGGTTAAAAAATTGGACATACTGATCGCCATATTTGGGGTCGGGAAGGAATTTTCCTCCAGGGTAGATTGGCAGAGGCCCTGGAGGTTTTTCGCCTTCCTCCGCAGCATGGGGCAGGGATCGCTAGCTGGAGGATTCTCTGCTAATTGAAGTCTCTAAACCACAGGATTTGGGGACTTCAGCAGCAGAGTCAAGGGAAAGGGTAGGGATGGCTTTGTGGCCTGCATCATGCGGGAGGTCAGACCAGATGATCATAATGGTCCCTTCTGACCTTGAAGTCTATCTGTGGGTCTCACCGTGGGGCGCATGGGGGGGGGGCTGTGGGTCTCACCGTGACAGAGGTAGGGGATCTGTGGGTCTCACGGAGGGCAGGTGGGGGGGGGGGGGGGCTGTAGGTCTCACCATGGGGTGCACAGCGGGGACAGAGGTATCTGTGGGTCTCATCGTGTGGCATGTGGGAGGGGCAGGGGGATCTGTGGGTCTCACCATGGGGTGCGTGTGGGCGGGGGCTATGGGTCTCACCGTGACGGGGGTAGGGGATCTGTGGGTCTCACCGGAGGGCAGGTGGGGGGCTGTGGGTCTCACCGGAGGGCGCGGAACGGGTGTGGGGGGGCTGTAGGTCTCAGTGTTGAGTGCGGACCGGGGGCGCAGGGGGGGGCTGTGGGTCTCACCGTGTGGCACGTGGGAGGGGCAGGGGGATCTGTGGGTCTCACCATGGGGTGCATGGGGGGGGAGGCTATGGGTCTCACCGTGACGGGGGTAGGGGATCTGTGGGTCTCACCAGAGGGCACGGAACGGGTGCAGGGGGGACTGTAGGTCTCACTGCGGGGCGTGTAGCGGGGGCGCAGCACAGTCGGCAGCACATAGCGGGCAGCCCAGTCAGGCTCCAGCGGCAGCTCACAGACGTAGCGCAGGGTCAGCACCGCCTCCTTCCCGGGGGGCAGATTCCCCAGGGAGCAGCTGAACACATCGCCCCCGGCCCCCTCCTGCTGCAGGAGGAACGAGCTCTGCCCCCCGGCCAGCGCGTCCCCATACAGCTCCTGCGCCTGCCGGGAGAGACAGGGTCACCCCGAGATCCCCCTGCCCCCCCACATCCCACTACCCCCCGGCCAGCACGTCCCCATACAGCTCCTGCGCCTGCCGGGAGAGACAGGGTCACCCTGAGATGAATAGTGGCCACCCCCGTCACGGTGAGATCCACAGCCCCCCCCACGCACCCCATGGTGAGACCCACAGATCCCCCTGCCCCTCCCACGTGCCACACGGTGAGACCCCCTGCCCCCCGGCCAGCACTTCCCCGTACACCTCCTGCGCCTGCCGGGAGAGACAGGGTCACCCCGAGATCCCCCTGCCCCCCGACATTCCCCTGCCCCCAACATCTCCTTGCCCCCCGCATCCTCTTACACCTCCTGTGCCTGCCGGGAGAGACGGGATCAGCCCGAGATCCCCCCGTCCCCTGACATCCCTCTGCCCCGCACTCAGTGCATCCTTGTACTGCTCCTGCGCCTGCCGGGAGAGACGGGGTCACCCCAAGATCCCCCCAGCCCGGCCCTCTCTTCTCTCCCCCACGGGACCACTGCCCCCAAGCACCTGTTTCTTCTCGTGGAGCTGGGCCTGGATGCAGGCCCCCACCCAGACAGGCCCGGAAGGCGTAGACAGCTGCCTCAGCGTCCACGGGGAACTTGAACACGACCTCCACGGGCCCCGGCTCCTCGTTCCTGTAGAGCAGCTCGCAGCTCACGTCAGCCACGAAGCCTCGGAGCAACACCGACACCGAGCTGCTGCTCAGGGGCACTGGAGGGAGGGGGACATCAGCCACAGGCCCCCCCTGACTCTCATGGATACCGGGGCGCGGGGCCACATCAGCCACGGGCCCCCCATGGGCACCGGGGTGGAGGGGCCACGTCAGCCACGCCCCCCCCCAACCTCCCATGGGCAGTGGGTGAGGGGCCATGTCAGCCATGGGCCCCCCCCACAAGCACCCCATGGGCACTGGGGCGAGGGGCCATGTCAGCCATGGGGCCGCCCTCCCCCTCACGGCACCGCCCCTCACAGCCCTGACTCACCTGGCTTCTTGACGTGCTGCAGCCTCCTGACCAGCTCCATCTCGGCTCTGGGGTCGGGGATCTGTGTGGGGGAAGGTGGGAGGTGAGATACAGGGTTTCCATGGAAACTGATGGGCACAGGGTGCCCCAACCCCCCGTCCCCCCCAGCAATGGCTCCGAGACCTCAGCCCCACCCCCCTGCTCAGCCAGGTCCTGTGGCAGGGAGTCCCGCAGCCTCACGGGGCCTAGCTACTGAGATCAGAGTCATGGCTCCTCTCGGGACCCCTGCCTCCCCCCGCCACAGTGCCAGCCCCCAGCAGGGAGGGGCTGGCGGGGACTGGGTACGGCTGGGAGTTGGGGGATGGATGGAGAATGTACGGGGAGTGTATGGGGATGGATGGACGGACGGATAGATGGAAGGAAGGAGGCGTGTGCGGGGGGTCAGGCGGAATGAAGGGGGGTGGGGGACTAGTGGGTTAGAACGAGGGGGCTGGGAGCCAGGACTCCTGGGCTCTATCCTGAGCCCCTGGAGAAGTGATGGGGGTTGCAGGGGACCCGGGTTGGTCACTGGGGGGTTGATAACCCAGCTAGACCCATCTCCCCGCTGTCGCCCTGCAGAGAAGCAGAGGTTTGTGGAGCAGGCTCCGGCTCCCGGACGTTCCTGGCAGGAATGCAGCCCTGCTATTTACTCAGCTTTCACTCTGGGCCAGAGTGGCTGCCATAACCCCCCCGCCCCAACGAGGACGAAATCCAGCCCTCGGCCGCACCTGCTCCCCACCCCGGAACCGTCCAGCCTGGGCCTCGGATTTGCTGCCTTACGAGGGGGCAAGAGGACGGCAGCCGGTTGATTTCTCCCACAGCAGAAACCCGGCTCTGAGGCGCGCGGGGAGTCTCTGTGGAGGAGAGGGGAGCTGAGGGTGGGATGAGGGCGAGGAACGCCAGAGCTGCCGTGACTGAGAGGGGCTCCGAACCCCACTCCAAAAGCCACGTTTCAGCTCGCCACCACTCCAGTCGCCTGGAAAATTCCCAGCTGTAAGGTTGGACGGGAGGACTGGGATCACCTGGGCAAACCCGCACACTGGGGAGGGCCCGGAATGAACTGTGGGGGGGAACGAAGGCAGATCTTTTAAACAAACCTCCCGTCCAGCTTCACGCACAGCTCGGGATGGAGAATCCACCGCAGCCCTCAGGGAGTTGTGCCAGCAGCTAATTCCCCTCCCTGCCAGACAGGTGCACCTCCCTCCTAGTGTGAATTCCTCTGCCTGCAACTCCCAGCCAGGGGATGGCGTCAGACCATCCACTGCCACGCTGCAGTGCCACCACCCCCAGCAGGTATTTACAGCCGGGGGGCCAGGCCTCTTCACCTTCTCTGGGCTAAGCTCCATAGGCTGGGAAAGGGCTGAGGCCCAGACAGGGCTTCAGCGGGGAGCTGGGGCTGGTTGTTTGTCCCCGGCATTTAACTCTGATGTCTAATTCTCAGCCCGGAGGAAGGGAGTCGGCGTGAAAGTTACAACAATTCACAGTCCCTGGCTCCTGCTGCAGTAGCTGCTTCTTGGGATGCGATGGAGCCAGAGGCTGAGTCACAGTGCGGGGGTGGCGATGGTGAGCTCCGACCGGCAATGGGCACCCAGCGGAGCCCACGAGCCTGTGGGGAGCAGGTCAGGGCCGGCCGGCAGGGCGCCACGGGGATGGGCTCCGGGAAATCCACGCAGGGAGAAGTACGAAAAGAAAGGGAAGGGCGGGGGGAGGATCGGGGGGGTGGAGCAGGAAGGTTTAGGGGTCACCTCCCTCCAAACACCCCCAAACCCGCCCCGGCACGCAGGGGCCCCCAGCCAGGGAGGGGAGACTCTGCAGAGGCGAAGCCCTGATTCAGGGGGATGAGCCCAGACCAGGGGGTCGGGAGGCCCTGGACACAGAGGGGGCAGGACCCAGAGAAAAGGGGGGGCTAGGACCAGGGGGGCAGGAACCCCAGGGGAGGGGGCTCTACTGGGGGCCCGATCCGCACCCCCGGTACCTTCTCTCTCGGTCTCTGAGCAGCGAAGCCCCGAGTCAGGCTGGAAGGGAAAGTATCCCTGCTAGCCCTAGCCCTGCCCCCGCCAGGGAGCGTCTGCAAACGCCTCGCCCCTCCCCTCCCCAAACCAGCCAGGGACTGTCTGCAAACTCCCCATCCCCAGCTACTATAAACCAGGGACTGTCTACACAATTCGCCTTCCCCCCGCCCCCTCGGGAGTCAGGGACTGTCTGCAAATTCTTCACTCCACACAACCTTCCATGTCCCCACATTGAACTGGGGCTGGGATGTGTGTGTGTGTGTGTCCAAACTGCCCCTTGCTCCTTCCTGCCCCTTTATGGTGCAAAAAGGCGGGAGGATTGTTTCAATTCCAGGATACTCCATTCCCATCAGGGTATTCACCCCACACTCTCCATCCAGGGGCCAGTGGTGGAAGAGGGGGGAGAACCCATCATTCAACCATCACCCCTGCCTCTCAGTAGCGACAAGGCATTGAAGAGAAATGAGGAAGCTTGGCCGGATGTGGGGAAGGGAGGGGGGAGTTTTTTCACCCACTACATTTCTTCTGGGGTCTCTTCAGAACCTGCTTTTAATGTCCCACTGGGTGGTGCTGAATCTGCCCTCCCTGGCCCTGAGTCCCCTGTGGGAGCCCAGAGCTGGGGCTTCCCCCAGAGCTTCCCCCTCCACTCACAGCCCCACACCCATGGGCCTCTGGCCTGGGGGGACTCATTGAATGGAAAGGTGGCAAGTCAGTCTCCAAGGCCCCTCCAGACCTCGCTCTCTGTGCTGAGGCTGCCAATGAGGGGCCGGGTAGTGCCCATGGGGATGGGAGCATCTTCTCCCCTACAGCCTGAGCAGCGGCCAGCACATCCCTCAGCTCACGCAGCATCCCACAGCCCCCATTGGCCAGGAATGGCGAACCGTGGCCAGTGGGAGCTGCAATTGGCCAAATCTGGGGACGCTGCAGAAAAACAAACCGTCCCGGCCCGACAGCGCATTTCACTGATGGGCCGCGTGCCAAAGGTTGTCAATCCCTGTACTATGGTAATGGTGGTGACGTAAATACCTTAAATATGAAATATGTAGCCCTTAGTCCAAAATCAGCTAATTAACAACTTAGACTGGGGGCGTTTAGAATGGAAATAGGTGCTTGAATCCTGTTGAAGTTAATTAAGGACTGGATGCCTAGCAACTCTTTGTCTCCTTTGATAATCTCCACCTATTCTTAACATGAACCTCTGAAACCCAACACTCAATTTGAAACCAAAACCTGAAACATCACTCTAAAGTTAACCCTAATTCTAAATCTTATCCTACGCGTACCCTTGATCTTAGCTCTAAGGGCTGTGTTGTTGTTCTTATTAAGACACAAAGAGCTTGTATCTAACAATTAAACTCTCTGATATTCAAACACAGTAGAACACAATACCCTGAGTTTGCTGTTTGTAGCAATCTACTTGCCCTGGTCTACCTGCATTGCTGACCTCCATCTTGCAAGAGGAAGGTTGATCTTTGGTCTCTGTTGCCACAACCCACTTTCTTACACAACTACAGAGGGACTTAGATGTTGCAGTACTCAGTGTCACAACACCTCACGTTCAGGCACCTAGAATATCATTGGGATTCACACAGCCTGAGTCTGGCACCCAGGCTCCCTATACAATGGAAGGGGAGAGGGAGACATCTAAGAATGGGATCCACAAAAGCCAGAACACTAGACTAAACTAGCCAATAGGAGGTGCTGTGACCCAGGGACCCATTGGTGCCAACTGGCAGAGGGCAAAAGGTGTTTACAGGGATCCTCTGGGTCAGGTTTCTATGTAACAGTTCACCAAAGGGTGACATGTAAGGTCTCTACCAAGAGCTAGTAGCTTACTGGTCATCATCATTGTAAAATGTATGCACAGATGATATTTAAGGAGTTGTGTATCTATACTGAAAACTATGTTCTTAAGGTATGTACATTAAGACAGGTCAACAGAAGGTGATAAACAGGTTCTGTTCTGGTGGGGGTAGTAAACGCTTCTCTCTCTGGCTGGTTATTGTGTATTGTGTGTCTCATAATGTAAGTCCATTTGCTTTACTGAGCCTAATGCTAATGCAGAAGTTGTGAATTCACATAAGAGAAGAGCTGCAGGAAAAAACAAAACAAGCAAAGGGGGTGTCCTGCTTATAAGTAAAGACAATGGATTTGGGAGGTGTAACTGGGGATACTGAGGTAAACCCAGGATCCTGCACTGAGGAGACAAGCTGAGACCATGGCTTGTTTCATGAAAAAGGGATTGCAGCCTACCTGGCTGAGAAACGCAGGTGAGCAATACTATAAGATATGACAGTAACTAATTAAGTAAGTCTAGGTTCTAGAATGTGTACTATAAGTTTATTTTACATGTAACTATTTGTTTTCAATATATCCATTTACTAGCACTTGAATCTCTCCTCTGTGTTAAATGAACTTGTGCTTGTTTTCATTATAAACATCGCTAAGGGTGTGTGTTGAGTGGAGCGAGGGGAAACTGGTAAGCTGGGGTGTCCTGCTTCTTTGGGAGCAGTGGATCTGTGAATTCACAGAGTGTCCAGTGGACCAGGGACTGGACACTCCAAGGAGATACTCCAGTGTTGGAGAGTGCCAATTACTAACCTGCAGAGGGACAGCGGAACCTGCATAGGCTGAGAGGGGAGTGCTTGTGTTGCCCATGGTTGGTGGGATTGGGGAGCTGACCCCCGACAGACACAGATAAGGCTTCCTCATTCTAAGGGCAGGTGGTAGAGAGGTGCTTCACAACCCTGGGAAGCATCATAGATACCAAGGACAGGAGGGTGTCTTAAGCCCCCTCCCTTAGCCCAGTGGTTAGGTACTCATCTGTGATGTGGAAAACTACTAGGTTATGTCCCTCCTCTACTTGAGGGGAAGAAGGGATTTAAACAGGGGTCTCCAAACACTCAGGAGAGTGAGATAAACTCTGGTTGATGTAGCTTTCCCATTCTATTCCGGTGAAGCTGTTGCACTTTGGATAAATATTTAAGGTGTCATTAGAGTGGGGGACTGGATCCTGGGTCTCCTACATACTGGGAGAGTCTACCAACCACCAGCCTACAGTCATTCTCACGTGTGCATATGCCCTCTGGCCCAATGACTCTTTATTCATCCAAAATGGAACAACTGCACCAGGAGAGACTAAGGGACTCCCATGTCAGAATAGCCGTTAGCCCAGTGGTTAAAGCACTCACTGGAGAAGTGGGAGACTTCTGTTCAAATCCCTTTTTCTCATCAGGCAAAGGGGAGACTTAAACCAGGGGTCTCCCACACACCAGCCAAGTACCCTAAAGGGAGGGCTACTTCCTGCTGTTTTATGTGGCATTAGGTATGCTCTGAGCACACCTACCAAATCAGACTCTGCATGCAAGTTAGGTGGAGGAACTCCGATCTTCTCCCCATTTTCGTGTTGCTCTGGGGCTGAGGCATCCAGGCACAGAGAATGAGACAACAGGACATGTCCTCAGTGGCAAAAACATAGGTGCCTAGGGAACTTCTACTGCACAAACTTAGGTTCTGAATGAGTTTAAGCGCCTAAAAGGGTTTGGCAGCAGCTGAGTGCGGGTTTTGTGAATCCCAGTGGGGTCTGATTCTGGGACTTGGGTGACAGTCTGGCACCTAACACTCTTTGTGAATCTAACCCTTGGTTCTTATCTATCGCTTTAGCTGCCTAAATACTTTTAAAAATTGGCTGTAAATGGAGTTCATACACAGGAACTTGGAAACTTCAGTAATAAAAATACAGGAGTTTTCCACCTAAGCTCTGTTCTGTGTAAGTAGCCAGCCATTGAAGTAAATAATACAGCTACTGGTTGGATTTTTTTTCCATTTGCTAATGCTGATTCAATGAAATTGCAACATTTTGCAGAAATGTATTGATTTCATCAAAAATTTATATAGGAAATTATCTAAATGTTTTGTGTCAATAATGTAACATAACATAATATAATATAATAATTAATATATTATAGACATGTTTTAATATTACATTAGATTATATTATAAAAGTTGAAGTGATAAAGTCAAAATAAAACATTTCAATAAGATCAAAATTTCAGAAGATTTCATTTAAAAACAAAATCAAATTTCGAAATATTGGAATTTCCCGTTGGATGGGAATTCTGTTTTTAGATCAGCTCTTGGTGATGAGACTATGTTTAGCTGGAGACATATTCGAAAGCCCTAAGACATATTACATTTAACTTTTTGCTTAGAATTTGTTGAAAAAATGGGGGGGGGGAACCCCACATTTGTGAAACAATTCAAAATTTCAAAGTATTTTTCATTCCAAAAATAAATTATTTGTATTTAGTTTTTGTTTTGTTTTCTTTGCTTTGTATTTTTTTCTGCAAAACATTTTTAAACAAATATGAAAAATCCAAATATTGATATTTTGGATTTTCCCCCTTTTTCCCTTCTTTTTTCTTTATCCTTTTCCCCCAGCCCCATTTTCACTTCTAAATGCAATACAGTGAATGGTATACAGGGATTTGGTTTTTTCTTTTGTTTTTTTTAATTTTCATTTCTCATTATTTTTTTCCTTGTGCCACTATGTATTTTTTCAAAAGCTGAGGAGTCATAGAGTGAAGAAAGAAAGAAAGAAAGAAAGAAAGAAAGAAAGAAAGAAAGAAAGAAAGCTGAACACAAAAATTCAAAATACTAGAATTTCAAAATATTCAGTTTCAACAAAAAGAAAAAAAAAGAAAAAGGTTTCTGGTTTTGAGAAAAGATTTTTTTTTAAAAAAAAACAATGCAAATGAAATAATTTTAACAGCTCTAATGATATCTTATTTTATACCAAATCAAAGACATCTACACACTTTACATACCAGCGAGTGCCTTTTCCAAGGCTTTCTTCACCTCTTCGTTTCTTAGAGAGTAAATGAAAGGGTTTAACAGTGGTGTTACAATTGTGTTTAAGGTGTTGACTATTTTGTTTAGATCCAGGGTGTTCTGTACAGAAGGCTTGACGTACAGGAAAATGGTGGAGCCATACCAGATAATCACAACAGCCAGATGAGCAGAGCAAGTGGAAAAGGCCTTTTGCCGTCCTTGTGCTGATGGAATTCTCAGTATTGTGGAAATGATATAAATGTAGGAGATCAGAGTTACTATACAGGTGCCCAGGAGGACAATGAAGGAGGTGAGGAAAGCCACCAGCTGAAGGAGATGTGTGTCTGTGCAGGAGAGAACTATCCGAGAATCTAGGTCACAATAGAAATGATTGATGACATTAGGGCCACAAAAGGACAACCTGGTTATGAGATACGCCGGAACACAAATAGCTAGGAAACCACATACCCAAAGCAGAGGGCCAGCCAAGCGGACAAGGTGCTGTTCATGATGGAACTATAGCGCAATGGGTAGCAAATGGCCAGATAGCGGTTATAGGCCATGACGGATAAGAGGAAACATTCTGTGCAGCCAAAGGATAGAATGAAGTACATCTATGTGATGCAGCCAGTAAAAGAAATGGTTCTGCTTGTCCCCAGGAAGACTGCGAGTGTCTTGGGAATGTAGGCTGTGGTGTACCATATCTCCAGAAAGAGAGGTTGCAGAGGAAGAAATACATGGGAGTTTGCAGTTGGCAGCATGGTCTCACTAGGATTATGATGGCCATGTTTCCCATGACTGTCAGGATGTACATCATGGAAAACAGCACAAAGAGGAAGGTCTGCAAATACTGACTACTGGGGAAGCCCAAGAGGATGCACTCGTGCACTCTGGTTTGGTTTGCCATCTCTGTTCAAGGCACATCTGTTCCATCTGTTACAAAGCAAGAGATTGTTATACAGGCAGTTAAATATATTAGATATTGCTGACCCTTGAAGGTATGAGTTCACCGTCGCAGTCTGTCAGGATACCTAATACCGATCACCGCCTCTTTGTGTGGTGACCAGACTAGGCTATGCTAACTGTTAGGAGAGGCAGGTTTCTTCACCTAATGGGCCCACACTTGTCCCTTAGGCACCTTTGAACTGTATTCTGTCAATAGATGTTCAAACAATCATTCTCTCTATTCACATACCTTCGGTCCTTTGTGGGTGAGCTTCTGATTTACTGTTTTCAGGATCTGTTTTCATCTAACACAATTTTTTGATCAATTCCCCTTTTTCACCAATTATATCTCCTTTCAGTTTCTGTCCTTTGATACTCTCTTTCTGGTGCACCTGTAGATTTTATTTCCCTCTACTTCCCTTCTCTAATAGTGTCAGCTCACATACCCAGGTCTACCTTTTTTCGGCTTCTCCTGACCTGAAACCTTTCCTATTTTCCTTCTTTCCTCCTTCCCACTTCCCAGTCTCCGACTTTTATTCTCCTGTTAATTTTATTTTATCAACTCACCTCCTACCCCAAATTCCACTTCATCCGCTAACTCAGAATCTAGATTCTTCTCCTCTCACAGCTTGTTTCAATCTGCCCCTTCGGGCGGATTCTGAGCCCCTTCCCAGTTCGAGCTGCCCTCTCACTGGCCATCTCTCTCCCCAGGACAGCATTTTCTGCAGCTGCTTGTGTCAGGGTGAGGGTTACTACACTTACCTAAGATAAATCTGTGTGACCTTATCTGCTTGCCTCAGTGAATTACTACTGCAGTGAATTTCACCTGTTAAAGGTACAATTTAGTCCCTTCTCACTCACCTTGGTGTAAATCAAGAGTAATTCTACTAAAGTAAATGGGGCTCATTCTCCACTCACTCACACCAGTGCAAATTAGGAGTACGCCCACTGAAGAAAAGGGAGAAGATTCTCCACTTACACACCACAGTATAAAGCAAGAGTAATTCCATAGGCATCAATGGGGCAATTTCTCCTGTCACTTAGCCTGATGTAAATCAGAAGTTACTTCACTTAAGTGAGTGGATTTACACCACTGTTAGACTGGTATGGAAGGAGCATCAGCCCGATATGTCCTTATATTTATGCCAGGGTTTACAGCATAAGTACAAAACTAAACTAAAATCAGCACGGTGAGATATACTTACTTTGCTTATATTAGTTTAATGATTCCTCACTCTTGGAGGATAGGATTATAATTCAAAATTATCTTGACAAACTGGAAAAATGGTCTGAAGTAAATAGGATGAAATTCAGTAAAGACAAATGCAACATACTCCACTTAGGAAGGAACAATTAGTTGCACACATACAAAATGTCTTCTAAATTGAATATTTGAACATTTCATAACCAAAAGATTCTGGAAAACTCTGTCTATTTCTATATTGGTTAGACCCTCATCCCCTTCAGAAGCTCAGCGTCTGCCAGCAGGGACTGCTTTTGGCTGACAAATTTATGGCAAGTGAAAAGGTTTGAGGAGGAAGCTCATTTTATATTCCTCCCCAGCCCCTATGGATTTGATCTCAGCAAAATTTTACAGACTTCCTGATAATGTTGCTAAGC
The DNA here is from genome assembly GCF_011386835.1 of Chrysemys picta bellii. NCBI lineage: Eukaryota > Metazoa > Chordata > Testudines > Emydidae > Chrysemys > Chrysemys picta. The sequence goes on along the minus strand of NC_088802.1, from coordinate 23,928,543 downwards.
CACAGGCTGTATTGTGCCTAGGGATCAAGCTTCTGGATTCATGTTATTACATCAAAATCTCATCTTTCACTGCGGGATGGGAGATGGTTGTAGCTCTCGTGGTTGTAACAGAAAGCTGGAAAATGTGACCTGAGCATAAGCAATGCAGGGCTAGATCCACAAAGGGAGCTTAGGCTCCGCATTGCAGCACCTACCTTTAGGTGCCCTGCTACACTTTGGAATTAGGCACCCAGGATAACCATATATAATGCATGGGGAGAGTTAGGCACCTAAGAATGGGATTCATAGAAGCTAGAATGTGGCATGAAGAGGTGCCTCAGCTAATCAAAAGACAATGACAAGGAAAGGAGTGCAGCCTAGATTCTGCCCTTCAAAGGGGATTAGGTGCCTAAATCCAGGTCAGAGGGAGGCACCTATCTCTGCTTGATATTCTCAGCTGGAAAGCCTCTAATGGAGACAGCTGCTTACACCGGGTAGGAGGAGGTAGCACGCTGCCCTCCAATATAGCTCAGTGGTTACAGCACTCGTACGCATATGGAAGACCCTAGTTTAAATCCCTACTCCACCTGTCCAGAGCAAGGACCTGAACCCCACTTCCATGTGAGTGCCCTAACCACTGGGATTTAGGGCCTCTCTCCTGTTGCAGCTGTTCTACTTTTTATAAAATATTTAAATTTTAGTGGGCCAGAGAGAGAGAGAGAGAGAATGATTCTATAGCCTAGTGATTTGCATACTCACCTGGGAGCTCCCGATTCAGTCCCTGCTCCAGTGAACCTCGTCCTTGCAGATAATCTTGGTCAGACCAGTTTCTCTACCCTTCATTTTCCTGAGATGCTTCCACATCAATGGGCGCTATTAAGGCTAATGACCCTCCATTTTCCCTGTTCTGGGAAATATGTGACACAACCCTGACAGTAGATTGCTAACTCCACATACACTGATGCATTCAATGATACAGCAATTTCACAGGATCAACAAGAATTCATAAATTGTAAATAGACAGATTCCCCAGTTGTCATCCCCAAAGAGTTATTTCCCTGGGTCTCACTGATAACATAGAGAACATGTTATAAAGGTTGATCCTTAGGCTTTATTCCATCATTTTGTGCAGTGCGTTACTAGTGTACTTTTAAATAATGCACACTCCACAACACAAGGGAAAAACAAACAAAAATATAAACTTTATTTAACCATTTAAGGGTAAGAATGGGCCATATACAAATATACAGAAGTAGAAAAGGAGAATCAAAATAGACTTGGAAGAATAACAAGGGAAATTAAGAAACAATGTGCCAAGAAGTACAAATATGGGATATTTAAAGCTACCTAACAGAGTTTGGGCCAGATTTTTAAGAGGTATTTAGGTTCCTAGAGGGATTTGCAAAACCATCTAGTCACCTAACACTCATGGGTGTAGGCAACCAGATACTTTTGAAAATCCCACTAGGCACCCAAATGACTTTAAAAATCTGGTCTTTTGGGTTCCAAAACTTCTAGGTGGCTTTTATAAGATCAGCCAAAGCGTCAAATGAAAAAAAAAATGTGTTCAGCAGTAAATAATGTTCATGTCCAGTCATGCTTTATAATAAGGGTACTGTAATAACAGTTTAGTTACATTGTAATTACCACATGCTTATGTTTTCAATATGTATTTTCCAGAAAATCATATACACTGAAGGACAACTACATAACAGATTTAATTATGAATGCACTTGGCTGTTCTTCATGATATTTTCAAGGGCATATCTTCAGCTGGTGTGAGCTGGCGTAGCTCCATTGGATTTACACCAGCTGGGGATCCAGCTCAAGTGTCCTACCAAATTGGCGCTGGCTAAAATTGTTAATGGAATCTGGGGGCCAAACTCCTGCAGGTTGCCCTGAAAATCCCAGCCTCTGCGATTGCTCTCAGTTATGCAGCAAACTTCCTGATTATATGGTTCAGTGTTACTCACAGATATTGAAAAAAACATAAGCACACTGTAATTATAGGACTATTGCACTGTAACTACACTGTAACTGCAGTACTCTTACTTTAAAGTGTAATGTATATCCCTGTTTTGTATTTATATAGGGCTCATGTTGAAGTAGATTTTTGTACACCCGCTCTGTTCCTGCGAGACACTAGGGCAAATTCTCCGAAGTTAAGGGAGTTACACCAGATGTGAATTTGGTCCAATGTTCCTATGTAACATCAGTACGCAAGCTTGTATCCCAACTTGATAATCACTCCATAGAAAGGACAAATAAGTCTTTAATTTAAACAATCAGATCCTCAAACCATGAACATGGGATTTATACTGCACATTAGACAAAAAGCCACAATAAAAATCATATCCTGTGAGGTGATCAGGTCCCTCATCCACATTCATTGTTGTGTTTCTATGTCTTGCTATCACCGTACATTGAGTGTAGTACCTTGTGAAATCAGTAACTTGAATCATTCTTTTATCCTTGTGAACTATCAAATGATATATCCTGAATTTTTTCAGGTGCTCTAATGGTCCGGTGAAGCACAATCTAGAAATTCCATTTAAAACATCCATATTTGCCAAGAGAAAACAAAGTTACCAGTAAAATTTTATTCCAGTATCAGGGAAAATGAAGGTGTATCAACTGTATGGAGATCACATTAACAAAAATTATCTCTTTCTGTGTCCCCATACATATCTATCTATCTAATCTAATTTATTGTGCTATCTAGGTATTCCAACAATAAATAAATCCAGACGGATAAAGTGCATAGTCTCTCATAGAAGTAGAATTCACAGAATAAACTAAATTGGTTGAGAACGATTTGTGGACATAATCTTCCTTGTACGTATCATGTTCACAACCTTTAACATATTGAAAACAGCCTGCACCAGGCCCAGACAAAGTAATAGATATCCACAAAAGCAGCACATTTCGGAGTCACTTCACTATTCTAACACCTGTGAGTGCACGGAAATGTTAGAATTTACACTCACAAAACCCAATAGGCTCAAGATTCAATGGAAACATGGACACTGATTACGTGAATCAGTGAGTGACCACTTACAATGATCTTTAGGTGAATATTAGGTAAATCAGATTGCACAAAATCTTAACCATTTCCATGTTATTTTATGAAGTGATATTAATTGTACATAGCACATCCATATATTTTAAGTACATCTTGTAGCCAGAATGCTAATCTACTGTAAATTGGCAGATGAAGGTCTGACCCTATACATCAGACAAGCCTCAAAGGGTTTGAATGTTGGGTTAAGATAAAATTCTGGACAATGTGGGGTGAAATCCTGGCCCCACTGAAATTGAGTTCTGAGTTGACTTAAGTGGGGCTAGGAGCTTATGATTTTTACTGTCTGTCTCACAATATTTGTTATATTTCTTAAAGTCTCAACTGCTTGAATCAACATATCAGCTTTCATATTTTCTTTTAAATAATCATAATCCCTCTTTCTTAGGTAGTTCTTTTCATCCACAGATCAGAAAAAAAAAGGAGGTGAGTATCATTATCCCCATTTTATAGATGGAGAAACTGAGGCACAGAGAGAAGCCATTACTTCCTCAAAGTCACCCACCAAGCCAATGGCAGAACCAGAAATAGAACTGAGTTCTCTTCATTGCAGTCCAGTCCTCTTGCCACCAGGACACACTCACGGTTACAGAGAAAAACAAAAACATGAAGTAAGTGCACCCTACAGACTCAAAAACCTGACAGCAAATAAAAAGAACCGCACATTTATTATTTAAAGCCAATCTCATGATTTTGGGGGCCCTGATTCACGATTTGTCAATGTTTGAATTTAGCAATAATGATTTTTCCCCCCAAAAATGTCTCCCAACTTCTGTAGTCTTCCAATATTTCGTTTCTTTTGAGAATCCAAGTGCAACATGGCCCCAGGCAGGTTGAAGGTAGCATGAGGACACCTCTGGGCCTTCTCTTTTTGATATTTGTATTCACAATGAATGAACTCAGAAAGTGCAATGGCATTTAGAAAATTAAAGGAGATGTTCTGTGAAATTTCTCAAACCTCAAGTTTTGGAAAGAAGTTAGGTGTCTTATTTTCTCTCAGCCACTTCCACAAGCACCACTAGATATATGTCGCCATAGAAGGAGGTGATAATACAAGACAATGAGGAATTCTTAGTAAAAGTGGATAGAGCAGGCAACATATGAATTCAAATCCTGATTAGATCTAGGCTTATTGTAAATTGGGGGTTTCCAGGACCTTGGACCTTTCAACACAGAAGACACAGGTCTTTAGCAATGGAGCTAAAAAATTAACTTCTCTAGCTGTGACGAAGTAGAAGGCTATTGTAATAACCCCTAGGGGAAGTACCATCTCGTGCATTAAGCCAGGGTATTACATTATGACTTGCATCTGATTTTAAAAGCGAATCAGGATTAGGTTCTGGATTCAGTTTTGACATCATCAAAATTTTGCAAGCTATTCCCAATATCTTCAGTGTAAACTGGCAGAATCCTTGTGAAATCAATATTTACAAAATTTTGCAATGCCAGAAAGAAAGAAAGAAAGAAAGAAAGAAAGAAAGAAAGAAAGAAAGAAAGAAGCCTACAAAAATACTCATCTGGGTTTCTATCTAGTCTGGAACTAGAACTAGAACTTTATTCTGAATCCCCTTCAAATTCCACTGGGGTCTTGATTTGAAGTTCCTGTGGGTTTATCTTTATCTATACCTAGGTTTGGAAGGATTACATTTTTATCAGTAAATGTCGGTAAATGCCATTTTCACCATACAGACTGTCAACTGACCACCCCCCAAAAAATGGTTCCATCAATAAAAACAGAAATGTACAGATAAGCAAAGTAAGAAAAATGCTGCTTCAGAACTTATTGGAGTTTGATTTAGAAATATACTGTGTATATTTAGTCTTGTGATGTTGACAATTTGAGATTTAATCATTATAAAGTTCTAACTTTTCAAAAAATCAGTTGTCATTAAATAATTATTCTCTGACCCACCTTGTTGTCTGACACGCCACAGTAATTTCCTGCAAATGTGAAAATATAGACAATATTTTTTTAAATGCTTAAAAATAAACATTGCTATTCTCTGTCAAAATTATAAAAAAAAAATTGAATTCTGCCAAGCCTATCAATATAATCTATATCTATATCATCTACATAGACCATGCTTTAATATAAATAAATAATTGGCACATGTGCAATTTTCTTCATTGTAAATTAAATACAAAGTAACAGGATAATAATGCATAAGGGATGGATTTTGAAAGGTATTTAGGTGCTAAGGGTTTTTTTAAAAAGCATCTAGGCCTTTAAAACTCATAGAAAATCCCATTAGGCACCTAAATACGTTTAGCAATCTGGCCACAAATGTTCAAGGATGTGAGACACTAAGGACCAGATTGTTAAAGGTATTTAGTCACCTAACTCACATTGATTTCCATTGGAGCTAGGCATCGAATGATCTCTAGAATTCTGGCCCTAAGGGATTGTGGTGGGGTTTTCAGTACACTATAAACTTTGGTATATCTTCCATGTTCAGACTTATTTTTCTTTCACCACATATTCTGTGACAGTCAATGACCTCCAGGACATTTTGAAAAACATCACTGAATACATGTCTCAGAGCTTCTTTTACCTCTGGGTTCCTCAGTGTGTAGATGAAAGGGTTCAACAGGGGTGTGACAATAGTATTCAAGACGGTGACTATTTTGGTCAATTCCAATGAGTTCTGCATGGAAGGGTTGACATGTAGGAAAATGGTCGAACCATACCAGATAATCATGACCGTGAGATGGAAGAGCAAGTGTTAGGCATTCAGTACTCTCTGAAAGTCAGTTAGAAGTGAACAAAAACCCATAGTCTCTTTTGAAAATCCCTGCTAAATAGGGTGAGCTTTTCAAAAGTTCTCAGTATAGGCCTAATTCTGCTCCCAAGGAAGTCAATAGGATTTTTGTCATTGAGCCGGTGGGAGCAGAGGTAGGTCAATACTGAACACATGAGATTTGTACCTATCAATTTCCTTCCTACAATGCAATAGGACATTTAATTCTTTTTGTGCAGAAAGTCTCAAGTACTAAGCTTGCTGAAGTCCCAAGTTGGAGCAGGGATGTTATACAAAGTTGCAGTTTGAAGGACAGTTGCCTAATTTTTGAGCATAAATAACAATTTACATATATAAACCAGCATTCATTTTTGGTGGTTGAAAATGATGAGTCAGTTTCAGCCTCCTTTGACAAATTGACACTGAGGGGTGCAAGGTCATGCAATGAGCCAGTTATAGATAGCAAAGCTCAGGGCCAGAGAGGACCAAAAAACAGGAAGAAATTTTCCTTAAAAAAAAATCACAAAAAATGCATCCCTTTTAAATCCGAATTTTAAATTCTGATGAAGAATTTCATCAAAACTGTAAATTTCAAACATTTTTGACCAGCTGTGCCAGGAGTCTGCAATTCTTCTCCCCATTTAGTCAGTAGAACATACTTCTCAACCAGAACCATGAATAGAACCCAGGAGCCCTGTTTCTCAGCCAGTGGCATAGCCAGGTTTTAAGAGCAGGGGAGCAAACATAAAAAAGGCACCCCCCCTTGGCTCCTCCTCTGGCCACGCCCCCCTTGGCTCCTCCTCTGGCCACGCCCCCCTTGGCTCCTCCTCCGGCTGCCCCGCTCCCACCCAGCTCCTCTCCCACCCCCATCTCATCCCTCCTGTCATTGTCCCTGGCCAGCCCTTCCCCCGCCCCTCTGCTGCCGGTGCCCGGTGCCCGCCAGGCCGGGACTCACAGCTCGGCAGGCTGAGCAGCAAGCGGCCACCCGCCCGCCCGAGCCCAGCTGTGCTCCTCGCCCCTGCTCCGGCAGCCAGGCTGTTGCCATCAATTATTAATCGGCTCCCAGCAGCGGCGGCGGGGAGCGGGAGCAGCCGCGATAAGGGGGGAGGGTGGCGGGAGGAGGGGAGTGTGTGTGCGAGCTGCACCTGGCTCACAGAGGCCGGCGGCTGCCTGCGGAGCAGATCCAGCAGCAGCGGCATGTTTGGAGAGCTGCGGGTCCCCCTCGCCACCATGTCCCCGCGCTGCGCGGCGGCCGCCTCGCTCCGGAGGACATGGGAGGATAAGGCGGAGGCCGCGCCCTCCCCCATCGCTCCTCCGGCCGCGCCCTCTCCCATGGCCGTTTGGCTGGGCTCAGTGCTGCCGGCCACCCCGCTGAGAACAGCCCAGCTCAGCGCACCCGCGACAGGACCCCCACCGCGAATGCGCTGAGCCGGGCCGTTCTCAGTGGGGTGGCCGGTACCCCTGTAGCACTGAGCCCAGCCAAACCGAGCCTTTCCCTCAAGGCTGCTGCCAAGGCGCCCAGCCTCCTCCTCCCTCGCCGCTTCTCCCCCCGGCTGCCAGCCCCCATATTGCCGGGCTGCACGCGCCCAGCCCAGCCCCGCTGCTGCACATGCTTCCCCTCCCCCTGGCCCCCCGCCGCCGCGCATGCTCCTCCTGGCCCAGCCTGAGCGCTCCGGACCCGAACGGGCCCAGCAGCGCAGCTCATCCCTTCTCTCTACCTGGCTGCCTGGCGTGCTCCTCCGGACGCGCCCGCCGCCCCCCCCATTGCTCCTCCGGCCGTGCTGCCCTTCAGAGAGGAGCGGGCCCCACCCGCCGGCACCATATAAGGTAACCCCTAAGGCGCCGCTTTTGAAAAATGTGCTGAGGAGAAGCGGCTGCTTCCCCTGAACCCTGCTAGCTACGCTACTGTTCTCAGCCCCACTCTGCTCCAACCACTATCCTAACTCCCCTCAAAGAGTGGATATAGAACCCAAGAGTACCGATTCCTATTCCTCTGATATAAAAGCTACTTTATGCATCCCTAAAAGAGCTAGGCACAGAATCCAGGTACCCTCACTCCTAGACACCTGTGCTAAACACACCATAAGCCCTACAAATACAGCAAAACTATGATATGCCGAGTTTCTAAAACACCTTCAGAAAAAAAAAATCAGATTCCCAGTGCTGGCCAAAAGTTTCTTTCACAGATGGATTAATCCTGAAGTCTCAAATTTGGGGCATTCAGAATTAGAAGCCACTTTCGAAAAAGTTGTCCCTAACTTGAAATCTATCAATGAGTTTTACAGTGAACGTTCAGAATTTTTGTTTGATTGCTTGTTTTTGGTATTCTGATTTTTCATTAAAGTTACAATATCAGATTAATTTATAACTTAAATTTAGTCCCCCTCCCTATTTGGATTTGAATTTGCAAAGGATCCTAAGGGAGCTATGAAATGTAATGGAGTTGGGTGCCTAACTCCCTCACCCAACCTTACATATTTTTTATCAAAGTCTAATCAACACAGGCAATCAACAATTATATTTTCTCCCTTTTCAATATAAACCAATGTTTTAGGTACCTAGGTGTTTTGAAAATCCCAGTGGGTGCCTAAATACCTTGACTAATCTAGCCCTAAATCACTTTTGAAAATAGGATTTATAGTTAAATTTTCAAGTTCAGCTAATTAACTAAAGAGCCAATGAGACTGAAGCTCCTAAATCACCTAGGTGCTTTAGAAAATTTTACCCTAAGGCTCCCTAGTGTGCTTTAATGTAGTATAGTTTGAATTTTAGGGACTTCAATGGAAGTTAGGCACCAAGGTGCTTTTGAAAATCCTGCTAGGCACCTGTTTGCATCTTTAGTACCTTTATACCTTTGAGGATCTCAGCCCTAGTGCTTAGCTATCCAGTTCCACTGGGTTGTCATTGTGCTCATGAAATCCTGACCTGGTCAGAGCATTTGCCATCCCCATGGGTGTGAAAATTACTAAGCAATATCAGGCATTATACCAGTAAATACAATGGGAATTTGCTGGGCTAAGGACTGAATAACATTTAAGTAAGGGGTAAAATAATTGCTAAAATTATGCACCTGATCTTCCTTCCTTCCCCTTCACGTAGCTGAAATTGCGTAATTTAGATTGATTCCCCTTCCCCAGTGTAGACCAGGCCTTAATGAGCATTGACAATTAAGCACTGTCTGGTACATAATTCTATATGAAATTCTTGTTCTGTTCTCACTTATATGTTAATGTGTCATGAATAGGCTTGGCAGCATTTTATTTTTATTATTTCTAATATTGATGGGTAATATTAATGTTTATTTTTAAGCATTTTCTCCATATTTTATTTATTTCAATGTTCATACTTGTAAAAAATTATGGGGGTGGGGGCAGGAGACTGTCGGACAAATGATAGTTGACACTGAGATTCAAAAAGTGAAAGCTCTATAAACAATTAAGACACAAATTGTCAACATCACATGTTAAATTATAGAAAGTAAATATCCTTAATTCAACAGATCATACCTGTTTTTACTATTCATTCACTAATCCGTTTGTAACAAGCCTAATTCATAAGTCTAAATCACTGGATTTTGACTCTAATAAGTTCTTCAGCAGCATTTTTTTTACTTTGCCTATTTGTAAAATTTGGGTATTATCGATGGAAATACATTTTCATCAGTTTGTGTGTGTATGGTGAAATTGACATTTACCAACATTTACCAATACAAATCTTCCAAGCCGAGTCATGAAGTTTGTTCCTTGGTTGTTAGAATTTGATCCTGGCCAAAATGTAAAATCAGTTTTAATGTTAGATACAAAGGGGGAGATTTTCAAAGGATTTTCGGTAGGAGTTGGGCCACATAACTACCTTCTTTGCCTCTGAAAATCTTCACCAAAGACAAAAATCATGATCATGGGCACAGAAGAAGAAGAAGACATCTAAATAACCCCAGTGTTCTAAAGCTATGTGTTGGGAAGGTTAGCTGAGTTTTGAAATGAGTGGGACAATGGAGAGTGAGGGAGGATCCAGGAGAAAAGAGTAGGAGTTCACATTTGGCAATGTGCTGGAATTAGAGATTATGATTCTCTGCCCTGGCATATACCAATGTAAAATGGTCATCGTGGAGCCTTTGAGGAACAAAGACAAATCCTGCCTGCCGCAGAGCACAGCAGAGATTCCTGAAAGAGAAAATAGTGGGACAATGGAGAGTGAGGGAGGATCCAGAAGAAAAGAGTAGGAGTTCACATTTGGCAATGTGCTGGAATTAGAGATTATGATTCTCTGCCCTGGCATATACCAATGTAAAATGGTCATCGTAGAGCCTTTGAGGAACAAAGACAAATCCTGCCTGCCGCAGAGCACAGCAGAGATTCCTGAAGGAGAAAATAGCAGAGGACAACACTGATCCATTTACCTTAATACTAGAAGAAAGGAAATTTTCAGGGAAACTGGGGATAACTGTTCTTGTTGTTATTCTTTTAAACCTGATTCCAATTTTACGTTTACACCTTTTATATTTGGGTAAAATTTTCAGAAGTGCCTAAAGGCCAGATTTGCAAAGGAATTTAGGCACCTAAAGATTCAGCTAGGCACCTAAATACCATTAAATATCTGGCTTCTAGGAGCCTAATTTTTATTGAAAATCTACCAGACTTGAGCTCCCACGAGCCATATTTTCTGATGTATTTAGGTGTCTAAAGATGCAGATTGTTGTTCAGTGGGATTTTCAGAAGCACTTCAGAAGATGAGGCACCAAAATCCCATTGATTTCAGTGGTAGTTAGGTACCTAACCTGCTTACGTACTTTTAACATTTCCACAAAGCACCTAGGTGCACCTTCAGGAACATAAATACTTTTGAAAACTGGTCCCTTAAAATCTCTCTAGAGGTCTCATCAACAGTCCATTGTCATGAATGAACATCTTTCAACTGAATTAAATGGCCTTTAGATCAGCCCTGTGCGGACATTACTTTTAGCAATTCTCATTTAGGCCCCCATCCTGAGATCATTACTCAAGTGCTAAATTATAATATTTTGAGTAGTCTAGTTGACTCTAATGGGACCACTCACACTAGGAAAGAAAGGCTGTGCATAAAGCGTGTGCAGGATCAAGACCTTAGTGACATAGGACAAACTTCTGAGTGGAGATCCAAAGTTTGAATTTGTAGCAACTACGGTGTTTTCATTATCTGTGATGTATGACTGGTTGGCCAACTCACATGACATTGTGCCTGTTCCCTGATTCAATAGCTGAAAAATTATTAAATCGCAGACTAAAGAACAACATGCAGGAGATACAGAATTATGAACAACGTTGGTGGATTTTTTTTAATTAGTGAAGAATTTAAAAAAATCAAACTTATTTCCCTTTTTAAGGGTTCTAAGGTCGGGGATCCTACATATTAGTAAATGGAAACAATCCAATAATGTTTTTTATAAAGTTTTCCATTTAAACTTTGACAAAAATGAAATGAAAAATTTCATTTAAAAAAAATCACTAAGTCAACAGTTCTTTACAAAAATTTTCATTTTTGAAAATGGTCATTTTTCAACAAAAAGAAATTACAAGGGAGAAGTTTAATTATGGTGATAAATACATTTTCACAGAAAGTGTTTTTTATCAAATGAACTTGATTTAATGGTTACATTTCTGATTTATAGAGGTTTTTATCCAAAATCTGGATGAAAATTAAAGATGTGAAGATTATTTGTGGAATGAAATGTTCCAAAAAAATTGAACTCAGAAATGGTAAAACATCCATTGTGATCTAAACCAGTTCTGGTCAGAACCCGGAACACTCGTTCTATAGTAATTTCCAAAGTTTCATCTTTTTATTATTATTACCCTGAATCATAAAAATAAAAATAAAAGTAAACATTTCAGAATTTCTTCCAGACCAAAATTCTGAAATTTAATGTAGAAAAAATAGAGAAGACAGACTGCCTGCCTACCTGGCTTCCTTTAAAAGTTTGAATGGAATCAACACATTCCCATGGAAGTGTTCTGTTAGAAAATTTTCAATCAGTTCAAGTTCCAATATTTTAAAATGAAATATTTCATTTCAAAATGTTAATTCAAAATGAAAAAGTGACATTTTTTACCGAAAATGACAACAAAATTAATCATTTGAATGTCAATTTAAGTCAAAATCTCAAAAACAAAACTTTTCATTTCTTTCACAGGGTTCCTGAGCTGGTGGATGGGGGGAAGAAGTAGACAGGAAATATCTTAATTTTAGTAAGACTTTTGACACAATCCCCATGACATTTGTATAAGCAAACTAAGAAATGTGGTCTAGAGGAAATTACTATAAGGTGAGTGCACCATGGGTTGATAGATCGTACTCAGAGAGTAGTTATCAATGTTTTGCTGTCAGACTGGGAGGTCATATCCAGTGGGGTCGTACAGGGGTCATTCCTCGATCCAGTACTAGCCAATTATTCCATTAATAATTTGGATAATGCAGTGGAGAGTAGGCTTATAAAATTTGCAGATGACACAAAGCTGAGTGGGGTTGCAAGTACTTTGGAGGACAGCATCCGAATTCAAAATAACCGTGACAAGTTGGAGAACTGGTCTGAAATCAACAAGATCAAAACAAGTTCAAAGTACTTCACTTAGGAAGGAAAAATCAAATGCTCAACTACAAAATGGTGAATAACTCGCTAGGTGGTAGTACTGCTGAAAGTAATCTGGGAGTTATAACAGATCTCATTGAATAGGAGTCAACAATTTGATGCAGTTGCAAAATACACTAATAACATTTGAGGTATAAAACAGGAGTGTCATATGTAACATCCAGAAGGTAATTGTCTTACTCTACTCAGCACTGGTGAGGTCTTACTGGGGTACTGTGTCAGTTCTAGGCACTGCACTTTAGGAAAGATGTGGACAATTTGGAGAGAGTCCAGAGGAGAGCAACAAAAATGATGAAAGGTTTAGAAAACCTGACCTATGAGGGGACAGGACTAGAATGCTGGTCTCCAGGCTGCCAGTACGGTGCTTTCACCCGGAGACTGGCCTGACTCAGTAGAGTCTATTACACATTCTAGGGAAGTCTGTGAAATTCTGTTGAGACTGAATATCCTCAGGGTGTTGGGAAGATGAGGGTGGAGTACAAAACAAACCTCCTCATGCAGCCAATTTGAGCTGCAGTTCATTAACAGGGTAGGTAGGGGTAAAGCCAGTTGGATGATGTTGAAAGTTGATTCCTATCAACATCAACATCTATAAAATTTGCCCGAGTCTATTGGTTTTGAAGAGGCAGGTTATCATTTCTACTAACACTTCACACCACTCTGGCAGTAGAATGGGGGTTTAAAATCGGAGTGAATTATACTTATTACATACATTTTAAGGTCCCTTTATATTATTAGAGCGGTATAATATGATCTTAATGTAAATGTGAACCAGGTGTGAAATATTCCTATATGTGTTATATATTTAGGTGGGGAGAAAGCAAGAGAAACCATGTTATGATGCACCATTTTTCAGCAGCCAAGGCTATTGTGTGTCATCCGGAGAGAAAAAATATTATGAATGAAGGGAGTTTGTATTGATAAGCTCTATCAGAAGACATGGTAAGTTTGATCCACTAGCCAGATCCAGCCTATTCTGGAATTAAAGTTTAAAGTAACTGTATTGTATTAAAGTTTAAAGTAACTGTATTGAGAAATACATTATACATTTGGCAAGCTTGACAAAGCCCTGGCTGGGATGATTTAGTTGGGGATTGGTCCTGCTTCGAGCAGGGGGTTGGACTAGATGACCTCCTGAGGTCCCTTCCAACCCTGATATTCTATGATTCTATGATCAGATTATAGAAGAACCAATCCCCAACTAAATCATCCCAGCCAGGGCTTTGTCAAGCCTGACCTTAAAAATCTTTAAGGAAGGAGATTCCACCACCTCCCTAGGTAACCCATTCCAGTGCTTCACCACCCTCCTACTGAAGAAGTTTTTCCTAATATCCAACCTAAACCTTCCCAACTGCAACTTGAGACCATCACTTCTTGTTCTGTCATCACGTATCACTGAGAACAGTCTAGATCCATCCCCTTTGGACCCCGCTTTCAGGTAGTTGAAAGTAGCTATCAAATCGCCCCTCATTCTTCTCTTCAGGAGACTAAACAATACCTGTTCCCTCAGCCTCTCCTCATAAGTCATGTGCTCCAGACCCCTAATCATTTTTGTTGCCCTCCACTGGACTCTTTCCAATTTTTCCACATCCTTCTTGTAGTGTGGTGCCCAAAACTGGACACAGTACTCCAGATGAGGCCTCACCAATGTCGAATAGAGGGGAATGATCACATCCCTCGATCTGCTGGCAATGCCCCTACTTTTACAGCCCAAAATGCCATTAGCCTTCTTGGCAACAAGGGCACACTGTTGACTCATATCCAGCTTCTCGTCCACTGTAACCCCTAGGTCCTTTTCTGCAGAACTGCTTCCTAGCCATTCGGTCCCTAGTCTGTAACAGTGAATGGATTCTTCCGTCATAAGTGGAGGACTCTGCAATTGTCCTTGTTGAACCTCATCAGGTTTCTTTTGGCCCAATCCTCTAATTTGTCTAGGACCCGCTGTATCCTATCCCTACCCTACAGCATATCTACCACTCCTCCCAGTTTAGTGTCATCTGCAAACTTGCCGAGAGTGCAGTCCACGCCATCCTCCATATCAATAATGAAGATATTGAACAAAACCGGCCCCTGGACCGACCCCAGGGGCACGCCACTTGAAACCGGCAGCCAACTAGACATGGAGCCATTGATCACTACCCGTTGTGCCCGACCATCTAGCCAGCTTTCTATCCACCTTATCGTCCATTCATCCAGCCCATACTTCTTTAACTTGCTGGTAAGAATACTGTGGGAGACTGTATCAAAAGCTTTGCTAAAGTCAAGGAATAACACATCCACTGCTTTTCCCTCATCCACAGAGTCAGTTATCTCCTCATAGAAGGCAATTAGGTTAGTCAGGCATGACTTGCCCTTGTGGAATCCATGCTGACTGTTCCTGATCACTTTCCTCTCCTCCAAGTGCTTCAGAATTGATTCCTTGAGGACCTGATCCATGATTTCTCCAGGGACTGAGGTGAGGCTGACTGGCCTGTAGTTCCCCGGATCCCCCTCCTTCCCTTTTTTAAAGATGGGCACTACATTAGCCTTTTTCCAGTCATCTGGGACCTCCCCTGATCGCCATGAGTTTTCAAAGATAATGGCCAATGGCTCTGAAATCACATCCGCCAACTCCTTTAGCACCCTTGGATGCAGCGCATCCGGCCCCATGGACTTGTGCACGTCCAGTTTTTCTAAATAGTCCCGAACCACTTCTTTTTCCACAGAAGCCTGGTCACCTTCTCCCCATTCTGTGCTGCCCAGTGCAGCAGTCTGGGAGCTGACCTTGTTCGTGAAGACAGAGGCAAACAAATCATTGAGTACATTAGTTTTTTCCACATCCTCTGTTACTAGGTTGCCTCCCTCATTCAGTAAGGGGCCCATACTTTCCTTGACTTTCTTCTTGTTCCTGAAGAAACCCTTCTTGTTACTCTTAACATCTCTTGCTAGCTGCAACTCCAAGTGTGATTTGGCCTTCCTGATTTCACTCCTGCATGCCTGAGTGATATTTTTATACTCCTCCCTGGTCATCTGTCCAAACTTCCACTTCTTGTAAGCTTCTTTTTTGCATTTAAGGTCAGCAAGGGTTTCACTGTTAAGCCAAGCTGATCGCCTGCCATATTTACTGTTCTTTCTACACATTGGGATGTTTTTTTCCTGCAACCTCAATAAGGATTCTTTAAGATACAGCCAGCTCTCCTGGACTCCTTTCCCCCTCATGTTATTCTCCCAATGGATCCTGCCCATCAGTTCCCTGAGGGAGTCAAAGTCTGCTTTTCTGAAGTCCAGGGTCCGTATTCTGCTGCTCTCCTTTCTTCCTTGTGTCAGGATCCTGAACTCAACCATCTCATGGTCATTGCCTCCCAGGTTCCCATCCACTTTTACTTCCCCTACAAATTTTTCCCGGTTTGTGAGCAGCAGGTCTAGAAGAGCTCTGCCCTTAGTTGGTTTCTCCAGCACTTGCACTAGGAAATTGTCCCCTACACTTTCCAAAAACTTCCTGGATTGTCTGTGCACCACTGTATTGCTCTCCCAGCAGATATCAGAGTGATTAAAGTCTTCCATGAGAACTAGGGCCTGTGATCTAGCAACCTCTGCTAGTTGCCAGAAGAAAGCCTCGTCCACCTCATCCCCCTGGTCTGGTGGTCTATAGCAGACTCCCACCATGACATCACCCTTGTTGCTCACACTTCTAAACTTAATCCAGAGACTCTCAAGTTTTTCTGCAGTTTCATACTGGAGCTCTGAGCAGCCATACTCATCTCTTACATACAATGCAACTCTGATGATGTCTATCTCTGTTCAGGGAGCAATGTCCTTTGTACACAGTGGCAGAAGTTCATAGAATGGTAACGTGTGTTATAAGTTGTTTCTTAAGAATTTGGTAACTAACAATGTTCAGAATGTCATTTATAATTACTTAGATTATTGTTCTGGTCTAGCCCAGACTCTAAGGGTTTGACTGGAAACTGACCCCAGGGGAGGTGAGTGAAAGAGGGCAGTTGTGAAAGGAAAATTGGGAAACAATTTTACTGTGTTTCTCAGAAACAGTTTTTTTGTTGTTTGTCTCTCCCTGCTTGCCTGCCTTGTCTTTTAGAGTGTAAGATTTTTGGACTAGGGATGGATTCTGTGCTATGTTTGTGCCTTGTGCAACACAATGGAGTCCCAAACATAGATGGGACCTTAAGGTTCTACCAGAAGACACACAATAAGTGATAAACATAATTTCTAATTTCTGATATCAATCCCTTGGACCTGAGAATTTGGGGTGGGATTTTCTAAAGGGTCTAAGTAGGACCAGCTGGAAATTGGAATTTCATTTTTTGAAAAAAGAAAAAAAATCTCAAGATTTCAAGCTATGTTTTGTTCTGATATGGAAAGAACACAAGACTTTTCAAAATTTTTGGGAGTAGAAAAGCAATGTATAAAAGATGAGCCCACTACAGGTAGGTGGATAGAGTAGTTACCCAGATCATGGGAGAATTGTGTTCAAGTCCCAAGTCTGGTTGATTCAGAAGTGGAACTCAAAGCTTGGCAAGTGCACATGCCACCAGGCTATGGCATTAGTCCTTATCATTAGTCCTTGTATTTCACCAGTGAAGAGAGTTCAAGCAAGAGTGAGGTGTCCCAGATGCAGAGTTAAATCCCACAATCCCAGAGCCCAGATAGGTATCTTGAAAGTGTTTTAGGAGATGTGGGCAGAGTTTCAGGGCTGTGGATCTGCAGATATTTTATAGGTACCCTGATAGGGTAAGGTATTTGGCACTTCACATTTGCACATCCAAAAGTGTGTTCAACATGTTTAAATGCCTTTATAATCCCTCATGTTTTGACAGATGGACCTCATGGCTGGAGCAGAAATTGAAAACCAAACCAGCGTGCAGAAATTCATACTCCTGGGTTTTCCCGGCACTTGATATTTTCGGATTTCCCTTGCAGTGGTGTTTTCAATTATGTATTTCCTGACAATTGTAGGGAATTTGTCTGTTATAGCTTTAGTGTGGACCCACCCATGGCTCCACAGCCCCATGTACTTCTTTCTCTGCAATCTCTCCTTCCTGGAGATCTGGTACACCACATCCTGCGTCCCCAAGGCCATTGGTGTCATGTTAGGGAAAAGCCAAACCATTTCCTTCACCGGCTGCATCCTGCAGCTGTATTTCGTATTCTCACTGGGCTCTACAGAATGTCTCATACTGGCTGTCATGGCCTATGACCGCTATTTGGCCATATGTCATCCATTGCGTTACAGCTCCCTCATGAACAGCACCTTCTCTGCTCAGCTGGCCCTCATCTCTTGGCTGTGTGGGTTCCTAGTTATCTCTGTGTTGGCATCTCTAATATCCAGGTTGTCTTTCTGTGGCCCTAACATCATCAATCATTTTGTTTGTGACATAGATTCCTGGATAGCGCTTTCCTGCACCGACACGAGCCTCGTTGAGCTGGCAACTTTTATCATCTCTATGAATGTCCTCCTGGGCTCATGTGCAATAACTCTAATCTCATACATTTACATCATCTCCACCATCTGTAGAATCCCCTCAGCCCAAGGCCGCCAAAAGGCCTTTTCCACTTGCTCTGCCCATCTCGCTGTCGTAACTATCTGGTACAGCTCCACCATTTTTCTGTATGTCAAGCCTTCTGCACAGAACTCACTGGATTTAAACAAAATAGTCAACGTCTTTAACACTATTGTAACTCCTCTATTAAACCCTTTCATTTACACTCTAAGAAACAAAGAGGTGAAGCGAGCTTTGGAAAAGGCAATCAGTGGCATGTAAAGTGCTTTTCAACTGGTCTGCATTTAGTAGCAATGTTGTCAAAGGGACCAAAATTAAAAATTCCTGAAGGTCATTCTTAGTGCATGTGAACATTTCTTTATTTTACAGGTTTCCTCATTGACTGTAACATCCTGATGTTGACTTACAGATGAACTCAAGTGGGAGAAATACAAATTTGGTATTCTGAAAATTCCAAGTTGCTAAATTTGTGTGGCATTTGCCAGGATCTGTATGGATGCACCCATTGATAATTACACTGGGGCCTAGGCCTAAGGGAGTTGGGTAACAAGCTCCCATTGAATGTCAGATGTAGATTCAAGCTGACATTTTCAAAGGAATGTGTGGAAATTGCCCAGATCCCATTGAATTTCAATACAAGTTAGGTGACTAGTTTTCTTGTGCTCCTTTGAAATTCCCACTTTCACACTTTATCTCCCCTACTTACATTTATGATATATTTTCCAGTAGGGGGGACTTGTGTGATTCCATGGAACGAACTATGACAGACACGGCAATTTCCTGCAATATCCTTAGGACACTTTACTGAATTGCTGCCCCTTACTGATGTGTCCATACAAGAGATTTTAGAACAACTTGATAAATTAAAGAGTAATAAATCATCAGGACCAGATGATATCCACCCAAGAGTTCTGAAGGAACTCAAATATGAAATTTCAGGACTATAAACTGTAGTATATAACCTATCATAGAACGTATTTCATCAGGCCCTGGTGATCTGAAGACATCTAATTTGTCTAAGTAATTTTTGACTTGTTCTTTCCCTATTTTAGCTTCTGATCCTACTTCATTTTCACTGGCATTCACTATATTAGACGTCCAATCGCCACCAACCTTCTTGGTGAAAACCGAAACAAAGAAGTCATTAAACATCTCTGCCATTTCCACATTTTCTGTTATTGTCTTTCCCCCCCTCATTGAGTAATGGGCCTACCCTGTCCTTGGTCTTCCTCTTGCTTCTAATGTATTTGTAGAATATTTTATTGTTACCCTTTATGTCTTTAGCTAGTTTGATCTCATTTTGTGCCTTGGCCTTTCTAATTTTGTCCCTACATACTTGTGTTATTTGTTTGTATTCATACTTTGTAATTTGACATAGTTTCCACTTCTTGTAGGACTCTTTTTTGAGTTTTAGATCATTGAAGATCTCCTGGTTAAGCCACGGTGGTCTCTTGCCATACTTCCTTTGATGTTGCACTCCATATGATTTTATGAAAATATTCTAATAAGTGTCTAGCAAAGTTATGAATTCAGGCTCCCAGGCTCATCTTTTGAAAGTGTTGTGCAGGTTTCTTTTGAGGATGAGGACTGATAGACCAGATATAGAGCGGTCGCTTTGTGAAAAGTGTTCACCTGCAGGTGATGTGGTGTTTTTCTCTTTTATTATTTTCCTGTGTGAGTTCATTTATGAGTGAAGTGGTTATTTGGTTTTACCCACATAGTTGCTATTGGGGCATTTAGTGAAGTACACCACACCTTGTGATAGGCATGTGTAGGATCCATGGGTCTTGAAAAGTGTGTTTTGGGAGGTATTATCATTGTAGTAGTGGAGATATGTCTGCAGGTTTTGCATCTGTTTTCTGGCAGGGTCTGGTGCCGCTTTGAGTTGGGGTTTCTTGTTCTGTGGGCAGCTTGCTTCTGATGATGAGCTAGGAGAGGATGGGGAGCTGTTTGAAAGCCAGGAGAGGGAGTTTAAGAAAGATTTATTTCAGGATGGGGTCCCTATTGAGTATGGGTTGTAGTTGTTTGATGATACCCCATATGGGTTCCAGTGTGGGATGGAAGGTGACAACTAGGGGTGTGCAATCAGAAGGGATTTTATTTCTGTATTGAAGCAGATTCTTTCAGGGTATCTGGGTGGCCTGTTCCATGATGTGATGTACTTCTCTGGAGGAGTGAGGTATTCACTATCTATGTAGCTACTAATAGGGGACCAGATTTTTAAAGGTACTTAGGCATCTAGTGAGATTTTCAAAAGCACCTATGTGCTTAACACCACTGATTTTCAAATTCCCAGCCACAAATATACACAAGATTTCCTCTCCTTCACGATGAATTTATTTGAGTTACTTGTGAGGTCTCTCCAACAGGTGGATGCATGGATGTGGAATTTTAAGACTCCAGGGGTGAACCACACCACACTGCTGTCAATAGGAAAGCTCCCACTGGCTTGAATAGGACTAGGATTTCACTCCCACTGGCTTGAACAGGACCAGAATTTCACTCCGGGGGTACATGTTAAATGGCAATTTAATGCCAGAGAGAAAAATTCACATCTGTGCAATGAGCCTGCAAAAAGCCACTTGATTCCCACCTCTACAACCTCAGAATATATCATATTTATATCAGCTCAAGATCTGGCCCATAGATAGTGATCAGCACCCCTAAAACAGCAGATCTGTCCCCTGGAATATTCCTTCTGATCCACTTGTGTGGGACAGCTGTCATGACTCCTACCCAACCCACCTCTTGCTGCTCAGGAAAAAGAACATGGCAAAAATATCCATATGTCTGGCCAATTCCCAGCTTTTGGAATAGCCTATGAAGGTCATTGGCATCTGACACACATGAAAGTAGGATTTTGGTGGCTTTACTTTACATTCAGGACCAGCCCCCCAAATAGGGGGCCCAGGATTGAGGAGTTAAACCGGTGTCTTAAATCCACCAATACACAGCCCACTCTGGTCATGAGCAGGTCACACCTTGAATGGCGAGAGATTCTGGCTGTTACTTTTATTTAGTTAGTTTTTCCTGGCATTTTTCCAAGAAAGAGTAGTTCCATTGAAAATATTTGGTCCTTTTTAGTTGAAATTGTCAACATTGTCAACATTTTTCATCACAAGAAATTATGCATTTTTCTATATATTTTTAATTGATTGAAGAAATGATCAAAAAATCTCAGACTGGATATTGAAGAAAATCAATACATGAAAATTTTCACACACTATTGCTATATATATGTGTGGGGGTGTAACATATATTATATATTTATAATATATTATATATGTAACCTTGGTTAAGAGATCTGATGAAAAAGAGAGGCAAGCTTGTTGCTGGGTAGATGAGAGATGAGAGAGGCTGCACTGTGCTCACCTAGCCAGTAAAAGGCAGTGGTTTATTGAGAACGTTATGGGATTGAAAGCTTACTATGCCAATTGGAGGGGGGCGTAAAAGGAGGAGATCTCTGCCTGAGGGAGAGTGAGTGTTCTCCTGACTGTCTGTCCCTGCCTATTTTGCCCTGAAAAGGGAGAGAACAACTGATTTAGAAACACCGAGGAGGCCTCCTATGCCATGGGGACTTTTTCCCATGTGAATAATGCCTGTTGCTACCACAGATAGGTTTTCCCCCTGGATGAATTGGTGCCCTCATCATCTCACCTCACTCAAACACCTTCAGGCCTGTAATGACTCATGAAGGTGTGTGAGTTCCTCCACATTATGGAGTCTACTAATGTGGAATAAATTGAACTTGTGACTCCGAAGAAATCTACTGTAGGGGTAGTGTGCTGGACTTGATTAGAGAGCTGCATAATAGAACCACTGCCCCTGTACATCTGGGGAATCAGATGTTGGCATCTTTTAAATCTGTATCTGGTGTCAGTCAGGGCTGTGTCTTGGTCCTTGCACATTTTTGTCAGGCAATGGATTTCATAATGCAGCATTCCATCATGTTCATAGGCATTAAGATCCGTGATCTCTCGCTCTCAGCCCTTGACTATGCTGATGAGGTTTTTCTTCTAGGACAGAGCCCAGACAGGTTTCGCGATGCACTCCAGCAAATAGAGGAGGAGTCACCAAGATTGGCCTTTATGTTTCATGGTCAAAAACAAAATTGCAAAACTTAGGATCAGGCACACCCGTGACTCAATCTCTTTGAATAATGAAACTGTTGAAGCAGTCTCCAGCTTTTGCTATTTGGGTTCTATTCTCACCTGTTCCTCCAACTCTCATATGGAAGTTCTTCATCGGATTGGCATGCAGCATCTGCCGTGGGTCATTTATGACGAATATGGAATCAACATAATCTCAGCACAATAACCGAGTTCAGGATCTATTCGAGTTGTATCCTCTTTGTACTGCTGTACGGATGTGAAACATAGACACTATGCCGCTCAGACCGGGCAAAGCTGGAGTTTTCCACACAAAATGCCAGTGACGCAGGGCCGGATTAAGGCCTTTAGAGGCCCTAAGCACTGAAAAGATTATGGTGCCCTTCCATATGTAATTCAAAATAAAAACAATACTATACCGTAAAATAAAATTTTATTTTTCCAGATGACACAAAACTTACATGTATGCTGAAATTAAAATAGCTTCTTTCTAGATTTTCTGATTTCAAAATTCTGGATAAGTTAATCAAAGCTGACTCGACAAAGCATGTCTGCTTCCATACACAATAGGGAAAGTGAATCAAGTCTGTCCTGACACATTGTTGTTCTCTGAGGGTTTTGTATTCTTTTCAGCTGAGAAAAAGAGCGTTCTGCGGAGAAGTTAGTAATCATCAATGTTAGAAAAATACGTAGTGCAATCTCTAAGGTTGGAAATACACATTGTATTCCATCTTTCAATATTGTGTCATGAAGATCAATGTGACTGAATTTCATTTTTCCTGTTTCATTAAAGTTTTCGTGCATATAACAGTGGAACTGCCGTACACAGAGATTCATGTTCAAGTCAACAGGGTATGAGTCAACTAGCTTTTGGGAACCTTGTGAATAGAGTTCGTCAGATAAATCCATATTATTTAGACAAGAAAATCTACTTGATACTTCTTGTACACTTCACCTCTCCTCTTCATATGAGCTTCAAGTGTATCAATTATAGCGTAGTAAGTAGATACGCAAAATTTGTCTCTAGGATTCAATGCTGTTTCTGTTGCACTGCTATCATTTTCTTGTTTTTTTCTGATTCGCTTGCGGGACTGGGCTTCTTTGAAATTAGTAACAGGCAAGATATCTTTTGATATGTCTTCAAATCTTTCAAAATCATTCCTCAAAGTGTGTAAGTGGTCTGCTAATGATTGACAGAGGTCTGCACTTGTTTTCAAATCCAATTCTTTTTCCTGGAGAGCTTGACTTGTGTGGTAAAAGTGTTGTAAAATTTCATTCCACATGGTCAACATGAATACAAATTCTAGTTCTTGCATCTCGTTTGCAATGTTTTCTGCCTCTCATATAGTTTCTCCCTTTTGTGATTGGTCTTCAGCTATACTTTCTAATGCATCCACAGTCTTTGAGTAGGACTCCAGAATTGCACTTGTTGCCACTGCATGTGCCTCCCAGCGAGTATTAGAAAGAGATTTCAACACACAATCATTGCCCAAATATGTTTTAAGAACTGCCCATTGGTGTGTTGAGGCAGAGAAAAATGTATAAAGTAACTGGACTGTTTTCACAGATAATGCAATACTTGATTTGCCATTTCTTCACCAGTGTAAACTGAGGAATGTTATAAATCGTTCAACTGGTTTTCCATCTGTGGGAGACACATATCTTTGTACAATACTCAATTGATCAATATGTGAAAGATCAGGTGTAGAGTCGACAGATACATTGAAGTACCCAGCAGTACTTATTTCATCCACAATAGTTGAACGAACTTTGTCACTCATTAGACCAATAAGTTCATCACATATTGTCTTGAATAAGTGTGATGGGTTACCTTTGCCAGCATTCCCATATTTTGAGATATGGCCTGCAAAAAATGGGTCAAACTGAGCCAATAACTCCAACAATCCCGAGAAATTTCCATTCTGCAATGATCCAAATGTGTCATTTGATCCCCGGAAAGGCAGACCACGTTCAGCTGATGTTTAAATAACAGCTATAAGACGCTGCAAGACATGTTGCCAGTATTCACAGTCCCCTTTAATTTGTTCTTCCAATTTTTGTGTCAATCCAAAGCCCTGTCTTCAATTTAAATAATTTGAATCTCTGTGAGTAGTGCTATTTTCATGCGGTTCAATTAAAACAGTATTCCGCCAGTCACTAAATCCATCTACAGCAAACTGGGATGTTGAAGGTTTATATGCAAAAAGTTTGCAAACAAAACAGCACACAGACCCTGTTGATGGTGAATACAGTAGCCATTCTCGAGTGTATTTCTCACCATTCGCTTTCATGCTGAAAAATATTTTTTGCGGACAATATCTCGTTTGTTTGCCATTGGTAAAAGTCCGACGTGATTTCTCAAATGGCCCAGTGTGGTGTTGACAGTCATTTGGTCCATGATCTATCCAGTAAGCTACATCATCTGTACTGAAATCAAGCCACATACTTGGATCTTTTCTCCTATTATTTACAGCATGAGCAGGTTCAGTCTCTGACACATCCACACCTTCTAGAACAATGTCTGTTTTACCACCAGGAGTAGGATGATCAGTTACAATCTCTGACACATCCACATGTTCTGGAATGGGGTTTGTTTCACCAATAGAAGAGGGGTTAGTATCTGAAACACCTACAGGTTTTGGAACGATGTCTGTGCTACAGAGAGAAGATGGTGCTTCTGATGGATTCGCTTTGAAAAATGATGTCAGCTTTGGAAGATTTTGGAAAATTTCACTAGCTTTTTGTTTCTTTTCTTCTGCCACTTTACGTTTCTGTGCTCCACTCAGTTGGTTACGTTTCATCCTGCCCCTTATCTCAGTTATCTGAACTTAAAAAAAAAAAATTACACAATATACACTATTTTTATGTATATATATATATATATATATATGAAAGAAAAAAAAGAATCAAATGTGTATAACTCAGAAGAATATATCAATAATAAAACATAAATTTATTGCAATACATGACAGGATTTGATTTCCTCACATTATTTCAATCTACGTTAATAGGACGCCCCCATGGTTTAGGTGGGGATAAGTAATAAAACAAGAACAGAAAAATGGGGGAAGAGTGTGTAGTGAAATGTAAGGAAGTCTAACCAAAGTTCTGATTTTTCCCATGATGACTACTTCGATGCTTTTTTTGAAATATCAACTATCAATTTTTTTTTTTAAATCTCTTTTTTTTTTGGTGCCCCCTGCTTTGCTGGTGCCCTAAGCACATGCTTAGTCTGCCTATGGAGTAATCCAGTTCTGCAATGACGTATATTGGACATAAAGTGGTATGACTTCATTCATAATGCAGACATTTATGGTCACTCCAGTCTACAGACTACTAGGGCCATTGTCCGCAGCCAGCGTCTTATGCTTTTCGGACATGTCGCCAGAATGCTGCATGATGTTCCAGCGAACGCCATTCTCCGGGTGGCTTGTAACTTCCAGGATAAAATTCCACCAGCCAAGGGGTGGAGGCAGCCCAGAGGCAGACCCCCTATTACATGAGGGCATCAAGTCTGTTCTGACATTGGTCTTTTGGCCCCTGAAAAACACTTGTGGCTGCACAGAAACAAATGGCGAACAATCGCTACGGCCGACCATTTGGCTAAACATTGAAGAAGAAGAAGAATACAGACTGTAGCTTCTAAGTAAAGCTGAAATCTTCTTTGGAGATGAGTTGAAGGTAGATGCCTTGAGGGATTCACAAAAGTCCTTAAGCAGTTTAGATGCCTGACTCTTGTTGATTTCAGTTGAGTTAGGACATAGGTGCTGACTTTTGTTTTTTCCCGCTCTGCCTCTTTTCCCGAGGCCCTGCCCCCGGTCCACCCCATTCCCTGAACCCCTGCCGCTCGCTCCTCTCTGCCCCCTCCCTCGAGCACCTCCCACCTGCCGCTCACTCCTTTCTGCCCCCTCCAGACTTAAGGGCAACTGACTATTTTTTCCCGTGGGTGCTTGAGCCCTGGAACACCTATGGAGTAGGCGCCTAAGGGTTAGGAACCTAAATACCTTTAAAAATCTGGCCCTTACACTTTTGAGCATTTTACTCTGTGTGTCAGAAACACCGCTCCAAGGCATAATTCCTCCCTTATAGATTTGACATGGTGCAGCTTACTTCCCTCTGCTACAGGAGTGCTTTATATCTGTATATATGGAAATGGGGCATAGATTAGGTGCCTGTAGAAGGCGTCAAGTATATGAAGCGTAAATTCCTTGGTTTTGTAGAACCAATAAAAATCCTGGTTGTGGCTTCCTCTGTCTAGCTCTTTGTTAGTGCCCAGCAAGTGGAAGGGGTGACATTTTTAGCATTTGCCATTATTTTACAGGTAGGGAAAATGGGGCTGGGGGAGGGGGCTTAAGTAACACACCAAAGCTCCCCCTGTGTAGTGAGCATTTGGCGAAAACAGGACTAGAATGCTGGTGTCCAGGCTGCCAGTACTGTGCTTTCACCAGGAGACCAGCCTGACTCAGCAGGGTCTGTTACACATTCTAGGGAAGTCTGTGAAATTCTGTTGAAACTGAATATCCTCAAAAAGAAGAACAGGAGTACTTGTGGCACCTTAGAGACTAACAAATTTATTAGAGCATAAGCTTTCGTGGACTACAGCCCACTTCTTCGGATGCATATAGAATGGAACATATATTGAGGAGATATATATACACACATACAGAGAGCATAAACAGGTGGGAGTTGTCTTACCAACTCTGAGAGGCCAATTAATTAAGAGAAAAAAAACTGGTCATTCAGTGACAGTGATATATTGAGAAGATATATATACACACATACAGAGAGCATAAACAGGTGGGAGTTGTCTTACCAACTCTGAGAGGCCAATTAATTAAGAGAAAAAAAACTGGTCATTCAGTGACAGACCTGCGGGTGGCTATATTACAACAGAAAAACTTCAAAAACAGACTCCAAGGAGAGACTGCTGAGCTGGAATTGATATGCAAACTAGACACAATCAACTCCGGTTTGAATAAGGACTGGGAATGGCTGAGCCATTACAAACATTGAATCTATCTCCCCTTGTAAGTATGCTCACACTTCTTATCAAACTGTCTGTACTGGGCTATCTTAATTATCACTTCAAAAGTTTTTTTTCTCTTAATTAATTGGCCTCTCAGAGTTGGTAAGACAACTCCCACCTTTTTATGCTCTCTGTATGTGTGTATATATATCTCCTCAATATATGTTCCATTCTATATGCATCCGAAGAAGTGGGCTGTAGTCCACGAAAGCTTATGCTCTAATAAATTTGTTAGTCTCTAAGGTGCCACAAGTACTCCTGTTCTTCTTTTTGCGGATACAGACTAACACGGCTGCTACTCTGAAACCTGAATATCCTCAGGGTGCTGGGAAGGTAGGGATGGAGTACAAAACCAACCCCCTCATGCAGCCAATTTGCGCTGCAGTTCATTAACAAGGTAGGTAGGGGTAAAGCCAGTTGGATGATGATGGGAAAAGAATCCTACCAATGTCAAAATCTACAGAATTTGCCTGTCTTTTGTTTTTGAAGCGGCACGTTCTCATTTATGATAACAACACTTCACACCACTCTGGCAGTAGAATGGGGGTTTAAAGTTGGAGAGGATTATACTTATCACACACATTTTAAGGTCCCTTTATATTGCTACAGAGGTGTAAAATTACCTTAATGGAAACATGAACCATATGTGAAATATTCCTATATTTGTTATACATTTAGGTGAGGAAAAAGCAAGATAAACAAGGTAGGTATGATGCACCATTTTTCAGCAACCAAGGCTACTGTGTGTTATCCAGTGAGAAAAAGATTGTGACTGAAGGGAGTTTGTATTGACAAGCTCTGTCAGAAGAAGACATGGTAAGTTAGAACCACTAGCCAGATCCAGCCTATCCGGGAATCATAGTTTAAAGTAACTGTATTGAGAAATAGGTTTGCCTTTCTTGGTAATGTGAGCTACCTGAAAATTGCTATTCAAAAAGTTTGCCTCATTGAAGAGTTAATACACCTGTACTCAAGGAATGAGTCTATTTTATTCTGCTTTTTAAATATAAAATAAATTTTAGAATGAACAAAAGGAAATAGTATTTTTTGTAAATTGTATAACTGATAGAGCCATTTGTGAAATTATTGTATTACATCAACATTTTTGACAAATGTTTTTTATTTTTTTCTCAGATTTTTGTCTAAAAAATAAAACCCAATACGTTTTCAATTAACCAAAAGTTTTCAGGTTTCAATCAAAATGTTTTGTTCTTTAGTCCCCAGCAAATTCTTGTTGCTGGAGATGTTACTGTTTAGATGAAAAACCCCAAATTATTTTATTTATTCATCTGCAAAAATCTCAGTTTCATCAAAAAGACAGTTTCCATCAAGAAATGTGTTGCTGCAAAAATTTCAAGAAGCTCTAATACATTAACTTGTGGAATTTACTAGTATAATAACTTTACTGAGGCAAATAGAAAATAAGATCTATCTATCTATCTATCTATCTATCTATCTATCTATCTATCTATCTATCTATCTATCTATCTATCTATCTAGCACTAGCTAGTTAGTTCTGATCAGTGCAGAGGGCACAGGAATGTGAATCTCAGCTCTTGTGTACTATACTAAGCTGCCTCTGTGATTTGAACAGATCACTTCACATCCCTGCTTTAGTTTCCCCATCTGTAAAATGGAAAGAATCATACTGTCCTAGTCAACCATTCACTCCAAAGTGGCTGAAATCTGGCCAGTAATGTGTAGGCATGTCCTGTGGATTAATAGCCATTCTTCACACATTGCTATGCAGATGTAAAGAGCTATACAAGTGTTCAGCATTGTTAGCTGTGCAAGAATAAATTCAAATTAAAATGGAGAGCTGGGGTTTTCAAAGTTAGTCGCACAACTTCTATTTCAATTACTCCCTCTGTCCTGTTTGAAAATACCAGCCTAAAATAACTATCAATCATTTATTCTTTCTTCTGTAAACTGACGTCTATTGCAGTTCAGGGAACAATGTCCTTTGTTCAATGTGGTGGAAGTACATTGAATAATACAGTGGGTAATAGGTTGTTTCCAAAGTATTTGGTATCGGGTAGTGTCTGGAACATGATTTCTAACGAGTTAGACTATTGTTCTGGTCTACCCAGGCTCTAAGTGTTTGACTGAAAACAAAGCCATGGGGAGTTCAGTTGAAGGAGGGACTGTAATATTAAAGAGAAATTGGGAAGCAAATTTACTGTACTTCTGGGAAGCTGTTTCTTTGCTGTTTGTCTCCACCTGTTTGTCTGGCTTGTCTTTTAGACTGTAAGCTTTTTAGAGTAGGGATGATCTTCTATGCTATGTCTGTGCAGTGCTCAGTTCAATGGGATCCCAACCCTAAGTGGGATCTTAAGGTTCTACCAGAAGACACACAATAAATAATAAACATATTTTTTAATTCCTAATGTTGATTCCTTATTACTAGGAATTTGGGTGGGGTTTTCTAAAGGGCCTAAGAAGGACTGGGGAAGGGAAAACAAGAATTCCATTTTGTGAAAAAAAAATTCAAGGTTTCAAATTTTGTTTTGTTCCAGTATGGAAAGAATATTAGACCTTTCAAAAATGTTGGCCGCAAAAACAGAATGGAAGAGATCCACCACACAACAGCCAGGTGGTTAGAGCCATTCCCTGAGTCATGGGAGAGTCATGTTAAAGTCCGAGTTTTGATTGAGTCAAAGGAGGATCTCAAACCTGGATCTTGTACATCTAAGGCAAGTGCCTGAATCACCATTTAATAGAGCTAATCTCTTTCATTTGGTCTCACTTTGATCAGAAATTTCATCCTGGGCGGAAGAACACACCCAGATAAAATTTTTGTTAAAATGACGTTTCCATGAAATATTACAGTTTCAGTTAAATGGTTGTTTTCAGTGTAAAAGAAAATGTATTGTTTTTGTTGTTGTTGGCTTTGGATTTTCTCAGGGATGGGTGGAGTGGGGTTGATGGGCTAAACCAGCAACAGGGGAAAGATGCCTTTGGGTCAGCCACTCCACTGATTCCTCATTGGCCTTAGAGGAATGAGGAGTGGAGCTCTCATCTCTGTTGCAGAGGCTGAAATGTGTACAAAGAGAGAACAGTGTTGAATAGCACCTGCTTCCCTTATCTTAGCTTTAACCAGGGTTCTAGGTATTATAGCTGGGATTTTAGTAACAGCCTTACATGCAAAAATCCTTTACAATTTCAGCCAGGAATCCTGTCCCCTGTGAAGCAAGTTCAAGCAAGAGCCAGGTCTGCCAGGTGCAGAGTCAAATCCCATAATCGCAGAGGCCAGATGAGTATCTTGAAAATGGTATTAGGTGACATGGGCAGAGATTCAGGGTTGTGATCTGCAGATAGCATGCTGGTAGTCTCAAAGGGTAAGGTATTAGGCGCTTCACTTCTTCACATCCAAAAGAGTGTTCAACATGTTTAAATGCCTTCTGATCTCTCATGTCTTGAGAAATGGACGTCATGGCTGGTGCAGAAATAGAAAATAAAAGCAGTGTTCATGCTCCTGGGCTTTCCCAACACATGGTGTTTTTGGATTTGCCTTCCAGTGGTATTTTAAGTTATGTACTTCCAAACAATTGAAAGGAATGTCTGTGTCATAGCCCTAGTGTGGACCAACCCATGGCTCCACACCCCCATGTACTTCTTTCTCTGCAATCTCTTCTGCCTGGAGATATGGTAATCCATGGACTGCATCCCCAAGGCCTTTGGTGTCATGTTAGAGAGAAGACAAGCCATCTCTTGCACTGTCTGCATCCTGCAATTGTTTTTGTTTTTCTCTCCATGGGCTCCACAGAATGGTTCCTCCTGACTGTCATGGACTATAACTACTACCTGCCCATATGCCATCCATTCTGCTACAGCTCTCTCATGGACAGCACCTTCTCTGGTCAGCTGGCCCGTGTCTCTTGGCTGTGTGGATTCCTGGCTCTCTCTGTGCTGGCATCTGCAACATCCAGGTTGTCCTTCTGTGACCCTAACATTATCAATCACTTCTTTTGTGACATAGATTCCTGGATAGCGCTTTCCTGCACTGACATGAGCCTCATTGAGCTAGCAACTCATCATCTCTTTTAATGTCCTCCTGGGGTCATGCACGATAAGCAGCAATAAACAGGAAAAAAATAGACTGAAAACTGGTGAAAATTAAACGACTTGGTGTTGGTGATAGAAAGGAGACACTTTCCATGAAATATTTCCTTTACTTGAAAAGCCAATATTTTCAGTTTAAAAGACATTTTGAGGAGAAATTTTCAACCAAACCTACTTAGCATCCAGAAATAATTTATCATCCAATTGCTTTCACAGGATGACCTCTGTGTGCATCTGTTTCCCCATCCACGTTTAGTCTATTGAAAATGTAATCTAATTAGGGCAGGGTGGCTCTTTTACTCTGTTTCTACAGTGGCCTGATGGCCCCCTGATCTCAGCTGAGGTTACTAGGAGTTACCCTGAATCTCTCCTCTATTTATGTTACAGTATGTCTACACTAGGAAATTAGGTCAATTTTATAGAAGTCAATTTTTAGAAATCGATTTTATACAGTTGATTGCGTATGTCCACACTAAGCATATTAAGTCAGGGAAGTGCGTCCTCACTACCATGCTTAGCATCGACTTACAGAGCGGTGCACTGTGCGTAGCTATCCTGCAGTTCCCGCAGTCTCCGCTGCCCATTGGAATGATCGGTTAAGCTCCCAATGCCTGATGGGGCAAAAACATTGTTGTGGATGGTTTTGGGTACATGTCGTTAGTCGCCCCTCCCTCCGTGAAAGCAACGGCAGTCAATCGTTTCACGCCTTTTTTCCTGGGTTACCTGTGCAGATGCCATACCACAGCAAGCATGGACCCGCTCAGCTCACCATCACCACTGCTGTTATGAGCATTGTAAACACCTCACGCATTATCCTGGAGTATATGCAGAACCAGGCTAAGAGACGCCAGCACGAGGAGGATTTTGATGAGGACGTGGACACAGACGTTCCTGAAAGCATGGGCTGTGGCAATTGGGACATCATGGTGGCAGTGGGGCTGGTTGAAACATTAGAATGACGATTCTGGGCCAGGCAAACAAGCACAGACTGGTGGGATCGCATAGTGTTGCAGGTATGGGATGATTCACAGTGGCTGCGAAACTTTCGCATGCATAAGGCCACTATCCTGGAACTCTGTGAGTTGCTTTCCTCCACCATGAAACACAGGAATACCAAAATGAGAGCTGTCCTGACATTGAGAAGCGAGTGACGATAGCCCTGTGGAAGTTTGCAACGTCTGACTGCTACCGGTTAGTCGGGAATCAATTTGGAGTAGGCAAGTCTACTGTGGGGGCAGCTGTGATCCAATTAGCCAATGCAATCATTGATGTTCTGTTATCAAAGGTAGTGACTCTGGGAAATGTGCAGGTCATACTGTTATACCAATAGAATAAAAACCAGCAGGATCTTATTAAGAGGGATAAGGCAAAGATGCCACATTTATTGTAAATATACTGATAAAGCAAAAGATAAAAGTAAACAACGTTGTTTGACTACTTATTTCTTATACACACACACATACATATATATATATACAGAGAGAGAGAGAGAGAGAGAGAGAGAGAGAGATTCATTCATACAATCATTCATTCAAGTTCTGTATAGGTGTTATAGTTACCAGCCTAGAAGTTGCTCATGCCAAGTTACTGGCCAGGTATCTTGGTCATGAGGATGGAGCTGAGTCTGTGTTAGGTGTCAGGTGCACCTGATGCTCCTAGAGGCTGGCAGCAGAACCAGAGACTCAAAGTCATCAGTCTTTAGAGTCCATTCTTATAGGAATTAATTCCTATGTTAGTCTATGGGAACTGTTTCATCCTGCTGTTGCTGACTCAATCAGCAGATGGCACATTCCTGGTGACTCCACACTGTTCAAAGTTGTGTTTCTCATCCTTCCAGGTGATGGGGTGGATCCCAGTTTACCCTCAGGGGGTTGTCTGGTGGTCCTACTTGACACATTCTTCGGCCGATGGATACTCCCTTTCTAGGCTGGTACCTCCCTAACCATTTATGTACATCAAGCATTCATCAACATACATTCCATATCTTAACCATATTTTAATTTACTGTCTCCACCACTTTTGGGGTGTGTGCTAATTCATTTGAGACTCCCGGCCCTTTAATCACAGAGGGTGGGGGTCTATCCTAGGAGCCATTGAATGAAGTGAAAGTCACTTAACGGCTTATAGTGTTTGTTTGCATTGTATCAATTACTTCAAGAACAAAGTATCAGAGGGGTAGCCGTGTTAGTCTGAATCTGTAAAAAGCAACAGAGGGTCCTGTGGCACCTTTGAGACTAACAGAAGTACTGGGAGCATAAGCTTTCGTGGGTAAGAACCTCACTTGCATCTGAAGAAGTGAGGTTCTTACCCACGAAAGCTTATGCTCCCAGTACTTCTGTTAGTCTCAAAGGTGCCACAGGACCCTCTGTTGCTTTTTTCAAGAACAAAGTCAGTTAACTTGTTTGTAAGTTTTATATAGTAGTAAAGTATCTTTCACAGGATAGATATAATCAATGGTTTCTACAGACAGTAGCTTACAAGTTTTAACAGAAGACCCAAAAGATTTTTGTACTTGATGAAACTGTTGGATTTTAAAGTGTGGGGGACACATTATGAGGGGGTCACTGTCACTTGGGGGAATCACTGTTAGTACCTTCTTTAATATCCCTACAATACTGGATGGCTTTGCTGCAATGGGGTTCCCTAACTGTGGTGGGGTGATAGACGGGACACATATCCCCATCTTGACACGAAACCACCTTGCTAACCAGTACGTGAACCACAAGGGGTACTTCTCAATGGTGCTGCAAGCAGCGGTGTATCACAAGGGACATTTCACCGACATCAACTTGGGATGGCCGGGAAAGGTGCATGATGCTCACATATTTAGGAACTCTGGGCTGTTCAAGCAGTTGCAAGAAGGGACTTACTTCCTAGACCAGAAAATTACCGTTGGGAATGTTGAAATGCCAATAGTTATCCTTGGGGACCCAGCCTACCCCTTGGTCCCATGGCTCATGAAGCCTTACACAGGCAGCCTGGACAGTAGTAAGGAGCACTTCAACTATAGGCTTAGCAAGTGCAGAATGGTGGTAGAATGTGCCTTTGGACGTGTAAAAGCTCACTGGCACTGTTTGCTGACTAGGTCATACCTCAGCGCAACCAACATTTCCATTGTTATTGCTGCTTGCTGTGTGCTCCATAATATCTGTGAAAGTAAGGGGGAGACGTTTATGGCGGGGTGGGAGTTTGAGGCAAATCGCCTGGCATCCAATTTTGAGCAGCCAGACACCAGGGCAATTAGGACAGCACAGCAAGGCGCACTACGCATCAGAGAAGCTTTGAAAACCAGTTTCATGACTGTCCAGGCTTCGGTGTGACAGTTGTGTGTGTTTCTCCTTGATGCAAACCCTGTCCCTTTTGTAGATTTTAATTCCCTGCAAGCCAACCACCCTGCCCCTTTCAAAATAAAGTAACTATTGTTTTGAAACCATGCATTCTTTCTTTATTAATTTAAAAAAAATGAGATAATGTACAAGGTGGCCCAGGTGGGGTGGGGGAGGAGGGAAGGACAAGGCCACGTTGTTTATTGTAGCCACACTAAAAATCAAACTGTTTGAATGACAGCCTTCTGTTGCTTGGGCCATTCTCTGGAGTGGAGTGGCTGGGTGTCCGTAGCCTCCCCTACTCCCGCATTCTTGGGCGTCTGGATGAGGCGAATATGGAACATGGGGAGGAGGGCATGCGGTTATACAGTGGATGCAGCGGGGGTCTGTGCTCTTGTTGGCTTTCCTGCAGCTCCAACAGATCATAGAATCATAGAATATCAGGGTTGGAAGGGACCTCAGGAGGTCATCTAGTCCAACCCCCTGGTCAAAACAGGACCAATTCCCAACAAAATCATCCCAGCCAGGGCTTTGTCAAGCCGGGCCTTAAAAACCTCCAAGGAAGGAGATTCCACCACCTCCCTAGGTAAAGCATTCCAGTGCTTCACTACCCTCCTAGTGAAATAGTGTTTGCTAATATCCAACCTAGACCTCCCGCACTGCAACTTGAGACCATTGCTCCTTGTTCTGTCATATGCCACCACTGAGAACAGCCGAGCTCCATCCTCTTTGGAACCCCCCCCTCAGGTAGTTGAAAGCAGCTATCAAATCCCCCCTCATTCTTCTCTTCTGGAGACTAAACAATCCCAGTTCCCTCAGCCTCTCCTCATAAGTCATGTGCTCCAGCCCCCTAATCATTTTTGTTGCCCTCCGCTGGACTCTTTCCAATATTTCCACATCCTTCTTGTAGTGTGGGGCCCAAAACTGGACACAGTACTCCAGATGAGGCCTCACCAATGTCGCATAAAGGGGAACGATCATGTCCCTCGATCTGCTGGCAATGCCCCTACTTATACAGCCCAAAATGTCATTACCCTTCTTGGCAACAAGGGCACACTGTTGACTCATATCCAGCTTTTCGTCCACTGTGACCCCTAGTCCTTTTCTGCAGAACTGCTACCTAGCCATTCGGTCCCTAGTCTGTAGCAGTGCATAGGATTCTTCCGTCCTAAGTGTAGGACTCTGCAATTGTCCTTGTTGAACAGATGCTTCATCATGTCCGTTTGCTCCCACATTAGCCTCAGCATCACGTCCTGCCTCTGCTCTTTGCATACACTTAATTCTTTCCTAGCCTCTGCCACTGAATGTCTCCATGCATTAAGCTGTGCCCTATCAGTGTGGGAGGACTGCATGAGCTCAGAAAACATGTCATCGCGAGTGCAGTTTTTTTGCCTTCTAATCTGCGATAACCTCAGGGACGGAGATGATAGGGGGAGCGTAGAAACATTTGCCCCTGGGGGGAGATAAAAAGGAAGAGTAAAATTTAAGATGATACATTTCTGAGAACAAAAGGGAGACTCTTTCACAGTGAATCAAGGAATTCACAGCAGACAGCACATGTGCTTTAGGTACAAGGTTGCATTTTGCCTTTTATATTGAGCGCCCACCAGTATGGTGACACATCACACACGGCTGGGCAACAGAATTTGGTTTCCAGGCAGTCATGTTAAGCATTTTGGTATGTGGGGTTTGCTTCTTATGCCTTCATAACATGCGGGAATGTTTTCAAACTGCAGCGCCCTCCTTTCCCAGAGCAAGCAATGGTTTGGGTTTCACATTTAAAAGGAGGGGCTGCGGTTTTCGGGTGGATGTGCAGCAGACACCTATCCCCACCCCACCGCAGGGCTATTATCTGGGATGATCCCTTTTAGCCAAACGCAAACAGCCCAGCATAAAAGGGGTCCTTTTACTATTCCCTTACAAAAATTCTCCTATTTCAACCAGGTGACCATGAATGATATCACACTGGAAATTTTGTGCCTTTGTAGACTCTTAGGTTGAAAATTGGTTATATCAGTTTAGTTTGCACCTGAAAATTGATATAAGTGAGGTTTAAACCAATATAATAATGTCCACCCACAAAGTCACATGGTTTTAACTAAATTGGTATAAAATCACACCTTTCATTATGTCAGTACAACTTTTTGCATAGACTAGAGGTAAATTTTCAAAAGCCCAAAGTTTCTTAGAACCAGATTTTCAAAGATTATTAGGTGTCTAGTGGGATTTTCAAAGGCCTAGGCACCTAAATCCCATTGAATTCAATTAGAGTTATGTGCTTAACCTGCGTAGGTACTTCTGAAATTCCCACTAGGTGCCTATCTGCCTCTCTTTAGACATCTGAATGTCTTTAGCCCCTGGTGCTTTATACTTCTGTATCTTAGACCACCTATTAAGTTGCCTAAATTTGGATGTAGTTGCCTAACTTTGGACAGCCACTTAGGGCCAGATTTTTAAAAGTATTTAGTCACCTAGTGGGATTATCAAAAGGACATAGGCACCTAACACCCACAGAAATCAATGAGTTTTAGGTTCCTAGGTGCTTCTGCAAATTCCAATAGGCATCTAAATACCTTTAGAAATCTGGCCTTTTGTCTTTTACAAACGGAGAAACCGAGGAACAAAGAACTTAAACAATTTCACAGTGGTCCATCAGCAAGTCAATGGAAACACAGAACCAAGGTCTCCTAACTTCCAGTGCTCGTCTTTAACCAAGGACACCATCCTTACTAAGCCAGGGATTTGGCACAGTCTAGAGAAGACAGTGAAATTCTGTTGAGACTAAATCCGAAGAGCACTTCTGAGGAATATAAATTAATCTTATTTCTAAGACCTGTTGAGTTGCCATACATAAACAAAGCAGGTAAGGGGAAAAGACAGCAGGGTGATGATGAAATGGTAATGGAATGAGATTCTAATCAATATAGAAATGTATGCAATAAGTAGGAAGATTTTGTGTATGAAACCTTTAAATGTTTGATTTATAGCTGGAGGAAAAAATATGGCACCCCTGCTCGCAATGCATTTTTTTCTCAGAGTCCAAGAATACTTCATTCTAAGGAGAGAAGATAATGTGTGAAGGGGGTCTGTTCTGGCTAGTTCTGTCAGCAAAAGCTAATAAGCTAGGACCACTAGAGAGAGTCAGACAGACAGACCACCCCAGAAATATACTTTAAACCACTTGTAGTAATAATTTTTTTTTGTATACTTGGTAATGTGACCTACTGGGACATATCTGGTTGGAAGGAATAGGTTCCCCACAGTGAGTAATTAGTACATCTGTAACACACTTCCTTCTCTCTCTGTCTTTCTGGCTTTCACTCATGCATATGATAGATCTGTGTAACTTGCTGCTGCTGTAATTTATTGAGTCACATAGAAAAGAATGTAAAAATGGATTGGATGGTTCTCTTAGAGGTAGACTTAGGTTTTCACAGCCACAAATGCCACATGGATGCCCACTCCTCATTCATTTTCATGGGCATTTGTTTAAGAACCACATTTTTAAAGGTATTTAGGCACCTAATGAGATTTTTAAAAGCATCTAGGCACCTAAAATCCTTGATTTCAATGGGTGTTAGACACCTAGCTGCTTTGAAAAATCCCATTACACACCTAAAAGCCTTTAAGAATTTGCCCCATAATCTCTTAGGCAGCTTTTGAAATATCATCTGTAGCCTGGTCTGGTAGATGGGAAATAAGGAGTTGGAGGATGTCCCTGCTCTGTCACTGATTTACTGTGTGAAAATCATCTTAACCGTCCGTGCCTCAGTTTCCCCATCTGTAAATAAATGAGATAATACTACTCACCCACCCTAGTAAAATGGTTTGAGATCTACAGGTGAAAAAGCACCATGAATTTCTTCCCAAGCCTGGAAAGAATACCGTTGACTTCCTCTGTTATTGGATCAGGCACTCTGTAACTATGGAGCTTAGGGTATAAGAAGTCAGGAGATCCTAGTCTCTGTTCCGGGCTTTGCCCCTGACTTCCAATGCATCCCTAGGCAAGATCCTTTACCCCTCTGCCCTAATTTCTACTCATATAGCAGAAGATTGATAATGGTTAATTATTTACTACAGAGGGGTATTGGGCCCATTCGAAACAAATTGAAGTCATGGCTACAAAATAGCTCATGACTTGACAGTGATTTGTAGATGTAAAGAGGTATATAAGTACAAAGTATTATTATCTTTGCCAGACTAGCTCAGATTAGCATAAGGAGGAGAAGCATTATGGATGCGATTTTCAAAAGAGTCTGTGGGAATCAGTCATCTACATTCCACAGAATCACAATGAGATTTGGAGTACTTGTGGCACCTTAGAGACTAACAAATTTGTGCATAAGCTTTCGTAGGCTACAGCCCACTTCATCGGATGCATACAGTGGAAAATACAGTAGGAAGATATATATATACAGAGAACATGAAACAATGGGTGTTACCATACACACTATAAGGAGAGTGATCAGTTAAGGTGAGCTATTATCAGCAGGAGAGAAAAAGAACTGTTTGTATTGGTCATGAAAACAGCCCATTTCCAGCAACTGACAACAAGATGTGAGGAACTGTGTGTGTGTGGGGGGGGGAATAAGCATGGGGAAATAGTATTATTTTGTGTAATGGCCCATCCACTCCCAGTTTATATTCAAGCCTAATTTAATGGTGTCCAATTTGCAAATTAATTCCAATTCAGCAGTCTCTCATTGGAGTCTGTTTTTGAAGTTTTTTTTATTGTAATATTGCGACTTTTAGGTCTGTAATTGAGTGGCCAGGGAGATTGAAGTGTTCTCCAAATGGTTTTTGAATGTTATAATTCTTGACATCTGATTTGTGTCCATTTATTCTTTTACATAGAGACTGTACGGTTTGACCAATGTACATGTGTAAGGATGCGGACTCGCCCCTGTGGTGCCTCCTGCTGGTTGGCCTCAGGAATTAGCTCATTTTCCAGCCAGGAGCGCTCTCTGCAAGCCGGTGATTCGCCTTACCTCACTCTGGCCCCCGTGTCCCTCCCAGGACCCAGTGCCCCTTTACTGGGTTTCTGTCCCCCTTGCAGAATCTCCTCAGTCTCGGGGTCTCCACCTCCCAGGGGAACCTCCACCCACTATCCCCACTTTTAGGGTTACCATATTTTGTGCCTCCAAAAGGAGGACACTCCACGGGGCCCCGGCCCCACCCCCAGCCCCGCCCACGCCCACGCCCCAACTCCGCCCCTTCCCCAAAGTCTCCGCCCCCTCCCCTGCTTCCCGCGAACATTTGATTCGCGGGAAGCCTGAAGCAGGTAAGGAGGGTGTGGGGGGAGGAGGCGCGGCCCAGGCTGGCCCCCCTGGCGTTTCCAGCCTGGGTTGGCTCGGGCCCTGGGGTGCCGGCCCCGGGCCCGCCCAGCACTGCCGGTCCCCGGAACCCCAGCTGAGCACCCCGGGCCCGGCCCCTGGGCCCCCGGCCGAGCACCCCCGGCCTGCCCAGCACCGCCGGTCCCCGGCCCGCCCAGCACTGCCGGCCCCCGGCGGCCCGGCGCACCCCCCGGCCGCCCAGCACCGCCGGCCCCCGGCGGCCCGGCGCACCCCCCGGCCGCCCAGCACCGCCGGCCCCCGGCGGCCTGGCGCACCCCCCGGCCGCCCAGCACCGCCGGCCCCCGGCGGCCCGGCGCACCCCCCGGCCACCCAGCACCGCCGGCCCCCGGCGGCCCGGCGCACCCCCCGGCGGCCCGGCGCACCCCCCGGCCGCCCAGCACCGCCGGCCCCCGGCGGCCTGGCGCACCCCCCGGCCGCCCAGCACCGCCGGCCCCCGGCGGCCCAGCGCACCCCCCGGCGGCCCAGCACCGCCGGCCCGGCGCACCCCCCGGCCGCCCAGCACCGCCAGCCCGGCGCATCCCCCACCCCCCAGCACCGCCGGCCCCCGGCCCCAGGCTGGCTCCCGGCCCAGCGGCGCCGGATTTTCCCGGACATGTTCGGCTTTTTGGGATTTCCCCCCGGACAGGGATTTGAGTCCCAAAAAGCCGGACATGTTCGGGAAAATCCGGACGTATGGTAACCCTACCCACTTTGCCTCAGTCTTAGGCTACTGCCAGTCGCTGTCTAGCCCCCACTCACTCCAGTGTATGCCACTCATCATAGGCAAAGGGGGTTTTGGACCTGCTGCCTCTGCCTACCCATGGGCTGTCCCCTGCAACCCAGTACCTAATAGGCCTTACCGGGCCTGCAGCCTGGGGCTTTCCTAGACCAGAGCTCCCAGCTCCTCTGGCCCTTCCCCAGCCCTA
Organism: Chrysemys picta bellii; assembly: GCF_011386835.1. Classification (NCBI taxonomy): domain Eukaryota; kingdom Metazoa; phylum Chordata; order Testudines; family Emydidae; genus Chrysemys; species Chrysemys picta. The sequence goes on along the minus strand of NC_088802.1, from coordinate 23,887,842 downwards.
CTCCAATCTAGGTTCCTTACTTAGCACCTTGCAGCCAGGCCCTTCTCCCTCTACAGGCAGAGGGAGACTGTGTGGCTGCCTCTGGCTTCCCTGCCTTTATAGGGCCAGCTGAGTCTGTTTGGGTCATGGCCACAGCTGAGGATGCCTCCCAATCAGCCCAGCCGAAGGCTCCCAGCCCCAGCCCTCTCCAAGGGTTGGCTTTTAACCCCTTTTAGGCCAGGAGTGGGTAACCACCCAGCTACAACATGGCAGAGGGGCCCCTGCCCTGTGGACCCAACCAGCCTCCCCCACCCCTTCTCCATGAGCTGGCTGCACGACTTGCAGCCGGTCCACTTCCAGACCACGCAACGGAAGCATCTATACACGCTCATGCTCCACACCCTTCACTTCCTCACCCTCGTGTCCCGCCATGACACAAAGTGGCGGGGCTTCCTGCTACCTCTAGAGGATGAGGACCCCGGTGGGCCAGCCTATATTCCACCCTGGTCCCAAGGCCCACAGGGTATATCAGCTTGCGGCTCCTTCACGGGGCTGTGAGCACGGGCATGTATTTGGCACGGTTTACCCCTGTCCCGGACACCTGCCCCTTCTGCGGCGTGAGTGACACTCTGACGCACATTTACTTGGAGTGCGCCAGTTTGCAACCCCTTTACCGGCTCCTCACAAATATTCTGTTACGTTTCTGCCTGCACTTTTTCCCTCACCTCCTTCTCTATGCACTCCCTACCTGTGGCCCCACAAAGTCATGGTACCTCCTGGTCAACCTCCTCCTGGCCCTGGCTAAAATGGCCATCTATAAAACCAGGGAGAGGAGGTTGGCCGATGTGATTGTGGGGCCTGTTTCTGATCCTCTGTCCATTCACGTATCTGGGCAGAGTTCCTCTGGGCGGCATCCGCTGGCTCCCTTGACGCCTTTGAGGAGCAGTGGACGCTGTCCGGGGTTCTCTGCTCAGTGTCCCCATCAGGCTCCCTTCTTTTGATCCTTTGACCGCACTCCGGTCACTGTTATTTCATTAGTTGTCCCCCGGAATCAGTTGGTTTCCAGGTCTTGCAGATCCTCCCCTTAGGCCGCGAGTGTGTGTGTGTTTGTGTGTGTGTGTCCTTCAGCAGAAGCCCGCCCACTTCCCGGAATCCAATAGGTACAATGTGGCAGAGGGGCATTGCTGGCACATGATGGCATATATCACATTGGTAGATGTGCAGGTGAACGAGCCTCTGATAGTGTGACTGATGTGATGACACCGCAGTAAGTAGATCTAAGTACATCGACTTCAGCTATGTTATTCACGTCGTTGCGTAACTTAGATCGATTCCTCCCCCCCCCCCGCCAGTGTAGACCAGGCCTAAATGAGCATTGACAATTAAGCACTGTCTGGTACATAATTCTATACAAAATTCTTGTTCAGTTCTCACTTATATGTTAATATGTCATGAATAGCATTTTATTTTTATTATTTATAATGTTGATGGGTAATATCAATGTTTATTTTTAAGCATTTTCTCCACATTTTATTTATTTCAATGTCATAGTTGTAAAAAAATATTGGGGTGGGGGCAGGAGACTGTGAAACAAATGATAGTTGACACTGAGATTCAAAAGGTGAAAGCTCTATAAACCATTAAAACACAAATTGTCAACATCACATGTTAAACTATAGAATGTAAATATCCTTAATTCAACAGATCATACCTGTTTTTACTATTCATTCACTAATCCGTTTGTAACAAGCCTAATTCATAAGTCTAAATCACTGGATTTTGACTCTAAGAAGTTCTTCAGCAGCATTTTTTTTACTTTGCCTATCCTATTTTGGGTATTATCGATGGAAATGCATTTTCATCAGTTTGTGTGTGTATGGTGAAATAGATGTTTACCAACATTTACCAATACAAATCTAATCCTTCCAAGCCTAGTCATGAAGTTTGTTCCTTGGTTGTTAGAATTTGATCCTGGCCAAAATGTAAAATCAGTTTTAATACACATTGTATTCCATCTTTCAATATTGTGTCATGAAGATCAATGTGACTGAATTTCATTTTTCCTGTTTCATTAAAGTTTTCGTGCATATAATTTTAATGTTAGATACAAAGGGGGAGATTTTCAAAGGATTTTTGGTAGGAGTTGGGCCACATAATTGCCCTCTTTCCCTCTGAAAATCTTCACCAAAGACAAAAATCATGATCATGGGCACAGAAGAAGAAGAAGACACATAAATAACCCCAGTGGAGAATGAGGGAGGATCCAGAAGAAAAGAGTAGGAGTTCACATTTGGCAATGTGCTGGAATTAGAGATTATGATTCTCTGCCGTGGCATATACCAATGTAAAATATTCATCGTAGAGCCTTTGAGGAACAAAGACAAATCCTGCCTGCCACAGAGCTCAGCAGAGATTCCTGAAGGAGAAAATAGCAGAGGACAACACTGATCCATTTACCTTAATACTGGAAGAAAGGAAATTTTCAGGGAAACTGTGGATAAGTGTTCTTGTTGTTATTCTTTTAAACCTGGTTCCAATTTTACGTTTACACCTTTTATATTTGGGTAAAATTTTCAGAAGTGCCTAAGGGCCAGATTTGCAAAGGAATTTAGGCACCTAAAGATTCAGCTAGGCATCTAAATACCATTAAATATCTGGCTTCTAGGAGCCTAAATTTTATTGAAAATCTACCAGACATGAGCTCCTATGGGCCATATTTTCTAAAGTATGTAGGTGTCTTAAGATGCAGATAGTTATTTAGTGGGATTTTCAGAAGCACTTCAGCGGATGAGGCACCAAAATCCCATTGATTTCAGTGGTGGTTAGGCACCTAACCTGCTTACGTACTTTTAACATTTCCACAAGGCACCTATCTTGCACCTTGAGGAACCTAAATACTTCTGAAAATCGGTCCCTTACACTCTCTCTAGAGGTCTCATCAACAGCCCATTGGCATGAATGAACATCTTTCAACAGAATTAAATGACCTTTAGATCAGGCCCTATGCGGACATTACTTTTAGCAATTTACATTTAAGCCTCCATCCTGAGATCATTACTCAAGTGCTAAATTATATTATTTTGAGTAGTTCATTTGACTCTAATGGGACCACTCACACTAGGAAAGAAAGCTTGTACATAAAGCATGTGCAGGATCAAGATCGTAGTGACATAGGACAAACTTCTGAGTGCAGATCCAAAGTTTAAATTTGTAGCAACTATGGTGTTTTCATTATCTGTGATGTATGACTGGTTGGCCAACTCACATGACATTGTGCCTGTTCCCTGATTCAATAGCTGAAAAATTATTAAACAGCAGACTAAAGAACAAGATGCAGGAAATACAGTGAAAAATTTAAAAAAATCAAACTTATTTCCCTTTTTAAGTGGGGGGTCCTACATATTGGTAAATGGAAAGTTTTCCATTTAAACTTTGACAAAAAATGAAATTTCGTTTTTAAAAAATCACTAGGTCAACAATTCTTTACAAAAATTTTCATTTTTGAAAATGGTCATTTTTCAACAAAAAGAAATTACAAGGGAGAAGCCTAATTATGGTGATCGATACGTTTTCACAGAAAGTGTTTTTGATTAAATGAACTTGATTTAATGGTTAGATTTCTGATTGATAAAGGCAATGGTGTTCATGTAATAGACTCGAATTTTTCTAAAGGGTTGATTCAGGGTAACATCACACTATATAAAAAAATAACACTAAACAAAAACAATAGTAAATTGATTAAAAACTGGCTAACTGATAGTTCTCAAAACATAACTGTTGATGGGAACTGTTGATTTTAATGGGTGATAGACACCAAGATGCTTTTGAGAATCCCACTAGGTTCCTAAATACTTTAAATATTTTGCCCTTGATGCCTGACTTATTTCTATTTTTGTATATTTATATCTAGACCAGTATTATCATCAGAGTGTAAATAAATTTTAACTTTTACCTTTGTATCCCCCTACCTTTTGGAAAGTGTTTTACTTACTAAGGCTAGGGATTTCAAAGAAGTATAAAGAGGTGAGGCATTCAAATCCTGCTGAATTTCAATGGGATCTGGGTGCATAATTCCCTTGGACTCCTTTGGAAAAAACTGGTCTTGATCACTAGAGCTGACCAAATTTTGTCCGTTTTTCCACTGGAAAAAAAAGATGTTTAATTAAAATCACAATGTTTCTGAAAAACAGTTTGATTTAAAAAAATACTTTTCTTTTCACAGAAATAATTTGAAATGAAATGAAATCATTTTAGTTTCAATCCTTTTCAAACTGATGGGTTTTTTTGTTATAGAAAAAATAATAATAAATCCACCAAATCATTACATTCCAACCTTTTTCCTGACATACAATAGGATTTTTCACACATATGTATGAATCAAACGTGTAGGCTTGTATGCAGAGGGGAACAATTATGATCCTCAGATGTGCCCTTGCTGCACCATGGAAGACATAGGCTGAGTTTACCAAAGGAGTCTGAGAGAGTTTCAATAGAATTTTTGCACCTCTGTCCCTTTTGCATCTTTGGAAGTCCCAGCCGTAGTTAGAGCTGGTTGGAATTTCTATTGTAGAGGAAATTCCAATATTTTGACATTTGTTTTTATCCCAAATCTGGATGAAAATTTAAGATGTGAAGATTTATTGTGGAATGAAACGTTCCAAAAAAATTAAACTCAGAAATGGCAAAACATCCATTTTGATCCAAAACAGTGCTGGTCGGAACCCGGAAAACTTGTTTCATAGTAATTTCCAAAGTTTCATCTTTTTATTATTATTACCCTGAATCATAAAAAAAATAAAAAAATAAACATTTCAGAACTTCTTTCAGACCAAAATTCTGAAATTTCATGTAGAAAAAATAGAGAAGACAGACAGCCTGCCTGCCTACCTGGCTTCCTTTAAAAGTTTTATTGGAATCAACACATTCCCATGGAACTGTTCTGTTAGAAAATTTTCAATCAGTTCCAGTTCCAGTGTTTCAAAATGAAATATTTCATTTCAAAATGTTAATTCAAAATGAAAAAGTGACATTTTGACTGAAAATGGCATCAAAATTAATCATTTGAATGTCAATTTAAGTCAAAATCTCAAAAAACAAAACTTTTCATTTCTTTCACAGGGTTCCTGAGATGGTGGTTGGGGGTAAGAAGTAGATAGGAAATATCTTAATTTTACTAAGACTTTTGACACAGTCCCCATGACATTTGTATAAGCAAACTAAGAAATGTGGTCTAGAGGAAATTACTATAAGGTGAGTGCACCATGGGTTGATAGATCATACTCAGAGAGTAGATATCAATGTTTTGCTGTCAGACTGGGAGGTCATGTCCAGTGGGGTCGCACAGGGGTCATTCCTGGGTCCAGTACCAGTCAATTATTCCATTAATAATTTGGATAATGGAGTGGAGAGTAGGCTTAAAAAATTTGCAGATGACACAAAGCTGAGTGGGGTTGCAAGTACTTTGGAGGACAGCATCAGAATTCAAAATAACCTTGACAAGTTGGAGAATTGGTCTGAAATCAACAAGATGAAATTTAATAAAAACAAGTTCAAAGTTCTTCACTTAGGAATGAAAAATCAAATGCTCAACTACCAAATGGTGAATAACTCGCTAGGTGGTAGAACTGCTGAAAATAATCTGGGAGTTATAACAGATCTCATATTGAATAGGAGTCAACAATTTGATGCATTTGAAAAATACATTAATAACATTTGAGGTATAGAACAGGAGTGTCATGTGTAACACCAGGAGGTAATTGTCCCACTCTTCTCAGAACTGGTGAGGCCTTAGCTGGGGTACTGTGTCAGTTCCGGACACCGCACTTTAGGAAAGATGTGGACAATCTGGAGAGAGTCCAGAAGAGAGCAACAAAAATGATGAAAGGTTAAGAAAACCTGACATAGGAGAAAAGGATAAAAAAACTGGTCATGTTTAGTCTTAAGAAAAGAAATCAGAGGCAGGATCTGATAACAGTCTCCAAATATAGTAAGTGCTGTTACAAAAAAGGACAGTGATCAATTGTTCTCCATGTCCATAGAAGGTAGGACAAGAAGTAATGGGTTATTGTCATCATTTTACAGCTGTGGAAAATGAGCTTGAGATGGGACTTAAGTAACACACCAAAGCTCCCCCTGTGTAGTGAGCATCTGGCGAAGACAGGACTAGAATGCTGGTGTCCAGGCTGCCAGTACTGTGCTTTCACCAGGAGACCAGCCTGACTCAGTAGAGTCTGTTACACATTCTAGGGAAGTCTGTGAAATTCTGTTGAGACTGAATATCCTCAGGGTGCTGGGAAGATGGGGGTGGAGTACAAAACCAACCCCCTCATGCAGCCAATTTGAGCTGCAGTTCATTAACAAGTTAGGTAGGGGTAATGCCAGTTGGATGATGATGGAAGGAGATTCCTATCAGCATCAACATCTAAAAAAATTGTCGGAGTCTTTTGGTTTCGAAGAGGCACATTATCGTTTGTACTAACACTTCACACCACTCTGGCAGTAGAATGGGGGTTTAAAATTGGACTGAATTATACTTATTACATCCATTTTAAGGTCCCTTTATATTGTTACAGCGGTGTAATATGACCGTAATGTAAATGTGAACCAGGTGTGAAATATTCCTGTATTTGTTATATATTTAGATGGGGAGAAAGCAAGAGAAACCATGTTATGATGCACCATTTTTCAGCAGCCAAGGCTATTGTGTGTCATCCGGAGAGAAAAAACCTTGTGAATGAAGGGAGTTTGTATTGACAAGCTCTATTGAAGACATGGTAAGTTTGATCCACTAGCCTGATCCAGCCTATCCTGGAATTAAAGTTTAAAGTAACTGTATTCAGAAATAGGTTTGCCTTTCTTAGTAATGTGAGCTACCTAAAAATTGCTGTTCAAAAATTTGCATCATTGAAGAGTCAACACACCTGTACTCAAGGAATGAGTCTATCTCAACCCTTTTTTTCTAATATAGTATGAAATCTAGGATGAACAAAAGGAAATACTATTATTTGTGTATTGTATAACTAATAGAATCAGTTGGGAAAGTTGATTTTTTGCATCAAAATTTATCACAAAAATTAAATTTATTTTTGTTATAGTGAAAACATTTTTTTAAATTTTTTTTCAGGTTTTTGTAAAAAAAAAAAAAAAAAAAAATAGCTTTGCTAAACCAGAAGTTTTCAGTCAAAACATTTTGTTCTTTAGTCACCAGAAACTTCTTGTTATTGAATTGATGAAAGTCCCAAAATTATTTTATTGATTGATTGAGTTGCAAAAATCTCTGTTTTTGTGGAATTTACTGGTATAGTAACTTTGATGAGGCAAAGAAGAAAAGAAGAAAATATATGTATAGATAATAGAAAGATAGATAGATGCCCACCCATTCACAATCATTGCACAGAAGTGGGAATCTCATCTCTTGTGTTCTGTCCTCAGCTGTCTTTGTGATTTGAACATATCACTTCACATCCCTCCTTTAATTTCCCCACCTTAAAATGGGCACAATCATATTGATCTAGTCAAACATTCATTCCAAAGTGCCTTAAATCAGGCCATTAGTGTCTAGGCATGTTGTGTGGATGAACAGCCATTCTTTTCCCATTGCTTTCAAGATGTAAAGAACTATACCATTGCAAATACTGTAATGTTATCTATGCAAAAACAAATTCACATGGAGAGGATAGGTATTACAGCTGGGGTTTTCAAAGAAGCATAAGGGAGTTAGTTGCACAACTTTTATTGCTGTGACTCATTTGAAAATACCAGGCTACAATAACTTTCAATCATTTATTCTTTCTTCTATAATCTGATGTCTATCTCTGTTCAGGGAGCAATGTCCTTTGTACACAGTGGCAGAAGTTCATAGAATAGTAAACTGCGTTATAAGCTGTTTCTTAAGAATTTGGTAACTGACAATGTTGAGATTGTCATTTATAATTACTTAGATTATTGTTCTGGTCTAGCCCAGACTCTAAGGGTTTGACTGGAAACTGACCCCAGGGGAGGTGAGTGAAAGAGGGCAGTTGTGAAAGGGAAATTGGGAAACAATTTTACTGTGTTTCTGAGAAACAGTTTTTTTTGTTGTTTGTCTCTCCCTGCTTGCTTGGCTTGTCTTTTAGAGTGTAAGATTTGTGGAATAGGGATGGATTCTGTGCTATGTTCGTGCCTTGTGCAACACAATGGAGTCCCAACCATAGATGGGACCTTAAGGTTCTACCAGAAGACACATAATAAGTGATAAACATAATTTCTAATTTCTGATGTCAATCCCTTGTACCTGAGAATTTGGGGTGGGATTTTCTAAAGGGTCTAAGTAGGACCAGCTGGAAAATGGAATTTCATTTTTTGAAAAAAGAAAAAAAATCTCAAGATTTCAAGCTATGTTTTGTTCTGATATGGAAAGAACACAAGACTTCAAAATTTTTGGGAGTAGGAAAGAGATGTACAAGAGATCAACCTGCTACAGCCAGGTGGTTAGAGCAGTTACCTAGATCATGGGAGAATTGTGTTCAAGTCCCAGTTCTGGTTGATTCAGTAGTGGAACACAGACCTTGGCAAGTGCACATGCCACCAGGCTATGGCATTAGTTCTTATCATTTGTTCTCACTTTGATCAGTAATTCCATCCTGGACCTAAGAACATACCCGAATGACACTTTTGTTGAAACCGATATATTTCCATGAAATAATTCTGTTGCAACAAAATGGTATTTTTCAACGTAAAAAAAGGTTTTGTCTAATTATTTATTGTATTCTCTTGTATTTTTACCAGCTCTGGGCCTAAGTAGCATAAATCCCATTGAAGATCAGGGAGGATAAGTGGCTTAGGAACAGAAGTCCTATTGACTTTCAGTAGAGACTTGTGATCCTAGGTCACTTAAGTGTTTTTGAAAATCCCAGTCATTTTCCTGAGCAGCAAACAAGGTTTAATTGAAGGTGAGACATGAAGACAATGGGCCAAATTGTGAGGCTTTCTCATGGGTGAGTGGAGTGGGATTGATGGGCTAGACCAGCAACAAGGGAAAGATGCCATTGGGTCAGAGATCCCACTGACTCCTCATTGGCCTTAGAGGAATAAGGAGTGGAGCTCTCATCTCTGATGCAGAGCCCGAAAGGTGCACAAGCACAGAATGGTGTTGAGTAGTACCTGCTTCCCTTCCCTTATGTTATCTTTAATCAGGGTCCTAGGTATCATAGCTGGGATTTTAGAAGGAGCCCTAAGTTACCCAAATCCCTTAGAATTTCAGCCTGGAATCCTGGTCCTTGTATTTCACCAGTGAAGCGAGTTCAAGCAAGAGCGAGGTGTCCCAGATGCAGAGTTAAATCCCACAATCCCAGAGCCCAGATATGTATCTTGAAAGTGTTTTAGGAGATATGGGCAGAGTTTCAGGGTTGTGGATCTGCAGATATTTTATAGGTACCCTGATAGGGTGAGGTATTTGGCTCTTCACATTTGCACATCGAAAAGTGTGTTCAACATGTTTAAATGCCTTATAATTCCTCATGTTTTGACAGATGGACCTCATGGCTGGAGCAGAAATTGAAAACCAAACCAGCGTGCAGAAGTTCATACTCCTGGGCTTTCCCGGCACTTGGTATTTTCGGATTTCCCTTGCAGTGGTGTTTTCAATTATGTATTTCCTGACAATTGTAGGGAATTTGTCTGTTATAGCTTTAGTGTGGACCCACCCATGGCTCCACAGCCCCATGTACTTCTTTCTCTGCAATCTCTCCTTTCTGGAGATCTGGTACACCACAGCCTGCGTCCCCAAGGCCATTGGTATCATGTTAGGGAAAAGCCAAATCATTTCCTTCACCGGCTGCATCCTGCAGCTGTATTTCATATTATCACTGGGCTCTACAGAATGTCTCATACTTGCTGTCATGGCATATGACCGCTATTTGGCCATATGTCATCCATTGCGTTACAGTTCCCTCATGAACAGCACCTTCTCTGCTCAGCTGGCCCTCGTCTCTTGGCTGAGTGGGTTCCTGGCTATCTCTGTGCTGGCATCTCTAATATCCAGGTTGTCTTTCTGTGGCCCTAACATTATCAATCACTTCTTTTGTGACATAGATTCCTGGATAGCACTTTCCTGCACTGACACGAGCCTCATTGAGCTGGCAACTTTTATCATCTCTATTAATGTCCTCCTGGGCTCATGTGCAGTAACCCTAGTCTCGTACATTTACATCATCTCCACCATCTGTAGAATCCCCTCAGCCCAAGGCCGCCAAAAGGCCTTTTCCACTTGCTCTGCCCATCTCACTGTCGTAACTATCTGGTACGGCTCCTCCATTTTTCTATATGTCAAGCCTTCTGCACAGAACTCATTGGATTTAAACAAAATAGTCAACGTCTTTAACACTATTGTAACTCCTCTATTAAACCCTTTCATTTACACTCTAAGAAACAAAGAGGTGAAGCGAGCCTTGGAAAAGGCAATCGGTGGCATGTAAAGTGGTTTTCAAATGGTCTGCATTTAGTAGCAATGTTGTCAAAGGGACCAAAATTAAAATTTCCTGAAGGTCATTCTTAGTGCATGTGAACATTTCTTTGTTTTACAGGTTTCCTCATTGACTGTAACAACCTGATGTTGACTTACAGATGAACTCAAGTGGGAGAAATGCAAATGTATTATGCTGAAAATTCCAAGTTGCTAAATTGGTGTGGCATTTACCAGGATCTGTATGGATGTACCCATTTATAATTACATAGGGGCCTAGGCCTAAGGGAGTGGGGTAACAAGCTCCCGTTGAATGTCAGATGTAGATTCAAGCTGACATTTTCAAAGGAATGTGTGCAAATTTATTGCCCAGATCCCACTGAATTTCAATACAAATTAGGTGACTAGCTTCCGTGCGCTCCTTTGAAATTCCCACTTTCACACTTTATCTCCTCTACTTACGTTTATGATATATTTTCCAGTAGGGAGGACTTGTGTGATGCCATGGAACTGACTGTGACAGAAATGTCCATTTCCTGCAATATCCTTATTGAATTACTGTCCCGTATTGATGTGTCCTTAGAAGAGATTTTAGAACAACTTGATTAATTAAACAGTAATAAATCATCAGGACCAGATGATATTCACCCAAGAGTTCTGAAGGAATATGAAATTGCAGGACTACAAACTGTATTATGTAACCTATCACTTAAATCAGCTTCTGTACCAGATAATTGGATGGTAACAAATGTAACTCTAATTTTTAGAGAGGGCACCAGAGGCGATCCTGGGAATTACAGGCCAGTGATCCTAACTTCAGTACTGGGCAGACTTCTAGAAATTATATTAAAGAACAGAATTATCAGAAACATTGATGGATAGAATTTTTTGGGGAGGAGTCAAAACACTGTTTGTAAAGGAAGTTATGCCTCACTAAAGCATGAGTTGAGAGTCTCTGGGTTAGGCTAAAAGGGGTAAAAAACAAGGGTGATGTCTTGCTAGGAGTCTACTACAGGCCACCTAACCAGGTGCAAGAGGTGGGTGAGGCTTTTTATAAACAACTAACAAAATCATCCAAAGCCCAAGATTTGGTGCTGATGGGGGACTTCAACTATCCAAATATATGTTGGGAAAATAACACAGCGGGGCACAGACTATCCAACAAATTCTTGGACTGCATTGCAGACAACTTTTATTTCAGAAGGTTTAAAAAGCTACTGGGGGGAAGCTGTTCTAGACTTGATTTTAACAAATAGGGAGGAACTCACTGAAAATTTGAAAGTAGAAGGCAGCTTGGGTGAAAGTGATCATGAAATCATAGAGTTTGCAATTCTAAGGAAGGGTAGAAGGGAGTACAGCAAAATAGAGATATTGGATTTCAGGAAGGCAGATTTTGGTAAGCTCAGAGAGCTGATAGGTAAGGTCCGATGGAAATCAAGACTGAGGGGAAAAACAACTGAGGAGAGTTGGCAGTTTTACAAAGGGACACTATTAAGGGCCCAAAAGCAAGCTATTCTGCTGGTTAGGAAAGAGAGAAAATGTGGCTAAAGACCATCTTGGCTTAACCATGGGTATGTCTACACTACGAAATTAGGTTGAATTTATAGAAGCTGGTTTTATAGATATCGGTTTTATACAGTCGATTGTGTGTGTCCCCACATAAAATGCTATAAGTGCATGAAGCCGGTGGACCGCGTCCACAGTACCGAGGCTAGCATCGACTTCCGGAGCGTTGCACTGTGGGTAGCTATCCCACAGTTCCCGCAGTCTCCGCCGCCCATTGGAATTCTGGGTTGAGATCCCAATGCCTGATGATGCAAAACAGTGTCACGGGGGGTTCTGGGTACATGCCGTCAGGCCCTTTCCCCTCCATCAGAGCAACGTCAGACAATCGATTTGCGCCTTTTTATCTGGGTTACCTGTGCAGACAACATACCACGGCAGCATGGAGCCCGCTCAGCTCAGCTCAGCTCAGCTCACCGTCACCTTAATGTCATCTGGGTGCCGGCAGACGTGGTACTGCATTGCTACACAGCAGCAGCTAATTGCCTTTTGGCAGTAGACGGTGCAGTATGACTGGTAGCCTTCATTGGCGATCTGGGTGCTGGCAGACGTGGGGCTGCATTGCTACACAGCAGCAGCCCATTGCCTTTTGGCAGTAGATGGTGTACTAAGATTGATATCCGTCATTGTCATATTACAGTTCAATCAGAGGCACCTGGGCAGACATGCTTTGTCTCCTGGAGACTCAGTCCTGCCAGCAGTCTGACTGAACCGTCTTGACGATGATGGCTAGCAGTCGTAGTACAGTATCTTCTGCCAAGCACCCAGAAGATGCCAAGGGCTATCAGTCATGCTGCACCATCTGCTGCCAGCTTAAGATGTAAAAAATACATGTATTCATTTGCTTCCCCCAATGATATGATTGCTATCTTTAAATATATTAGAGGGATTAATACAAGGGAGGGAGAGGAATTATTCCAGCTTAGTACTAATGTGGATACGAGAACGAATGGATATAAACTGGCCATGGGGAAGTTCAGGCTTGAAATTAGATGAAGGTTTCTGACCGTCAGAGGGGTGAAATATTGGAACGGCCTTCCGAGGGAAACGGTGGGGGAGACGGACCTGTCTGGTTTTAAGATTAAGTTAGATAAGTTTATGGAGGGAATGGTTTAATGGTAAAACATAGTGGTCAAGGAAAACCAAGCAATGGTAGGTAAATAGTAAAATGGCTAACAGGGGTCAGGCTGGAGACTCTTGCCTATATGCTCGGGGTCTTACTGATCGCCATATTTGGGGTCGGGAAGGAATTTTCCTCCAGGGCAGATTGGCTGAGCCTCTGGAGGTTTTTCGCCTTCCTCCGCAGCATGGGGCAGGGATCACTAGCAGGAGGGTCTCTGCCGATTGAAGTTACTAAAAACAGGATTGGGGACTTCAACAGCAGAGTCCAGGGAAGAGGTAGGGACGGTTTTATGGCCTGCAGCATGCAGGGGGTCAGACCAGATGATCATAATGGTCCCTTCTGACCTTAAAGTCTATGAGTCTATGAGTCTATAAACCCAGGCTTTTGAGTTCAATCTTTGGGGGGGCCATTCTGTGTGACAGTTGTTTGTGTTTCTTCCTGATGTACAGCCACCTTTGTTGACTTTAATTCTCTGTACCTGTACGCCATGTCATCAGTCGCCCCTCTCTCCCTCCGTCAGTTTCGCGCCTTTTTTCAGACCAGACACCATAGCACTGGGATCATGGAGCCCGCTCAGATCACCGCGGCAATTATGAGCACTATGAACACCATGCGCATTGTCCTGGAGTATATGCAGAGTCAGGACATGCCAAAGCAAAACCAGGACCAGCTGATGAGGTGATTGCAGTGCGACGACAAGAGTGATGAGGAAATTGACATGGACACAGCCCTCACACAAGGTATGGGCCCCAGCAATGTGCAAATCATGGTGTTACTGGGGCAGGTTCATGCCATGGAACGCCGATTCTGGGCCCAGAAAACAAGCACAGACTGGTGGGTGCATCGTGTTGCAGGTCTGGGACAATTCCCAGTGGCTGCAAAACTTTCGCATGCGTAAGGGCACTTTCATGGAACTTTGTGACTTGCTTTCCCCTGCCCTGAAGCACCAGAATAACAGGATGAGAGCATCCCTCACAGTTGAGAAGTGAGTGGCGATAGCCCTGTGGAAGCTTGCAACGCCAGACAGCTACCGGTCAGTCGGGAATCAATTTGGAATGGGCAAATCTACTGTGGGGGCTGCTGTGATCCAAGTTGCCAGGGCAATCAAAGACCTGCTGATATCTGGAAAACGTGCAGGCCATAGTGGATGGCTTTGCTGCAATGGGATTCCCAAACTGTGGTGGGGCGATAGACGGAACCCATATCCCTATCTTGTCACCGGAGCACCAAGCCACCGAGTACATAAACAGCAAGGGGTACTTTTCAATCCTGCTGCAAGCCCTGGTGGATCACAAGGGATGTTTCACCAACATCAACGTGGGATGGCCGGGAAAGGTACATGATGCTCACTTCTTCAGGCACTCTGGTCTGTTTCGAAATCTTGAGGAAAGGACTTTCTTCCCGGACCAGAAAATAACCGTTGGGGATGTTAAAATGCCTATCGTGATCCTTGGGGACCCAGCCTACCCCTTAATGCCATTGCTCATGAAGCCATACACAGGCAGCCTGGACAGTAGTCAGGACCTGTTCAACTATAGGCTGAGCAAGTGCAGAATGGTTGTAGAATGCGCATTTGGACGTTTAAATGCATGCTGGTGCAATTTACTGACTTGCTCAGACCTCAGCGAAAAGAATATCCCCATTGTTATTGCTGCTTGCTGTGCGCTCCACAATATCTGTGAGAGTAAGGGGGAGACATTTATGGAGGGGTGGGAGGTTGAGGCAAATCGCCTGGCTGCTGATTACGTGCAGCCAGACACCAGGGCAGTTAGAAGAGTACAGCAGGGTGCGGTGCGCATCAGAGAAGTTTTGAAAACGAGTTTTGTGACTGGCCGGGCTACGGTGTGAAACATCTGTTTGTTTCTCCTTGATGAACCCTCCACACCACCCCCCAATCCCGGTTCACTCTACTTCCCTGTAAACCAACCATCCCACCCTCCCCTCCCCCTTCAAGCACCGTTTGCAGAGGCAATAAAGTCATTGTTACTTCACATTCATGCATTCTTTATTAATTCATCACACAACTAGGGTAGCCCGAGAGGGGTGGGGGAGGAGGGAAGGAAAAGGACACACTTCAGTTTAAAACTTTAAAACTTTAACACTTATTGAAGGCCAGCCTTCCGATGCTCGGGCAATCATCTGGGGTGGAGTGACTGGGAGGCCGGAGGTCCCCCCACCGTGTTCTTGGGCATCTGGGTGAGGAGGCAATGGGACGTGGGGAGGAGGGCTGTTGGTTACACAGGGGCTGTAGCGGCGGTCTCTGCTCCTGCTGTCTTTCCTGCAGCTGAACCATAGGCTGGAGCATATCAGTTTGATGCTCCAGCAGCCGGAGCATCAACTCTTGCTGTCTGTCTGCAAGCTGATGCCACCTATCATCTTCAGCCCGCCACTTGCTCTGTTCATCCCGCGATTCAGCCCGCCACCTCTCCTCTCGTTCATATTGTGCTTTTCTCATGTCTGACATTGATTGCCTCCACGCATTCTGCTGTGCTCTTTCAGCGTGGGAGGACATCTGGAGCTCCATGAACATATCATCCCGAGTTCGCTGTTTTCTCCTTCTAATCTTTGCTAGCCTCTGCGAAGGAGAAACATTTGCAGTTGGTGGAGGACAAGGGAGAGGTGGTTAAAAAAGACACATTTTAGAGAACAATGAGTACACTCTTTCACATTAAATTTTGCTGTTCACATTACATATGTGCTTTTGTTACAAGGTCACATTTTTCCTCTTATATTGAGGGCCTGCCGGTTTGGTGTGAGAGATCACTCACGCTGTGCCAGGCAACAGAATTCGGCTTGCAGGCAGCCATGGTAAGCCACAGTCTTTTGGCTTTTTTAACCCTCATAACATATGGGAATAGGTTCAAACAGTAGCACCCTCATTTCCCATACCAAGGACCCTCTGGGTTGGCCATTTAAAATGGGTTTGCAATGTAAAAGGAGGGGCTGTGGTTTCCGGGTTAACATGCAGCAGAAACCCAACTACCCCCCACCACACACACACACAATTCTCTGGGATGATCCCTTCACCCCTCCCCCCCACCGCGTGGCTAACAGCGGGGAACATTTCTGTTCAGCCAAGCAGGAACGGGCACCTCTAAATGCCCCCTTAATAAAATCACCCCATTTCAACCAGGTGACCGTGAATGATATCACTCTCCTGAGGATAACAAAGAGCGATAAGGAATGGATGTTGTCTGCATGCCAGCAAACACCGGGACCATATGCTGCCATGCTTTATTATGCAATGAATCCAGACTACGTGCTACTGGCCTGGCGTGGTAAAGTATCCTACCATGGCGGACGGGATAAGGCAGCCCTCCCCAGAAACTTTTGCAAAGGCTTTGGGAGTACATGAAGGAGAGCTTTCTGGAGATGTCCCTGGAGGATTTCCGCTCCATCCCCAGACACATTAACAGACTTTTCCAGTAGCTGTACTGGCTGCGATTGCCAGGGCAAATTAATCATTAATCATTAAACACGGTTGCTTTTAAACCATGTGTAATATTTACAAAGGTACACTCAACAGAGGTCCCTTGTGTGCCCTCAGGGTCTGGGAGCACGCCTTGAGTGAGTTCGGAGATTACTGGTTCCAGGTCCAGGGTGATAAACATATCCTGGCTGTTGGGGAAACCGTTTTCTCCGCTTCCTTACTGTGAGCTATCTTCATTTTCTTCATCATCATCTTCCGTGTACCCTGAACCCGCTTCCCTGTTGCGTGATTCTCCATTGACGGAGTCATAGCACACGGTTGGGGTAGTGGTGACTGCATCCCCTAGCATGGCATGCAGCTCTGCGTAGAAGCAGCATGTTTGCGGCTCTGCCCCAGACCTTCTGTTTGCCTCTCTGGCTTTGTGGTAGGCTTGCCTTAGCTCCTTAATTTTCACGCGGCACTGCTGTGCATCCCTGTTATGGCCTCTGTCCTTCATGGCATTTGAGACCTTTTCTAATATTTTGCCATTTCGTTTACTGCTACGGAGTTCAGCTAGCACTGATTCATCTCCCCATATGGCGAGCAGATCCCGTACCTCCCGTTCTGTCCATGCTGGAGCTCTTTTGCGATCCTGGGACTCCATCATGGTTACCTGTGCTGATGAGCTCTGCATGATCACCTGTGCTCTCCATGTTGGGCAAACAGGAAATGAAATTCAAAAGTTCGCGGGGCTTTTCCTGTCTACCTGGTCAGTGCATCTGAGTTGAGAGTGCTGTCCAGAGCGGTCACAATGAAGCACTGTGGGATAGCTCCCGGAGGCCAATAACATCGAAATCCATCCACACTACCCGAAATCCGACCTGCAAAGGCCGATTTTAGCGCTTATCCCCTCGTTGGAGGTCGAGTAAAGAAACCGGTTTAAAGGGCCCTTTTAGTCGAAAGAAAGGGCTTCGTTGTGTGGACGTGTCCAGGCTTAATTCAATTTAACCCTGCTAAAGTCGACCTAAACTCGTAGTGTAGACCAGGCCCATGAGATCTTGCATGATCTAAAAAATAAAAAGGAGTCATATAAAAAAATGGAAACTAGGACAGATTACAAAGGATGAATATAGGCAAACAACACAGGAATGCAGGGGCAAGATTAGAAAGACAAAGGCACAAAATGAGCTCAAACTAGCTACAGGAATAAAGGGAAACAAGAAGACTTTTTATCAATACATTAGAAGCAAGAGGAAGACCAAAGACAAGGTAGGCCCACTGCTCAGTGAAGAGGGAGAAACAGTAACAGGTAACTTGGAAATGACAGAGATGCTTAATGACTTTTTTGTTTCGGTCTTCACCGAGAAGTCTGAAGGAATGCCTAACATAGTGAATGTTAATGAGAACAGGGTAGGTTTAGCAGATAAAATAAAAAAAGAACAAGTTAAAAATCACTTAGAAAAGTTAGATGCCTGCAAGTCACCAGGGCCTGATGAAATGTATCCTAGAATACTCAAGGAGCTAATAGAGGAGGTATCTGAGCCTCTAGCTATTATCTTTGGAAAATCATGGGACACGGGAGAGATTCCAGAAGTCTGGAAAAGGGCAAATATAGTGCCCATCTATAAAAAGGGAAATAAAAACAACCCAGGAAAATACAGACCAGTTAGTTTAACTTCTGTGCCAGGGAAGATAATGGAGCAAGTAATTAAGAAAATCATCTGCAAACATTTGGAAGGTGGTAAGGTGATAGGGAATAGCCAGCATGGATTTGGAAAGAACAAATCGTGTCAAATCAATCTGATAGCTTTCTTTGATAGGATAACGAGTCTTGTGGATAAGGGAGAAGCTGTGGATGTGGTATACCTAGACTTTAGTAAGGCATTTGATACGGTCTCGCATGATATTCTTATCGATAAACTAGGCAAATACAATTTAGATGGGGCTACTATAAGGTGGGTGCATAACTGGCTGGATAACTGTACTCAGAGAGTTGTTATTAATGGTTCCCAATCCTGCTGGAAAGGCATAACAAGTGGGGTTCTACAGGGGTCTGTTTTGGGGCTGGCTCTGTTCAATATCTTCATTAATGGCTTAGATATTGGCATAGAAAGTACGCTTATTAAGTTTGCAGATGATACCAAACTGGGAGGGATTGCAACTACTTTGGAGGACAAGGTCATAATTCAAAATGATCTGGACAAATTGGAGAAATGGTCTGAGGTAAACAGGATGAAGTTTAACAAAGACAAATGCAAAGTGCTCCACTTAGGAAGGAAAAATCAGTTTCACACATACAGAATGAGAAGAGATTGTCTAGGAAGGAGTACGGCAGAAAGGGATCTAGGGGTTATTGTGGACCACAAGCTAAATATGAGTCAACAGTGTGATGCTGTTGCAAAAAAAGCAAACATGATTCTGGGATGTATTAACAGGTGTGTTGTGAGCAAGACACAAGAAGTCATTCTTCCGCTCTACTCTGCGCTGGTTAGGCCTCAACTGGAGTTTTGTGTCCAGTTCTGGGCACCGCATTTCAAGAAAGATGTGGAGAAATTGGAGAGGGTCCAGAGAAGAGCAACAAGAATGATTAAAGGTCTTGAGAACATGACCTAGGAAGGAAGGCTGAAAGAATTGGGTTTGTTTTTTTTGGAAAAGAGAAGACTGAGAGGGGACATGATAGCAATTTTCAGGTATCTAAAAGAGTGTCATAGGGAGGAGGGAGAAAACTTGTTCACCTGTGGGGATGTATCATCCCTACACCAACCTAATGGAAAGTTCCATGAGGAGGTAAGGGTCACGATGGGACACTTGCCAGGTAAACAAATCATGGCCTTATGTAAGGCCCCCTGGTGGTCTAGGATTATATAAGATGATCATGGCCTTATGTAAGGCCCCCTGGTGGTCTAGGATTATATAAGATGAGGTAAACAAATCATGGCCTTATGTAAGGAACGGTTGAACCAATCGGTGTGGGGCTATACATGTGATAAACACATGATTCTCCTTCTTGTCCAATCCGTAGATGTGTTATTATAGCCTAATTGTGTTATGTAATGTTGAGAAAAAACTATAAAAGAAAGCTTGTAATAAACAGGATTCGGATTCAGCTTGCAACCACATTGGTCGTGTGCTTTATCCGCTCCGCATGGAACCCTACATTCACCTTAGCCTCTAAGGATAGAACGAGAAGCAATGGGCTTAAACTGCAGCAAGGGAGGTTTAGGTAGGACATTAAGAAAAAGTTCCTAACTGTCATGGCAGTTAAACACTGGAATAAATTGCCTAGGGAGGTTGTGGAATCTCCATCTCTGGAGATATTAAAGTGTAGGTTAGATAAATGTCTATCAGAGGTGGTCTAGACAGTATTTGGTCCTGCCATGAGGGCAGGGGACTGGACTCGATGACCTCTCGAGGTCCCTTCCAGTCCTAGAATCTATGAATCTATATAGTGTACTAGGATTTTCAGATTTGACATGGTCCATCTCCAAAGGCTCTGAAGAAAATTACTCAGGCGATCATAGGAAAAGTTCTCTCATGGATCAGTAACTGGTTAAAAAATAGGAAACAAAGGGTAAGAATAAATGGTCAGTTTTAATAATGGAAAGAGGTAAAGAGTGGGGCCTCCCAACCATCTGTACTGGGACCTGTGCTGTTTGACATATTCACTGATGATCTGGAAAAGGGAATGAACAGTGAAGTGGCAAAGTTTGCAGATGATACAAAATTATTCAAAATAGTTAAGTCCAAAGCTGACTGTAGAAAACTGGGTGACCGGGCAACAGAATGGCAGATGAAATTCAACATTGATAAGTGAAAGTAATGTGCATTGGAAGAAATAATCCAAACTATACATATAAAATGATAATGGTGGGTTCTAAATTATCTGTTACCACTCAAGAAAGATATCTCGGAGTCATTTTGAATAGTTCTCTGAAAACTTCATCTCAATACACAACAGAAGTCTAAAAGGCTAACAGAATCATAGAATCATAGAACTTGAAGGGACCTTGAGAGGTCATCTAGTCCAGTCCCCTGCACTCAAGTCTGGGCTAAGTATTATCTAGAGTAGACCATCCCTGACAGGTGTTTGTCCAACCTGCTCTTAAAAATCTTCAATAATGGATATTCCACAACCTCCCTAGTTAATTTATTCCAGTGCTTATCCACTCTGAGAATTAGGAAGTTTTTCTCACGTCCAACCTAAACAGAACTATTCCCTTATAGTCTAGCATATTTATACCTTTACAAGTTATATGACCATCCAATCAACATTAAGCATTGTGTCTTATATAACCCATAGTATATACATTTGCATCCTTCAGTTTACATAACTTTTTCTGTCCATGCCACTTTCATGTTATCATGTCCCTTTTTCAATTGGTTTATTTACTTTGATCGTACCACTCAATATAGGGACTTTTCTGTTTTTCACAATACAGGGACTTTTTGTCAATACCTTTTATGTATTGTATGGATTAACTTCCTTTTATCTATGTCCTTCAACACAGTACAAAACAACACCTTTGTTTTACATAGCCACTGTAAGCATTGTTTAAACAAGTCTCTACATACGGACGAATTTCACAAGCAACACTCATGTCAAGCAAAGACTTGGCTGAAGCCAGTTAGCTTAGCGTAAGTATTACCCTAGGCTGTCCAAATTTATTCACCATACGAGACCCATGAGTATGACTCTTCCAACCCCAGATACTGGTCACTGTTACAGATGCTTTCCTTAGACTCCAACAACAGGGTGCAAATTGGTGACAAATGCAATGTTGATATTTCTCCACCACAATGTGGGCAAAGACTTACTATTTCATATCACACAGGTCATCAACTCACTGTATCAGCTGTAGATTTTCTATCAACCTGAATTCACATGAAGCACTAATGAAGACCTTCTTAAGTGATACTTTGGGGGTTAGGCGTAAGTCCTTCTCTGCACCGGATGATTTTCACCCTAAGGCGTACAGAATCTGGCCACTGGCTCTGAACTGGAACAAGTCACAATTTCTGTATTCTATCCAGAAACACATATGCTCTCATCTTTGCAGCTCATTACATTTAGGAGCTCTGACCTATCATTTAGAATGAGGTGTCCATATTTATAAGCCTTGCGATGTTATGAATCTCTCACGGATTTGAATGGCCATAAAGTCACAGATCCTGATTCTCTTCTCACATCTATTATGCTATTATGAGGAGTAGCTTCTGCTTTAGGGGCCAGTCCTGCCTCAATTAAGTCCATGCCAAAGTGGACTGATATTTTCAAATGTGCCTAAAGGAATTTAGGTCCCCAAATCTTATTAATTTAAATTGGAGTTGGGCACCTAACTCCCTTAGTCTCCTTCAAAAATCCCAGCCTAAATCTCTGTAAGGGGAAGGAAGATCAGGTGCATAATTTTAGCATTTTTTTTGCCTTTTACTTACATTTTATTCAGTCCTTAGCCCAGCAAAATCCCATTGTATTTACCAGCATGATGCCTGATATTGTTCAGTAATTTTCACACCCATGTGGATGGCAAATGCTCTGACCAGTTCAGGATTTCATGAGCACAATGACAACCCAGTGGATCTGGATAGCTAAGCACTAGGGCTGAGATCCTCAAAGGTATAAAGGTACTAAAGATGCAAACAGGTGCCTAGCAGGATTTTCAAAAGCACCTAGAATTCAAACGACACTACATTAAAGCACACTAGAGAGCCCTAGGGTAAAATATTCTAAAGAACCTAGGTGACTTAGGAACTTAAGTATCATTGGCTCTTTAATCAATTAGCTGAACTTGAAAATTTAACTGTAAATCCTATTTTCAAAAGTGATTTAGGGCCAGATTATTTAAGGTATTTAGGCACTTGTGGGATTTTCAAAATCACTTAGGTACCAAAAACATTGATTTGAATGGATGTTGGGCAACTAGAAGGTTTGAGAATTCCACTTGGTGTCTAAATACTTTAAAAAATCTGTCCCTAGGGCTTGTCTATACAGAGAAGACATAGCAACTTAACTTAAATATGTTTATTTAGTCCACTGCAACTTTTGTGCCTTTGTGGACTCTTAGGTGGAAAACGGGTTATATCAGTTCAGTTTGCACCTGAAAATTGATAAAAGTGAGGTTTTAACCAATATAATAATGTCCACACACAAAGTTGCACTGTTTTAACTAAATTGGTATAAAATCACACCTTTCATTATGTCAGTACAACTTTTTGTGTAGACTAGAGTTAAATTTTTCAAAAGCACCAAAGTGTCTTAGAACCAGATTTTCAAAGGTTATTAAGGCCTGGTCTACACTATGACTTTAATTCGGATTTAGCAGCGTTAAATCGAATTAACCCTGCACCCGTCCACACAACGAAGCTGTTTATTTTGAAATAAAGGGCTCTTAAAATCGATTTCTGTACTCCTCCCCAACGAGCGGAGTAGTGCCAAAATCAATGTTGTCATTTCGAATTAGGGTTAGTGTGGCCGCAATTCGATGGTATTGGCCTCCGGGAGCTATCCCACAGTGCACCATTGTGACCGCTCTGGACAGCAATCTGAACTCGGATGCAGGAAAAGCCCCGCAAACATTTGAATTTCATTTCCTGTTTGCCCAGTGTGGAGAGCACAGGTGACCACAGATAGCTCATCAGCACAGGTAACCATGCAGGCCGATAATCGAAAAAGAGCACCAGCATGGACCGTACAGGAGGTACTGGGTCTGATCGCTATCTGGGGAGAGGATTCAGTCCTAACAGAACTTCCTTCAAAAAGACGAAATGCCAAAACTTTTGAAAAAATCCCCAAGGGCATGATGGAGAGAGGCCACAATAGGGACTCAGATCAGTGCCGCGTGAAAGTCAAGGAGCTCAGACAAGCCTATCAAAAAACAAAGGAGGCAAACGGTCGCTCCGGGTCAGAGCCGCGGACATGCCGCTTCTATGCCGAGCTGCATGCAGTTCTGGGGGGGCCGCCACCACTACCCCACCTCTGACCGTGGATTCCGAGGCACGGATAATCTCATCAGCTACACCTGAGGATTCTGCAGATGGGGAAGAGGAGGAGGAGGAGGACGAGCTTGCAGAGAGCACCCTGCACTCCGTTCTCCCCAACAGCCAGGATCTTTTTCTCAGCCTGACTGAAGTACCCTCCCAACCCAGTATCCAAGACCACGACCTCATGGAAGGGACCTCAGGTGAGTTTACCTTTTAAAATATAAAACTTGTTTTAAAAGCAAGGGTTTTTAATGATTATTTTGCTCTGAGGACTTGGGATGCATTCGCATCCAGTAAAGCTACTGGAAAAGTCCGTTAACGTGTCTGGGGATGGAGCGGAAATCCTCCAGGGACATCTCCATGAAGCTCTCCTGGAGGTACTCCAAAAGCCTTGCCACAAGGTTTTTGGGCATTGCAGCCTTATTCCATCCTCCATGGTAGGACAATTGACCGCGCCATGCTTGCAGCAAGTAATCTGGTATCATTGCATGACAAAGCCTAGCAGCGTATGGTCACAGTGTTTGCTGGCATTCAAACAACATCCGTTCTTTATCTTGCTGTGTAATCCTCAGGAGAGTGATATCGCTCATGGTAACCTGGTTGAAATACGGGAATTTAATTGAGGGGACAGAGGTGGCCGTTCCTACTGGGCTGTTTGCCTGTGGCTGAAAAGAAATCCTTCCCTGCAGTTAGCCAAGCGCGCGGGGGGGAATTGGCCAAGAGCTTTTCGCGTTTGGCTAGCAGGGATCTTCCCTGATACCAGCCACGTGGTGGGGGGAGGGGTAAAGCAATCATCCCAGAGAATTCATGGCGGGGTGGGGGGTGTTAGTTTGGTTCCTGCAGGGATCTTCTCTGATACCAGCCACACGGCGGGGGGAGGGATAAAGCGATCATCCAGAGAATTGGATGGGGGGCGCGGTTAGTTTGTTTTCTGCTGCTGAAGGTTAACAGGAAAACTGTAGCACTCAATGGGCTTTGCTTGGTATGTGGGAAAGGAGGGCGCAGAAGCCAAAAGACAATGGCTTACCATGGCCGCATGCAAGCCGAATTCTGTTGCCCGGATCTGCGTCTGTGATCTCTAGCAGCAAAGCCACAGGCACTCAATATTAAGAGGCAAAATGCGACCTTTCACAGAAATCACATGTGCTATGTAATATGAATAGTGTTGGTCACCGTGAAAGAGTATAAATTGTTCTGCAAAATATATCTTTTTAAAAAATTCTCTCCTTTTTTCCCTCCCTCCAGCAGCTGCAAATTCTTCAAGTCTCCCTCCTCCGTCCCGAAGGCTATCACAGATAAGGCATTGGAAAAACAAGATGCGAGACGATATGTTCGCAGAAATCATGGAATCCACCCGCAGTGACAGAGCTCATCCGAATGAGTGGAAGGACACGGTTTCAAAGTATAGGAAAGAAGCCAGTGAACGTGAGGACAGGAGGGACCAATGTGAAGGACATGGGGGACCAACATGAGGACAGGAGGGACCCAAGTGAGGAGAGGAGAGACGCTCGAGATGAGAGGTGGCGGCAGGAAGATCAGAGGAGGCAGGATGCAATGCTGAGGCTGCTGCGTGAGAAAACAGACATGCTCCGGTGTCTGGTGAAGTTTCAGGAATGGCAGCAGGATAACAGAGTGCCGCTACAGCCCCTGTATAATCCCCTTTCCCCCTCACCATGTTCCATAGCCTCCTCACCCAGATGTGTAAGAACGCGGGGGGGTAGGCTCCATACACCTTCCCATTCCACCCCAGTGGACAGCCCAAGCAAAAGGCTGTCATTTTTTTAACCTTTTTTTAGTGGCCTTTTCCTTCCCACCGATCCTCTTCCCAAACCCCACTCGGGTTCCCTCCCTCTTTTTATAATCTATTAATAAAGAATAAATGATTTTTAAATGATAGTGACTTTATTTGGTTTGAAAGCAAGCTGGGGGAAGGGGGAGGGTGGGTTCCTTACAGAG
This sequence comes from Chrysemys picta bellii, assembly GCF_011386835.1. Classification (NCBI taxonomy): domain Eukaryota; kingdom Metazoa; phylum Chordata; order Testudines; family Emydidae; genus Chrysemys; species Chrysemys picta. Next base: position 23,862,393 of record NC_088802.1, on the reverse strand, counting down.
AATGAGTCAATAAAGAGGGCAGGTTTTCATGAAGGAGAAACAAACAGATATTTCACACTGTAGCCTGGCCAGTCATGAAACTGTTTTTCAAAGCTTCTCTGATGCACAGTGCTTCCTGGTGTGCTCTTCTAATTGCCCTGGTGTCTGGCTGCAAGTAATCAGCAGCCAGGTGATTTCCCTCAGCCTCTCACCCTGCCATAAAGGTCTCCCCCTTACTTTCACAGAGATTGTGGAGCACACAGCAAGCAGAAATAACAATGGGGAGATTGGTTTGGCTGAGGTCTGAGCGAGTCAGTGATGATCGCCAGCGACCTTTTAAATGGCCAAATGCACATTCTACCACCATTCTGCACTTGCTCAGCCTGTAGTTGAACAGCTCCTGACTCCTGTCCAGGCTCCCTGTGTATGGCTTCACGAGCCATGGCATTAAGGGGTAGGCTGGGTCCCCAAGAATAACTATTGGCATTTCAACATCCCCAACGGTTATTTTCTGGTCCGGAAAGTAAGCCCCTTGCTGCAGCCCTTTAAACAGAGTAGTGTTCCTGAAGACGTGAGCATCACGAACCCTTCCCGGCCAGCCCACGTTGATGTTGGTGAAACGTCCCTTGTGATCCACAAGTGCTTGCAGCACCATTGAAAAGTACCCCTTGCGGTTTATGTACTGGGTACCCTGGTGCTCCGGTGCCAAGATAGGGATATGGGTTCCATCTATCGCCCTACCACAGGTAGGGAATCCCATTGCAGCAAAGCCATCCACTATGACCTGCACATTTCCCAGAGTCACTACCTTTCGTAGCAGCACCTGAGTGATTGCTTTGGCTACTTGCATCACAGCAGCCCCCACAGTAGATTTGCCCACTCCAAATTGATTCCCGACTGACCGGTAGCTGTCTGGCGTTGCAAGCTTCCACAGGGCTATCGCCACTCGCTTCTCAACTGTGAGGGCTGCTCTCATCTTGGTATTCTGGCGTTTCAGGGCAGGGGACAGCAAGTCACAAAGTTTCATGAAAGTGCCCTTACGCATGCAAAAGTTCCGCAGCCACTGGGAATCATCCCAGACCTACAACACTATGCGGTCCCACCAGTCTGTGCTTGTTTCCCTTGCCCAGAATCGGCGTTCAATGAATAGAACCTGCCCCATTAACAATATGATCTCCAAAGCACTGGGGCCCGTGGTTTGAGAGAATTCTGTGTCCATGTCCATGTCCATGTCCTCATCACGCTTGTCGCTGTGCTGCTGCTGCCGCTGCCTCCTCGCCTAGTTTTTCTGGTCCTGGCTCAGCATAAACTCCACGAGAACGCACAAGGTGTTTACAATGTTCATGACTGCTGTCTTGAGCTGAGCGGGCTCCATGCTTGCCGTGGTATGGAGTCTGCAGTGTTCACCCAGGAAAAAAGGTGCGAAATGGTTGTCTGCCGTCCGTTGCTTTCATGCAGAGAGGGAGGGAGGGGTGAGGCTGTACCCAGAAACACCTGCGACAATGTTTTTTGCCCCATCGGGCACTGGGATCTCAATCCAGAATTCCAATGGGCGGGGGAGACTGCAGGAACTATGGGATAGCTATGGGATAGCTACCCACAGTGCAACGCTCCAGAAATCGACGCTAGCCCTGGTACATGGATGCACACCGCCGAATTAATGTGCGTAGTGTGGCTGCATAGATTCGACTTTATACAATCTGTTTCCCAATTTCGAATTATATAAATTCGGATTAATCCCATAGTGTAGACATACCCTAAGTGTCTAGTGGGATTTTCAAAGGCCTAGGAACATAAATCCCATTGAATTCAATTGGTGTTATGTGCTTAACCTGCGTAGGTACTTCTGAAATTCCCACTAGGTGCCTATCTGCCTGTCTTTAGGCATCTGAATGTCTTTAGCCTCTGGTGTTTTATACTTCTGTATCTTAGACCACCTATTAAGTTGCCTAAATTTGGACATAGTTGCCTAACTTTGGGCAGCCACTTAGGGCCATATTTTTAAAAGTATTTAGTCACTTAGTGGGATTATTAAAAGTACATAGTTACCTAACAGCCACAGAAATGAATGAGTTTTAGGTTCCTAGGTGCTTCTGCAAATTCCAATAGGCATCTAAATACCTTTAGAAATCTCAAGGGGTCTGATGGCACCTTAAAGACTAACAGATTTATTTGGGCATAAGCTTTCGTGAGTAAAAACCTCACTTCTTCGGATGCATCCAAAGAAGTGAGGTTTTTACTCACGAAAGCTTATGCCCAAATAAATCTGTTAGTCTTTAAGGTGCCACCAGACTCCTTGTTGTTTTTGTAGATACAGACTAACACGGCTACCCCCTGATATTTTAGAAATCTGTCCTTTTGTCTTTTACAAACGGAGAAACCGAGGAACAAAGAACTTAAACAATTTCACAGTGGTCCATCAGCAAGTCAATGGAAACACAGAACCAAGGTCTCCTAACTTCTAGTGCTCTTCTTTAACCAAGGTCACCGTCCTTACTAATCCAGAGATTTGGCACATTCTAGAGAAGACAGTGAAATTCTGTTGAGCCCAAATCCGAAGAGCACTTCTGAGGAATATAAATTAGTCTTATTTCTAAGACCTGTTGTGTTGCCATACATAAACAAAGCAGGTAAGGGGAAAAGACAGCAGGGTGATGATGAAATGGTAATGGAATGAGATTCTAATCAATATAGAAATGTATGCAATAAGTAGGAAGATTTTGTGTGTGAAACCTTTAGATGTTTGATTTATAGCTGGAGGAAAAAATATGGCACCCCCGCTCACAATGCATTTTTTTCTCAGAATCCAAGAACACTTCATTCTAAGGAGAGAAGATAATGTGTGAAGGGGGTCTGTTCTGGCTAGTTCTGTCAGCAAAAGCTAATAAGCTAGGTTCACTAGAGAGAGGGAGACAGACAGACAGACCACCTCAGAAATATACTTTAAACCACTTGTATTAATACATATTTTTTGTATACTTGGTAATGTGACCTACTGGGCCATATCTGGTTGGAAGGAATAGGTTCCCCACAGTGAGTAATTGGTACATCTGTAACATATTTCCTTCTCTCTCTCTCTCTGGCTTTCACTCATCTTTTTTGACTTTCAAATGCATAAGAGAAAATTACTATATGAAAGACCTGTGGGAACATGCTGCTGCTGTAATTTATTGAGTCACATAGATAAGAATGTAAAAATGGATTGGATAGTTCTCTTAGAGGTAGACTTAGGTTTTCATAGCCACAAATGCCACATGGATTCCATTCCTCATTAATTTTCATGGGCATTTGTTTAAGAACCAGATTTTTAAAGGTATTTAGGCACCTAATGAGATTTTTAGAAGCATCTAAGCACCTAAAATCCTTGATTTCAATGGGTGTTAGACACCTAGCTGCTTTGAAAAATCCCATTACACATCTAAAAGCCTTTAAGAATTTGTCCCATAATCCCTTAGGCAGCTTTTGAAATCTCAGCTGTAGCCTGGTCTGATAGATGGGAAATAAGAAGTTGAAGTATGTCCCAGCTCTGTCACTGATTTACTGTGTGAAAGTCATAGTAACCGTCCGTGCCTCAGTTTCCCCATTTGTAAATAAATGAGATAATACTACTCACCCACCTTAGGAAAATGGTTTGAGATCTACTGATGAAAAGCATTGCCAAAAGATAGGGATTATACTTAGGCTAGGTCTACACTTACATTCGGAGCGATTGAGCCATTAGGGGTCGATTTATCGCGTCTTCACTGGACGCGATAAATTGACCAGTGAGTGCTCTCCTGTCAACTCCGGTACTCCACTGAGGCAAGAGACGCAGGTGGAGTCGATAGGGTGGCATAAACAGTTGACTTACCACAGTGAAGACACTGCGGTAAGTAGATCTAAGTATCTTGACATCAACTATGTTATTCACGTAGCTGAAGTTGCGTAACTTAGATTGATTCCCCCCCCACAGTGTAGACCAGGTTTTAATGAGCATTGACAATTAAGCACTGTCTGGTACATAATTCTATATAAAATTCTTGTTCTGTTCTCACTTATATGTTAATACAGGGGTAGGCAACCTTTAAGAAGTGGTGTGCCGAGTCTTCATTTATTCACTTTAATTTAAGGTTTCACATGCCGGTAATACATTTTAATGTTTTTTTAGAAGGGGTCTCTCTCTAAGTCCTGCCCCCGCAGGGGAGAGTGGTGGGCGGGAGGGCTGAGTGGGGCAGGGGGCTGGGACCCCCTCCCACCGCTCTCCCCTGCGGGGGCAGGACGCAGAAGCTTGGTCCTGCGGCACCCAAGCTTCCCCCCCGCCGCTTCTTCCCCAGCGTGGTGCTTTCCGGCCCCTCCTCCTCCTCCTCTCATCGGGCAGGCAGCGTGCCACTCACAGGTTGCCGATCCCTGTGTTAATCTGTCATGAATAGGATTGGTAGCATTTTATTTTTATTATTTCTAATTTTGATGGGGAATATCTATGTTTATTTTTAAGCATTTTCTCCACTTTTTATTTATTTCAATGTTCATAGTTGTACAAAATTATGGGGGTGGGGGCAGGAGACTGTCAGACAAATGATAGTTGACACTGAGATTCAAAAAGTGAAAGCTCTATAAACCATTAAAACACAAATTGTCAACATCACATGTTAAACTATAGAAAGTAAATATCCTTAATTAAACAGATCATACCTATTTTTACTATTCATTCACTAATCTGTTTGTAACAAGCCCAATTCATAAGTCTAAATCACTGGATTTTGACTCTAATAAGTTCTTCAGCAGCATTTTTCTTATTTTGCCTATCTGTAAATTTTGGGTATTATCGATGGAAATACATTTTCATCAGTTTGTGTGTGTATGGTGAAATTGACGTTTACCAACAGTTACCAATACAAATCTAATCCTTCCAAGCCTAGTCATGAAGTTTGTTCCTTGCTTGTTAGAATTTGATCCTGGGCAAAATGTAAAATCAGTTTTAATGTTAGATACAAAGGGGGAGATTTTCAAAGGATTTTCGGTAGGAGTTGGGCCACATAACTGCTCTTTCCCTCTGAAAATCTTCACCAAAGGCAAAAATCATGATCATGGGCACAGAAGAAGAAGACACCTAAATAACCCCAGTGTTCCAAAGCTATGTGTTGGGAAGGTTAGCTGAGTTTTGAAATGAGTGGGACAATGGAGAGTGAGGGAGGATCAAGGAGAAAAGAGTAGGAGTTCACGTTTGGCAATGTGCTGGAATTAGAGATTATAATTCTCTGACATGGCATAGACCAATGTAAAATGGTCATCGTAGAGCCTTTGAGGAACAAAGACAAATCCTGCCTGCCGCAGAGCACAGCAGAGATTCCTGAAGGAGAAAATAGCAGAGGACAAGACTGATCCATTTACCTTAATACTAGAAGAAAGGAAATTCTCAGGGAAACTGGGGATAACTGTTCTTGTTGTTATTCTTTTAATCCTGGTTCCAATTTTACATTTACACCTTTTATATTTGGGTAAAATTTTCAGAAGTGCCTAAGGGTCAGATTTGCAAAGGAATTTAGGCACCTAAAGATTCAGCTAGGCACCCAAATACCATTAAATATCTGCCTTCTAGGAATTTAATTTTTATTGAAAATCTATCGGACGTTTAGATTAGACATTTTCTAAGGTATTTAAGTTTCTAAAGATGCAGATTGTTGTTTAATGGGATTTTCAAAAGCACTTCAGCAGATGAGGCACCAAAATCCCATTGATTTCAGTGGTAGTTAGGCACCTAACCTGCTTAGGTACTTTTAACGTTTCCACAAGGCACCTATCTGCACCTTCAGGAACCGAAATCTTTCTAGAGGTCTCATCAACAGCCCATTGGCATCAATGAACATCTTTCAACTGAATTAAATTGGCTTTAGATCAGGCCCTATGTGGATATTACTTTTAGCATTTCACATCTAGGCCCCCATCCTGAAATCATTACTGAAGTGCTAAATTATATTTTTATAGTAGTCCGTTTGACTCTAATGGGGACTACTCACACTAGGAAAGAAAGCTTGTGCATAAAGCGTGTGCAGGATCAAGATCGTAGTGACATAGGACAAACTTCTGAGTGCAAATCCAAAGTTTAAATTTGTAGCAACTACAGTGTTTTCATTATCTGTGATGAATGACTGGTTGGCCAACTCACATGACATTGTGTCTGTTCCTTGATTCAATAGCTGAAAAATTGTTAAACAGCAGACTAAAGAACAACACGCAGGAATTTTTTTTTAATTAGTGAAGAATTTCAAAAAATCAAACTTATTTCCCTTTTTAAAGATTTTAAGTTGTGGGGTCCTACTTGTTGTTAAATGGAAAAAATTAAATAATGTTTTCTATAAAGTTTTCCATTTAAACTTTGACAGAAAATGAAATGAAAAATTTCATTAAAGACAAGAAAACAAAAATTCAGTAAGTCAACAGTTCTTTACAAACATTTTCATTTTTGAAAATGGTAATTTTTCAACAAAAAGGAATTAAAAGGGAAAAGTTTAATTACTGTTGATGGGAACTGTTGATTTTAATGAGTGTTAGGCACCTAAATGCTTTTGAGAATCCCACTAGGTTCCTAAATACCTTTAAATATCTTCCCCTTGATGCCTGACTTATTTCTATTTTTGAATATTTGTATCTAGACCAGTCTTATCATCCAAGTGTAAATAAACTTTAACTTTTACCTTTGTATCCCCATACCTTTTTGAAAGTGTTTTACTTATTAAGGCTGGGGATTTCAAAGGAGGTTAAAGACATAGGCTGGGTTTACCAAAGGAGCCTGAGAGAGTTTCAGTAGAATTTTTGCACCTTTGTCCCTTTGGCATCTTTGGAAGTCCCAGCCATAATTAGAGCTGGTTGGAATTTTCATTGTAGAGGAAATTCCAATATTTTAAAATTTGAAATTGGTTTTTATCAAAATCTGGATGAATATTTAAAATTTGGAGAAAAGTTCCAAAAAAATTAAACTCAGAAATGGCAAAACATCCATTTTGATCCAAACCTCTGCTGGTCAGACCACGGAACATCCATTCCATAGTAATCTTCAGAGTTTCATCTTTTTATTATTATTACCCTGAATCATAAATAAACAAACAAATAAATAAATAAACATTTCAGAACTTTCAGACCAAAAATGATGAAAGGTTTAGAAAACATGACATAGGAGGAAAGGGTAAAGAAAACTAGTCATGCTTAGTCTTGAGAAAAGAAGACAGAGGGGGGATTTGATAGTCCTCAAATATAGTAAGTGCTGTTATAAAAAGGACAGTGATCAATTGTTCTCCACGTCCATAGAAGGTGGGACAAGAAGTAATGGGTTATTGTCATTATTTTACAGGTAGGGAAAATGAGGCTGGGGAAGGGAACTTAAGTAACACACCAAAGCTCCCCCTGTGTAGTGAGCATCTGGCGAAGACAGGACTAGAATGCTGGTGTCCAGGCTGCCAGTACTGTGCTTTCACCAGGAGACCAGCCTGACTCAGTAGAGTCTGTTACACATTCTAGGGAAGTTTGTGAAATTCTGTTGAGACTGAATATCCTCAGGGTGCTGGGAAGATGGGGGTGGAGTACAAAAACAACCCCCTCATGCAGCCAATTTGAGCTGCAGTTCATTAACAAGGTAGGTAGGGGTAAAGCCAGTTGGATGATAATGGAAGGAGATTCCTATCAACATCAACATCTAAAAAATTTGTTGGAGTCTTTTAGTTTCGAAGAGGCAGATTATCATTTATACTAACACTTCACACCACTCTGGCAGTAGAATGGGGGTTTTAAATCAGAGTGAATTATACTTATTACATACATTTTAAGGTCCCTTTATATTGTTACAGTGGTGTAATATGACCTTAATGTAAATGTGAACCAGGTGTGAAATATTCCTATATTTGTTATATATTTAGATGGGGAGAAAGCAAGAGAAACCATGTTGTGATGCACCATTTTTCAGCAGCCAAGGCTATTGTGTGTCATCCGGAGAGAAAAAACCTTGTGAATGAAGGGAGTTTGTATTGACAAGCTCTATCAGAAGGCATGGTAAGTTTGATCCACTAGCCTGATCCAGCCTATTCTGGAATTATAGTTTAAAGTAACTGTATTGTGAAATAGGTTTGCCTTTCTTAGTAATGTGAGCTACCTGAAAATTGCTGTTCAAAAAGTTTGCCTCATTGAAGAATCAACACACCTGTACTCAAGGAATGAGTCTATCTCATCACTTTTTTTCTAATATAGGATGAAATCTAGGATGAACAAAGGAAATACAATTATTTGTAAATTTGGAAAGTTGCTTTTTCCATAAAAATTTATCACAAAACTGTTGTTATCCTCAACAAATTTCTTTTATTTTTTTTTTTTCATTTTTTTGTAAAAACAAAAGGCTTCAATAAACCAGAAGTGTTCAGTTTTCAGTCAAAACATTTTGTTCTTTAGTCACCAGAAACTACTACTTCTTGTTATTGTTTTGATGAAAGTCCCCAAATTATTTTATTAACTGATTCATTTGCAAAAATCTCTGTTTCATCAAAAAAGACAGTGTCAATCAAAAAAATGGGAGAATGGAACATTTCCAAGCAGCTCTAATACATTAACCTGTGGAATTTACTGATATAGTAAATTTAATGAGGCAAAGAAGAAAAGAAGAAAAATTTACTGTGTTTCTGAGAAACAGTTTTTTGTTGTTTGTCTCTCCCTGCTTGCCTGCCTTGTCTTTTAGAGTGTAAGATTTTTGGACTAGGGATGGATTCTGTGCTATGTTTGTGCCTTGTGAAACACAATGGAGTCCCAACCATAGATGGGACCTTAAGGTTCTACCAGAAGACACACAATAAGTGATAAACATAATTTCTAATTTCTGATGTCAATCCCTTGTTCCTGAGAATTTGGGGTGGGATTTTCTAAAGGGTCTAAGTAGGACCAGCTGGAAACTGGAATTTCATTTTTTGAAAAAAAAAAAAAATCTCAAGATTTCAAGCTATGTTTTGTTCTGATATGGAAAGAACACAAGACTTTTCAAAAATTTTGTCAGTAGAAAAGAGATGTACAAAAGATCAACCCACTACAGCCAGGTGGTTAGAGCAGTTACGCAGGTCATGGGAGAATCATGTTCAAGTCCCAAGTCTGGCTGTTTCAGTAGTGGAACTCAGACCTTGGCAAGTGCACGTGCCACCAGGCTATGGCATTAATTCTTATCCTTTGATCAGTAATTCCATCCTGGACCTAAGAACATACCCAGATGACACTTTTGTTGAAACAAATATGTTTCCATGAACTATTTCTGTTTCAACAAAATGGTATTTTTCAACATAAAAAAAAGTTGTGTCTAATTATTTATTGTATTGTATTGTATTCTTACTAGTTCTGGGCCTCAGTAGCACAAATCCCATTGAATATCATGGAGTATAAGTGGCTTAGGAACAGAAGTCCTAGGCTACGTCTACACTAAGGGGGGGGGTCGATTTCAGATACGCAAATTCAGCTACGGGAATAGCATAGCTGAATTCGTCATATCTGATCTGACTTACCCCGCTGTGAGGACGGTGGAAAATCGACCGCCGCGGCTCCCCTGTCGACGGCACTTACTCCTACCTCGGCTGGTGGAGTATGTGCGTCGATTCAGGAATCGATTATCGCGTTCTGACGAGATGCAATAAATCGATCCCTGAGAGATTGATTTTCTACCGCCGATCTGAACGGGTAGTGAAGACCAGCTCCTATCGACTTTCAGTAGAGACTTGTGGTCCTAGGTCACTTAGGTGTTTTTTAAAATCCCCGTCATTTTCCTGAGCAGCAAGCAAAGTTATCTTGAAGGTGAGGGATGAAGACAATGGCCCAAATCATGAGGCTTTCTCATGGGTGAATGGAGTGTGGTTGATGGGCTAGACCAGCAGCAGGGGAAAGATGCCATTGGGTCAGCCATCCCACTGACTCCTCATGGGTCTTAGAGGAATAAGGAGTGAAGCTCTCATCTCTGTTGCACAGCCCGAAAGATGCACAAGCACAGACTGGTGTTGAGTAGCACCTGCTTTCCTTCCCTTATCTTATCTTTAATTAGGGTTCTAGGTATTATTGTTGGGATTTTAGAAGGAGCCCTAAAATACCGAAATCCCTTAGAATTTCAGCCTGGAATCCTGGTCCTTGTATTTCACCAGTGAAGTGAGTTCAAGCAAGAGCCAGATCTACCGGGTGCAGTGTCAAATCCCACAATCCCAGAGCCCAGATAGGTATCTTGAAAGTGTTTTAGGAGATGTGGGCAGAGTTTCAGGGCTGTGGATCTGCAGATATTTTATAGGTACCCTGATAGGGTAAGGTATTTGGCACTTCACATTTGCACATCCAAAAGTGTGTTCAACATGTTTAAATGCCTTTATAATTCCTCATGTTTTGACAGATGGACCTCATGGCTGGAGCAGAAATAGAAAACCAAACCAGCGTGCAGAAATTCATACTCCTGGGCTTTCCCGGCACTTGGTATTTTCGGATTTCCCTTGCAGTGGTGTTTTCAATTATATATTTCCTGACAATTGTAGGGAATATGTCTGTTATAGCCTTAGTGTGGACCCACCCATGGCTCCACACCCCCATGTACTTCTTCCTCTGCAATCTCTCCTTCCTGGAGATCTGGTACACCACGGCCTGCGTCCCCAAGGCCATTGGAGTTATGTTTGGGAAAAGCCAAATCATTTCCTTCACCGGCTGCATCCTGCAGCTGTATTTAGTATTCTCTCTGGGATCTACAGAATGTCTCATACTGGCTGTCATGGCCTATGACCGCTATTTGGCCATATGTCATCCATTGCGTTACAGCTCCCTCATGAACAGCACCTTCTCTGCTCAGCTGGCCCTCATCTCTTGGCTGAGTGGGTTCCTGGCTATCTCTGTGCTGGCATCTCTAATATCCAGGTTGTCTTTCTGTGGCCCTAACGTTATCAATCACTTCTTTTGTGACATAGATTCCTGGATAGCGCTTTCCTGCACTGACACGAGCCTCGTTGAGCTGGCAACTTTTATCATCTCTATTAATGTCCTCCTGGGCTCATGTGCAGTAACCCTAGTCTCGTACATTTACATCATCTCCACCATCTGTAGAATCCCCTCAGCCCAAGGCCGCCAAAAGGCCTTTTCCACTTGCTCTGCCCATCTCACTGTCGTAACTATCTGGTACGGCTCCACCATTTTTCTATATGTCAAGCCTTCTGCACAGAACTCATTGGATTTAAACAAAATAGTCAACGTCTTTAACACTATTGTAACTCCTCTATTAAACCCTTTCATTTACACTCTAAGAAATAAAGAGGTGACGCGAGCCTTGGAAAAGGCAATCGGTGGCATGTAAAGTGGTTTTCAAATGGTCTGCATTTAGTAGCAATGTTGTCAAAGGGACCAAAATTAAAATTTCCTGAAGGTCATTCTTAGTGCATGTGAACATTTCTTTGTTTTACAGGTTTCCTCATTGACTGTAACAATCTGATGTTGACTTACAGATGAACTCAAGTGGGAGAAATGCAAATGTATTATGCTGAAAATTCCAAGTTGCTAAATTTGTGTGGCATTTACCAGGATCTGTATGGATGCACCCATTTATAATTACATAGGGGCGTAGGCCTAAGGGAGTTGGGTAACAAGCTCCCGTTGAATATCAGATGTAGATTCAAGCTGACATTTTCAAAGGAATGTGTGCAAATTTATTGCCCAGATCCCACTGAATTTCAATACAAATTAGGTGACTAGCTTCCTTGTGCGCCTTTGAAATTCCCACTTTCACACTTTATCTCCTCTACTTACTTTTATGATATATTTTCCAGTAGGGGGGACTTGTGTGATGCCATGGAACTGACTGTGACAGAAATGTCAATTTCCTGCAATATCCTTATTGAATTACTGTCCCGTATTGATGTGTCCATAGAAGAGATTTTAGAACAACTTGATTAATTAAACAGTAATAAATCATCGGGACCAGATGATATTCACCTAAGAGTTCTGAAGGAACTCAAATATGAAATTGCAGGACTACAAATTGTAGTATGTAACCGATCACTTAAATCAGCCTATGTGCCAGATATTTGGATGGTAATAAATATAATTCTAATTTTTAAAAAGGGCCCCAGAGGCTATCCTGGGAATTACAGGTCAGTGATCCTAACTTCAGTACTGGGCAAACTGGTAGAAACTATGTTAAAGAATAGAATGATCGGACACGTTGATGGACAGAATTTTTTGGGGAGGAGTCAAAACACCTTTTGTAAAGGAAGTCATGCCTCACCAATCTATTAGAATTCTTTGAGGGGGCCAACAAACATGTGGATAAGGCTGATGCAGTCTATATAGTGTACTAGGATTTTCAGAAAGTATTTGACATGGTCCCTCTCCAAAGGCTCTGAGGGAATTTACTCAGGGGATAAGAGGGAAAGTCCTCTCATGGATCAGTAACTGATTAAAAAATAGGAAACAAAGGTTTAGAATAAATGGTTAGTTTTAAAAATGGAAAGAGGTAAAGAGTGGGGCATCCCAAGCATCTGTACTGGGACTTGTGCTGTTCGACATATTCACTGATGATTTGGAAAAGGGAATGAACAGTGAAGTGGCAAAGTTTGCAGATGCTACAAAATTATTCAAGATAGTTAAGTCCAAAGCTGACTGCAGAAAACTGGGTGACTGGGCAACAAAATGGCAGATGAAATTCAACATTGATAAGTGAAAGTAATGTGCATTGGAAGAAATAATCCAAACTATACATATAAAATGATAATGGTGGCTTCTATATTGTCTGTTACCACTGAAGAAAGATATCTTGGAGTCATTTTGGATAGTTCTCTGAAAACTTCATCTCAATACACAACAGATGTCTAAAAGGCTAACAGAATCATAGAACCTAAACTGCCCATTGCTTCTTGTTCTAGCCTCAGAGGTTAAGGAGAACAATTTTTCTCCTTCCTCCTTGTAACAACCTTTTATGTACTTGAAAACTGTCATCATGTCCCCTCTCAGTTTTCTCTTCTCCAGACTAAACAAACCCATTTTTTTTCAATCTTCCCTCATAGGTCATGTTTTCTAGACCTTTAATCATTTTTGTTGCTCTTCTCTGGATTTTCTCCAATTTGTCCACATCTTTCCTGAAATGTGGCACCCAGAACTGGACACAATGCTGCAGCTGAGGCCTAATCAACGGGGAGTAGAGCGGAAGAATTACTTCTCGTGTCTTGCTTATAACACTCCTGCTAATACATTCCAAAATGATGTTTGCTTTTTTTGCAACAGCGTTACACTGTTGACTCATATTTAGCTTGTGATCAACTATGACCCCCAGATAACTTTCCGCAGTACTCCTTCCCAGGCAGTCATTTCCCATTTTGTATGATTGTTCCTTCCTAAGAGAAGTAATTAGCTTTTATCCTTATTGTATTTCATCCTATTTATTTGAGAGCATTTCTCCATTTTGTCCAGATCATTTTGAATTATAATCCTTTCCTCCAAAGTACTCACAACCCCTCCCAGCGTGGTATCATCTGCAAAGTTTATAAGTCTACTCTCTATGCCATTATCTAAATAATTGATGAAGATATTGAACAGAACCAGACCCAGAACCAATCCCTGCAGCACCCCACTCGTTATGCCCTTCCAGCATGACTGTGAACCACTGATAACTACTCTCTGGGAATGGTTTTCCAACCAGTTATGCACCCACTTATAGTAGCTCCATCTAGGTTGTATTTCCCTAGTTTGTTTATGAGAAGGTCGTGTGAGACAGTATCAAAAGTCTTACTAAAGTCAAGATATACCACATCTAACACTTCCCCCCATCCACAAGGCTTGTTACCTTGTCAAAGAAAGCTATCAGGTTGGTTCAACACAATTTCTTCTTGACAAATCCTTAGGGGCACAGTGACCCATGAAACCACCTTACATAGATATTTATCTTTCAGACATATATATCTAAAAAGATATAAATATAGATATAGATATATATCAATGGTGTATTTCGGACAAATGTATTCATGGCAATTGTATCTGAAAGTTTTCATGTACCAATTTTTTTTCCAATATCCAATCAGATATGTTTTTTGATCAGAAAGAGAGAGAGAGAGAGACTTTTGGCTTTTAAAATACTTTTAATAAAGATCAGTAAAGAAACACAGAAAAGAAAAAAAATTATAAATTCCACAGCAGTTGGCCAACCCAACAGTTCATTTATAATAGCCCAGTGCTGCATAAATTGTTTCAAATCGCTTATAAGAGTACAATATTTAAACTCCAAATGAAGACACGAAACCCCTAAACATCTAAAATAATAACAATAATAATAATACATTTGTAACCCCAGTACCAATAAATTACTATCATCTACTTTTATAATGGACAGCTTTGCTTGACCCAAAATAAAGTTTTCAAGGCATACAACAGATCTCTTTGTGAACCTATACTTAACAGTAAAATAAATACAGTAGGAGAAAAATCAAGGGATAATAACTTAAAAATACCCTGAAGTAAAACAAATAATGTCTGTCACCTGGAAGAAGTAGGAAACATGAAAAAAAATGTCTCCTTCATGTCGGACCTGACATGGACACCTGCAGACTCAAATGATGCACAAACATTTTCATGGCTATAGCCCCATGAAGAACTGACCATTGGAGATCATCCTTCCTTTCTGCAGTTGGAAGCTTGTATACAGTTCACCAGGCTGGATGAATGGAGTCCGCCACCAGAAGCTGTCTCCTCCATATTGTATTGGGATAATCAATTAAAAGTAGGTTCAGAAGATCCATTGAAGGCAAGCAAACTGCCAGGCTTCACAACATCCCAATCCACAATGGAAGCAACAGGCAAGAAAATAGAAACAGGAATTAGTATAATCAAGGAGGCAAGTGTCCAGACTGACAATATTGCCCCTAGGAAGGACGGATTCCACCAGTGATAAAAACCAAGAAATTCAGTGAACCAAATGAAAACCAAGCTTGCCAGCCAAGATATCTGCTGAGACACATGCAAAATTAGTAAAATCGATTAAATGAACCAGTTTTGTTACACCTGTTGCAATAAAGGAAGAGACAAGACTCCTAGAAACAAGACTAGGAATCCTCCCAAGAAGGTTTTAAGCAAGTGGTTCAACAAGCAGTCCTGGGAACTCCAGCCTATCCAGAAGCCTCAGCTTAAAAAATCTCCAAGCACTAAAAAGGCTTTAATTAGAAAAGTTAACACCTCAAAACTGAGGTAACCAGGGTCAACCAAAAAAGTTCCTGAGCAAAAGCCAAACTCCCCACCTGCCAAAGAAAAGCAAAGGGCAGTTGCTTCCAAGAAACAGGCTCATCCCCAAGCAACAGCTGTTGCAGCATCTGTACCCAAAAAGTAGAGATTCTGCTTAAAAGATTAGTGAGACCTTGACCCCTTTCCACACCGGCAGTTACAAAATACTCTGCCTCAGCCAGTGACGGCCATCCCAGAAAAAGTCTAAAAGAACCTTGTGAACTTTTTCTAAAAGGACTGGAGAGGGATCCAAAACAATACACTTATGCCACAACACAGAGGTAATTTAATTATTAATCAGTAACACACACCCTTGGAATAAGAGTCGAGGCAAACACCACTTCCACCTTCGCAACCTCCCCTCCAACTTTTCCATAACTCTCTCCCAAATCTGACCCAAAATATCATCTGGTCCCAGCATATTTCCCGTACCTTAAAGCCAGATCACCTCCACAGTAGTCCTCCCTGGCAAAATTAGAGGGTAGGAGATCACCCAAGCCCCCAGCAGAAGTGTCTCACTCTTCCCCCAATTTATGCCAGCTGAGGAAGCCTGCTCGAAAGAGTACTGACATTCAGTCAAAACCTGGACATTGCAATCATGAGTAATAAACAGTCACATTGTCAGCATATGCAGAGACTTTCAAGGCAGCACAAGCTGGTACAGGAAGAGAAGGGCAAGAAAAGTGGTTTCACAACATGCATAACAGGAGCTTGATAGAAAGAGCATTCAATAGCCCAGACAGGTTGCACCCTCTATGATTCTCAAAACACCATTCATCTTAAGTAGACTATATATCTCAATATAGAGTAACTGAAAGCAGGAGACAAACCTGGGCCCAAAACCAAAAGCAACAAGGGTACAAAACAAATATTCATCATCTACACTATCAAAATCCAACTCTCCATAAAGGGGAATCAACCCAATGTGCAAATCAAACATTTTTGAGGTCGAAATTACATCCCGCAAGTGAACAAGGTGATCAAAAATGGACCTGTTGGGGATGCAATATGTCTGATCAGGGTGAACTACTAAACAAATCACAGTTTTCAATTTATTTGCTAAGACCTTTGAACACAGTTTATCGTCCAAGCAAAGCAGGGAAACAGATCTCCAATTCTTCACCTTCCCAAGGCCCCCTTCTTAGGCAACAGGGTAGGAACCGCTTGATGACAAATGAGAGGCAGTATCTCCTCTCCAATGCAAACCTGAAAAACCTGGAGCAAGATAGGCTCAAGAAAGGTCCAAAAGGCCTTATAAAACTCAACAGGCAAACCATCAATACCATTAAGGCCACAAGTCAATTCTGAGAGTGTCAGGTCCTGTTCAAGTCTGTCCACATCCAACATTGAGATCCTAGGAAGATCTTCAAGGAGCCACCAACACTCAGATAGAGACACAGTCTCAGCTGCATACAGTTCTGAGAAAAAATTCACAGCAAAGTTCCTAATCCCCACAGGAGCTGAAAGCACTTGGCCTGAAAATGTCTTGAAATGGCCACTCATTTTCTGGTTGGTATGTTTCTCTTCCAGGTCAGAAAAAAGCTGAGTAGGCACATCCATTTGAGAAAGGCCCTGAAATCGGGCCCTGACCAATGCACCCTGAACGTTGCTACCCAACAGATCTTGTAGGAGCAGGTTTTTTTATCTTTCAAGCTCTCATGCAACCAGAGTCATTACTGCCATGAAAGACTTTTTCAAGTTCCACAATCCCCAACTTTAACTCCTTCATACTCCCACGAAGGACCAGGGTTGTCTGCTGCATGTATTGCTCATAAAAATATTTAATATTAATTTTACCCACCTCCCACCACTGCCTTAGGGAGGGGAAAACATCCTTTGAGGCAACCCAGTCTCCCCCAAAATAATTGAAAGAGTCCTGAAAGTGAACATCTTTTAAAAGGTCACCATTCCCAAGGGCCACCTGCATTTTCTTATTTCTTTCACCTGCATTTTCCAATTAACCACTTGCGTCAGACTCCCACAACAAAAACAGGCCATGTCTTCAGTGGCAACAAACACAGTTTAGTCACACTCCCTAATCCTATAGTTGAGGGAAACTTTCGACACTTTGGAAGCATTGTTTAATACCATATAAACCTGCCAACAAAAGGACAAGACATGCTGAACCTCTGGGGCTGTTCAGTCCAAAGGAAATCTCCTAATAGGGCAGCGATCTTACTCAGCAGGTCTCTGGCCAGCTGCTCATTTCCTAATAAAAGAAGGACATTAGAGATAGTGAATTTAACAGCAGGTGTTGAGAGGGGCACTACAGGGACTGAAACACACCACACAACAATCCCCTTCACAGCCACCTGCTCAACAAGGCTCAGTATGGCAACAAGGAAGGCCTACCGCATATTTTTAAACATGGTCACCTTCATCACAGCTAGAAAACATGCCTCCACAGAGGCAGATTCTGGAGTCAAAATCTGCAACCCAGGGCCTTGGTTAAACCCTGGGAATCCACAACAAACTGAGGTCTCTGTCCCCCTGGGCTGGCCATGCCAGCCCAGAGGACAGACAAAAGCCTGCTAAAACAAAAGAAATCCTAAAATTAAACCCACAACAATCACAAAATTAAACACACACACACAGATAATCACAAATTCTCCATTCACTCAACAGAAAGAGACACAGAAAGAACAACAAAGCACACCAATGCTCAGTCTCACTCCCACAATCTCCTGAGACAAATAGAGATATTTTTGTGTTAGTACATTACAGAAGAAAAGATACATTTGACAGACAAGACTATGGAAAATAGTCACCGGAATATTGCATGGCTAACTCCATCATTGGAGACTGAGATGTCTGTCAAATTTAAACCAAATGTCTTTCCAGCTCAAGATGTTGCATTGCAGAGGCAATTCCAATATTTTGAAATTGTTTTCATCCTGAATCTGGATGAAAAGTTAAAATTTGGATTTTTTTTGTAGAATGAAATGTTCCAAAAAATTTAAACTCAGAAATGGCCAAACATTTCATTCTGATCAAAACTAATGCTAATCAGAACCCAGAATTCCTCTTCCATGGTAATTTCCAAAGTTTCCTCATTATTATTATTATTACTCTGAATCAGAACAAAAAAAAATAAAGATTTCAGAACTTCTTCCAGAACAAAATTCTGAAATTTCATAGAGAAAAAATAGAAAAGACAGCCAGCCAGCCTGAATTGTTTCCTGTAATCGTTTTAATAGAATCAACACGTTCCTATGGAACTGTTCTGTTAGAAAATTTTCAATCAGTTCTAGTTCCAATGTTTCAAAATGAAATATTTCATTTCAAAATGTCAATTCAAAATGAAAACTGTTCAGTTTCAAGTGACATTTCGACTGGGTTCTAGTGCCAGCAATACACTTGTTAATTATGGGACCTTGTACAAGCCACTTTCCCTTCCTGTGCCTCAGTTTCCCCATCTTGAAATGGAGACAATGACACCAGCTGAAATTTGTTGGGAAATGGAATTTCCATTCCATGCAAACTCCAGAAATGTCCTTTCATCCCTAGTTTTTCTCTGACACTAATCAGAACCAACATTAACATTTACTGATTTTTTTATAAAATATTTCATTTCAGAATCATCAGAATTACCTTATTGAAACAAAATGTTTTTATAAGATTCAAATGTCTCTTGTTGCTTTTATCATTATATTACATTATGTTATAGATTATAGTATAATATATGCAATATACATAAATTATAATATAACTTAAAATTCAAATGATAAATTTAAAATGAAACATTTTGACCAAATTGAAATAAATTGTTTTTTGCTAATTTCCCTTAAAAAAATCAATATGTTCCCAAGAAAAGTGTTTATTTCATTAAACTTGCAGTTTCCAATTGAACACAGTTCCACTGACAAGTTTTCAAAAAGCTGTAATATTAACCTGCTTTGTAAAGTGCTTTCAGATCTATGTGTGTATGTATGTAAAATCTATGACTCTTTGATTTAGAATTTTGCATCTGACACCAAAATGGGGGGACAAGAGGAGGAGTTTAGCCATTTTGTGAATTTAGTCCTCCTTCTTCTTGTTTTTGTCAAAATTCCTGAAATTCAAAACATCTGGGGGGGGGGGGAGAGGAGAAGGGGAGGGTGATGTTTTATTTTCTTTCGATTCTTTTTTTTCCTATTCACCAATTTTTTTTAAATGTCATTTCTCGTTTCACCTGAAATGATTTTTTATATTATTTTTCAAAATTGCCAATGAACTGAAAAATCCATTATTCAACCAGATCTATTTGTTATTTCAGTTGATGTTTAGCATTCAACCTGTTACTCACGCAAGTAGCCTTTAATCATGCACGGTGTTCATTTGATTTCAAAGAACTATTAGAGTGAATTAGGTTTAGCAAGATCAGACACAATGAAATGAAAAATGAGACCTGGTTGCCTTTGTGATTTTTGGGGAGTTCTAAAACATCTCTAAGGGTTTACAGACCTTTTTTTGCATTTTAATATTGTGACAGGGTCAGGCCAGACAGCTACAGGAGAGGGCAGGAAGGAAGGTATATTAGCCTCAGCATGTTGGGATCCTGGAAGTGGGTGGGCAGAGCCTGCCCACTGCTAAATGACCTCCCCCAGCCTAAGGGATCCATCCTCTTTGGAACCCCTTTTCAGGTAGTTGAAAGCAGCTATCAAATCCCCCAATCAATTCTTCTCTTCGGCAGACTAAACAATCCCAGTTCCCTCAGCCTCTCCTCATAAGTCATATGCTCCAGCCCCTTAATCATTTTTGTTGACCTCCGCTGGACTCTTTCCAATTTTTCCACATCCTTCTTGTAGTGTGGGGCCCAAAACTGGGCACAGTACTCCAGATGAGGCCTCACCAATTTCAAATAGAGGGGAATGTTCAAATCCCTTGATCTGCTGGCAATGCCCCAACTTAACCAGCCCCAAATTCCATTAGTCTTCTTGGCAACAAGGGCACACTATTGACTCATATCCAGCTTCTCGTCCACTGTAACCCCTAGGTCCTTTTCTGCAGAACTGATGCCTAGCCATTCCGTCCCTAGTATGTAGCAGTGCATGGGATTTTTCCATCCTAAGTGCAGGACTCTGCACTTGTCCTTGTTGAACCTCATCAGATTTATTTTGGCCCAACCCTCCAATTTCTCTCGGTCCCTCTGTATCCTATCCCTACCCTACAGCATATCTACCACTCCTCCCAGTTTAGTGTCATCTGCAAACTTGCTGAGGGTGCAGTCCCCACCATCCTCCAGATCATTAATGAAGTATATTGAACAAAACCGGCCCCAGGACCGACCCTTGGGGCACTCCGCTTGATACCGGCTGCCAACTAGACATGGAGCCCTTGATCACTATCCATTGAGCCTGATGATCTAGCCAGCTTTCTAGCCACCTTACAGTCCATTCATCCAGCCCATACTTCTTTAACTTGCTGGCAAGAATACTGTGGGAGACCGTATCAAAAGCTTTGCTAAAGTCAAGGAATAACATGTCCACTGCTTTCCCCTCATCCACAGAGCCAGTTATCTCATCAGAGAAGGCAATGAGGTTAGTCAGGAATGACTTGCCCTTAGTGAATCCATGCTGACTGTTCCTGATCACTGTCCTCTCCTCAAAGCGCTTCAGAATTGATTCCTTGAGGACCTGCTCCATGATTTTTCCAGGGACTGAGGTGAGGCTGATTGGCCTGTAGTTCCCCGGATCCTCCCTCTTCCCTTTTTTAAAGATGGGCACTACATTAGCCTTTTTCAAGTCATCCGGGACCTCCCCCGATCACCATGAGTTTTCAAAGATAATGGCCAATGGCTCTGCAATCACATCCACCAACTCCTTTAGCACCCTTGGATGCAGTGCATCCGGCCCCATGGACTTGTGCTTGTCCAGTTTTTCTAAATAGTCCTGAACCACTTCTGTCTCCACAGAGGGTTGGCCACCTCCTCCCCACACTGTGCTTCCCAGTGCAGCAATCTCGGAGCTGACCTTGTTCGTGAAGACAGAGGCAAAAAAAGCATTGAGTACATTAGCTTTTTCAACATCCTCTGTCACTAGGTTGCCTCCCTCATTCAGTAAGGGGCCCTTTCCTTGACTTTCTTCTTGTTGCTAACATACCTGAAGAAACCCTTCTTGTTACTCTTAACATCTCTTGCTAGCTACAACTCCAAGTGTGATTTGGCCTTCCTGATTTCACTCCTGCATTCCTCAGCAATATTTTTATACTCCTCCCTGGTCATTTGTCCAATCTTCCACTTCTTGTAAGCTTCTTTTTTGTGTTTAAGATCAGCAAGGATTTCACTGTGAAGCCAAGCTGGTCGCCTGCCATATTTACTATTCCTTCTACACATAAAGATGGTTTGTTCCTGCAAGCTCAATAAGGATTCTTTAAAATGCAGCCAGCTCTCCTGGACTCATTTCCCCCTCATGTTATTCTCCCAGGGGATCCTGCCCATCAGTTCCCTGATGGAGTCAAAGTCTGCTTTTCTGAAGTCCAGGGTCCGTATTCTGCTGCTTTCCTTTCTTCCTTGTGTCAGGATCCTGAACTCAATTATCTCATGGTCACTGCCTCCCAGATTCCCATCCACCTTTTTGCTTCCCCTACTAATTCTTCCTGGTTTGTGAGCAGCTGGTCACAAACCCACTGCTCCTCAAAGGTGTCAAGGGAGCCAGCGGACGCTGCCCAGAGGAACTCTGCCCAGATGCGTGAGACCAGGGAGGAGCGGAAATAGGCCCCACAGTCGCAGAGCACCTCCTCATCTAGCATCTTCCTCCTGGTGTTGTAGATGGCTACTTTGGCTAGGGCCAGGTGGAGGTTAACAAGGAGGTCTCATGACTTAGTGGGGCCACGGATAGTGTGTGCAAATATAAACAAGTGTGGGGAGAAATGCAGAGAGAACCTCAGCAGGAGGTTCTGGAGGAGCCAGAATAGGGGCTGCAACCTGCCACACTCCAGATACACATGTGCCAGTGTCTCCTTCATGCCACAAGAGGGGCAGGTGTCCGGGATGGGGGTGAACTGCGCCAAGAACACGCCTGTGCTCAGGGCTCCGTGAAGGAGCCACAAACAGATATCCCCAGTGGGCTTTGGGACCAGGGAGGAGTATAGGCTGGCCCACCGGGGTTCCTCACCCTCCAGAGGTGGTAGGAGGTCCCACCACTTTGTGACGGGGTGGGATGTGAGGTTGAGGATATGAAGAGTGTGGAGCAAGAGAGTGTACAGATGTTTCCTTGGTGAGGTCCAGAAACGAGCCGGCTGCAATTTGTGCAGCTGGATCACGGTGAAGGGTTGGAATGGCCGAGTGGGTCCCCGGGGGAGGGGCCCGATGAAAAGTTCTCGAGGGCCTGAAGGGACAATTAGTAGTAGTGTTTATGTATATCATTGCTGTGATTTCATGCCCTATCCAAGATCACAGCCTTATTGTGATCGCCAGGGCTTGCACACACAGGATGAGATAATCCTGACTCAATGGTCTTACATTCTAAAGACATAAAGGAAACAAAAAAGGGAAGAGAAACCGAGGCACAGAGAAGTGAGGTAATTTCCCCAGGCCACACAGTAGATACATGGCAGAGTGAGGTCACAAATCTACATCTCCAGTGCCCGATACACCAGACTTTGCTGCCTCAGGCTGGGAAGGAAGGAGAACAGAGCTGCTATACTATCTAAATACAGCTGCATGGCTGAATTGGGTCACTGATGAGAATTTAGCATGTATACTGTACTGGATGATTGATATGCAGTGAGAAAGCAGCAGCTACATTGTATGAAGGGGGAAAGATGTTAGCAGAACTTCTGGGGCTGAAAGGGGCAGCCATAGTATATAAAGACCTGTAGGTTTCTGCAGAAAACAAGGGATACAAAAGGAGCGACTACAGGGTTAGATTCTCAGTTCTAGTAAACTGATGTAGCTCTGTTAATTTCAATGGGGCCACACCCATTTCCTGCAGCTGGGAATCTGGGCCATTGACTCCAGTGGGGCTACAGCTGATTCCCAGCATCTGGGTCTGCCCCACTGATCCAATGGAGCTACATCAATTTACACCAGAGGAGAATGTGGCCCACTGACTCCACTGGAGCTACGTCAATTTAAACTAGATGGCAATCCGGTCTGTTGTCTTCAAGGGAGCAACCTTATTTTACACCAATGGAGAATGTAGCCCATAATGTTTGAGTGGGGAGCAAAAAGAAAGGTTGATAAATGAGCTGTTATACTGCAAAGTGACCAACCGGGCAGAGTATATTGGCCACTAGATATCAGCAGATGATACCTAATATAAAAGAGAGATTTGAGGCAACCATTAGATGGGAGCATTGTGTCAAGAACGAGTCATGGACAGCTAGTTCTTGCAATAAAGGATGACTATTGGCAAAGGGCTGTGCATTATAACAGAGCATTATCCCTCAGAAAGGTAAACTATGCTTCATCATGATGTGAATCATTTCCCCCCAGAGACTCATGAGGCTGTTTCACTAAATGCAATTACATTTGGGAAAAAAACAAGTCACACTGGGCATTGCTAAGAGCAGAGATTTGGAGACACAAAATTGTCCATAACGGTGATGGGTTGAGTTTAAAAGATTGGGACCCATTTGTACTTATGAAAATCTTTGAACTGGACAGGGAATAACCATCTCCCACAATAAAAAAGATGTAGATAAACTTATTCTTCCCTCAAAACACCATATAATTCAGGTCAATGTGGGACAGCTTTCCTCAGAAAACTTACTGATGGAAATGCTTCCTTCTGGGAACCAGATGTGGACAATATACTGTGATGCATAAATGCAATGGTTATATAGACTATGCCAGAATGTGTACATTAGTTGATGTGGTTCACACACAAATGTGCATGTGTATCCTTTTGCACCAACCACTGTTCTCTTCTGCCTGGTTTCAGACATTCTGAATTTTGCTCCTTTTTACACTTTGTAGAACAGGTTTTCTTCAGCTCAAGTGATCGCCAGTGCACAGCTACCTCGGTATAACGCAACCCGATATAACACGGATTCGGATATAATGCGGTAAAGCAGTGCTCGGGGGGGGGGGGGAGGTTGCTGTGCACTCCGGTGGGTCAAAGCAAGTTCAATATAACGCAGTTTCACCTATAATGCCGTAAGATTTTTTGGCTCCCGAGGACAGCGTTATATCGAGGTAGAGGTGTACTTCCAAAGCTACAATAGCATTGGTATCTGGCAACCAGGAAGGCTGGGCTTTCCAAGGGAAGCAAAGGGAAATAAGCACCCAAATCACAGTTGGATGTAGGTGCCTATCTCCTTTGAAAATCTCAGCCAGACTTCATATTTGGTCAAGGATTAGTTCCAATATTAGAGCCTCAACTATGCAGTGAAATGATATTTCAGACTGAGAAGAGGGACTCACTACAAACACATCTTCACAGCTTCTTTATCCTCCCTCCAACCTTGAATACTTGGTCATGCACAAAGTTTTTTCTGAGTGTTCTGCTTTTTCGGGAGGGGATCTCTGCAGATAAAGCTGGGGGAACTATGGGAGAGGAGCATTTCATTTTGGAACCATGCCAAAAGTCTTCAAACACAGTTGGACAATAAGAGCCCCAATGATAAAAGTCCCTTCTCAAACTTCCTGCCTCTAACTTCACAGGAATTTTTTCAGGCCCAGTGTTGTGAAATCCTGAGTGACCCTGGGGAAGAAGAAAGGCCCAGTCAAAGAGATTGTTAATAAATCCAGTTAAGATTGCAGGCGATCTTCATAATTCTGTTGAGATCTGTTGAAGTTAGTCAAAGTGGCCTAAAGAAATTAGGCACTGATCTGCCAATGGGAGTTGGGTGCCAAACTTCCATAGTTTGTTCTGAAAATGGCAGCCTAAATCATGCCTACATTCTGCAGCACAACTTTTCTGAAGACCCCCTTCACCTCTTTGTTCCTCTGATTGTAGATGATAGGGTTGAAAGTTTATGCTAGGCCCCCTTTTCCCTGTGTTCATATTGTTAAGGACTCAGCTCCTTCCCAGGGGTACACTTGCTTGGCTCAGATGCCCCAAGTGCCCTAGTGAAAGTCCCTGTGTCCATTGCAATCACTTGGGCTTCTTTGATTTGCAGAATACATGCTGGCCACACCATGTGGGTCATGAGTTCTAGGTTTAATTCTTGGGTCTGCTGCAGACACACGGGATGAATTTGGTCCCATTCACTTCTCTCATAGTACTTCACTCTGTGCATTGTCCTGTTATAAGCAGTACTGAGGAGAGAAATCAGGGGCACCAAACCTTCCACCTCCTAAGCCCACATCATGAGAAGGGCCTTTTCTTTCCAGACATTTCCTAGCTGAAGAGTGCCTAGAGCAATTGCTCAGGCACCCAATCTCCTCCCTTTGAAATTAAGGGGTATTGGGCCACATCTCATCTTTCATGACTTGAAATTGTTCCCGGGATACTTGTTGTTAGGACCTGCAGTAGTTTCCTGATAGGTGACACTGTCATATGGCCGTGCCAAGGGTAGAGCTGGTTATGGGCTAGAGACACCTCTGCCTACTCTCTGGTCTCTCTGAAAGCACCCACCTCAGGTGTTGAGCCTCTTGCCCTCATCAGTCTCAGGGAAGAATCTCACACTCCTTCCACTCTCAGACCAGGACCTAGGTACTCTATCCCGCATATATCCCACATACCAACTGCTTTTCACCCTGCAGCTCCAACTGGGCTTCAGGCACCAGTGACCAGTGACATTGACCAATGCCTACCTTAAAACAAAGTATATTTTTTAGCAATTGGAACAAACATTTAAAAATAGATTTCAAAGCAACAAAGAACCTACACACATCTAATCAAGGGGCTTCTGCTGGTTGCCTGCAGGTGTCAGGTAGGACTTTTTTCCCCAATGCACAGTTGGTCTGATGGATTCTGTTTCTCGCCTCCCCTTCATTTGAAGCATCAGATATTGGCCTCAGCTGGAGCTGGGGCACTGGATAGGGTGGGCCAGTGCTCTGAGGTGGCCCAGAGAACCATTGTTTCTAGATGCCTGGCTGGTGCGTCTGGCTCACATACTCCAAGCACTATTGTTCACTTGATTTGGGGTGGAGAAGGAATGTCCCTAGCTCAGATTGTCCGGGACCTTGGGGATTTTGCAGACTGCTCTGTTGCTTTTCCTCTTGCCTTTTTAATGCAGTTGTGATTTCTAGTCTCTTCTCCAGAAATTAACCCCTTCTATTTGTAATCATTACTTGAGCCTAGATGCACATTGGCCGGATTTTTGTCACCATCCCACATAGGACCTAGTTTAAAGCTCTCCTTATCAGGTTAGCCAGACGATGTCCAAAGATGCTCTTCCTAGTATTTGATAGATTGAGCCCACTCCAGCACAGTAATCCTCTTTTCTGGAACATCGGCTCGTTGTTGAAGAAGCCAAAGCCCTCTTGCTGACAACAACTGCGTACTCACACATTTACTTCCATGAATCGATGGTCCCTACCCAGGCCTTTTCCTTCAACAGGGAGGAGGGAAGAGAACATCACTTGCACTCCAAACTCTTTTATCCTTCTTCCCAAAGCCACATAGTCTGCAGTGATCCACTCAAGGTCATTCTTGGCAGTATTGTTGGTGCCCACATGGATAAGTAGGAAGGGGTAGTGGTCCAAGGGCTTGATGAGTCTCGGCCAACTCTGTCACATCCTGAATTCTAGCTCCAGGCAAGCAGCACACTTCTCAGGATTCCTGGTCCTGACGGCAGATGAATGACTTTGTTCCCCTTAGGAGGGAGTCCCCAACTATCACCACCCCCCCCTTCTCCTCCTCTTGGGAGTGGTGGTCATGGAACCCCCATCCGTAGGAGAATGCATCAATGCCTTCCGGTCAACGGGGTCTCTTTCTGATCCCTTCCCTCAGAGGACCTGGGAGGAGGGAGTTTGAGCTGGTGAACCCAGAGGCTGTTTCCAAAAGACAGAGAAGGAGAGTAGGAAGGAAATATCTGCTGGGTGTGGGAGCAAGCAGACTATAGTTGCAGGCCATAGGGTCCCTGGGCTGGAACCCAGAGTAGTGGGCAGGCCCGAGTTCCCCAACCAACTGCTGGGAAAGTGGCACAGGACCTGGCCTTGGAGCAGAAGACTGTCTGGAGCGGTATGGGGACAATTGATTCACTGGGACATTGATACCCTGGAAGAGAAGGACTGTGCAGTGCCCTGGCCAGAGGGCTGAGTCACAGAGACAGAGTCCTGCAGAGTGAGGGAGGACATGCTGTGAGCAACTGTGACAAGGGGGGTGTCAGACCTGAGTGGAGCTAATCCCAGACATAGCCACAAAGAGACTCCCAGTGGTGAGTCCCCCTGACGGATGGGTTTCCCTCTTGTGTTACAAGAGAAGAAGTGACCCCACCCAACTCACATGCTCTCAGAAAGCCAGGAAGCTCCTGGGACCCAGCCTGGTCTCAGTTTCTCTCCATGACTCTGTTTTCCTCTCCCAGGGAAAAATGGGGGTTTTGAATGCTCCCACCCTCCCTGCATGTCTGTTCCCAATTACCACATTGCTCATGGTGTCTTTCAGATAGGACACAGCTGTGAAATCTTCCTTCTGTCTCAGTCTACTTTTTCCCAGTTGGCCAGCGCATTTGGCCAGACCATGTATGCCCCCCAGCTTGAATGACCCATTGTTTGGCTACTTGGACCCATTCATCTTTAATGCCCTGCAATGATTGGTTTGGGGACTGTCTGTAGCCTGTGGGTGAGGATGTTGGAATTGTCTGGAGCAAACTTGGCACATAAGTCACATTTTGGAATACTAATTAATAACTATTACATACACACACCAACATTCATGACAGCTGGAATATGGGGGATTTTCTGTGGAATACTTCAACTTTTTGTCAAGAAACTAAAAACAATACAACTTTTTTTTTCAGTTTTGGGCAAGCAAAAACCAAAAATATTCATCTGAAATACAAATCTTTTTGGATAAAAAGTGCTGAAAACCAAACTTTTTCATTGAAAACAAAAACAATAAATTGATATCTGGGTTTTCAATTTTCAGTCAAAAAATATCTTTGTATGTGTGTACAACAGACCTGCTGGTGGATTTACACATTTATCTGGAAAGTCTTAAACCAGGAGGCAGACCTGACTAATTGTTTTCTGCTTGGAACCGGATTATGAGAATCCACAGCTCTGTTGCAAAGGACTGGAAGCAGGAGATATTTTATTTTGTTTTATCTTTTCAACAGGGTTGAGATGAGCAAGAATTTTCATTAGATTGTGTAGCTTGGGTTAGCAGAATATGACCTGTCGGGGAACTGGAACCTTTAATTGGTGCAACCACATGTGTTTGCTCTTCCCCCCACAGATGCCTTTGTCCCAGGTAGCTCAGGTTTAATGATAAGAAAGATCTAACCCACAACACTAAGAGTGGACCACAAGGGATTTTTTCCCCTTTACCCCAGGGAACCATTTATGTCCTTGGTCCTCAGGCTCTAATAATGTGGAACCACAGAATAGAAGAAGACAGCCAGCAGGGTCTGATACAGTGAGGCTTGAGCTGGGCCCCATGTGGGTGTACATCATGGGGCTCATAGGAGTGGAGCACAAACTGGGATGTTGGGGTCAAGATTCAATCGTGGCTCAAAGTCCCATCTTCCTCACAGTTCTAGAGAGGGATAATGGAGTCCTGGGTTCTAGGTCCATAACCTGTCTCCATGCAAGAAAAGACCAATTTCTAAGTTCTTCCCCATTGACAATTCTGTAGATCCCCAGTTCCCACCACTGCAATGACTGAAATGAGCAATAGACAGACAAAACCTTCATTGCAAGTGAAACCCAGTTGCCAGTGTGTGTAGAGCATCCCCCTCTGAGCTCCATCCGTGGAGGATATGAACCTGGTACAGGGAATACTAAAGGGCATTGTCCCTTTAGCTTAAGCTGGAGCAGCTCATGTGTTTACATCTGCAGGTTTCCTGTTTCAGTCCTTGATATGTCAACCAAGATGGTGGCCATTAAATAAGGATACTCAGGGGAGGGTGGTGATAGTTTCTGAGAAGGGAAGGATCTTATCTCCAACTCTAAATAATACATCTAATAGATGTGAGTGAGGAGAAGGAGCTGTGTGGTTATACCTGAGTTTGACACCCCTTCTCTTTATAAAGAGGTGGATGTAGCTCGGGAGCCCAGGCTGACCACAGCTGTGTGTCAGTAAGGCTCGGGTCAGAGTCAGTCCCTCAGGTGGGCCAGGCTCAATCCATGTCGGCTTTATAGGTCATACTTACAGCAGTGAGAATAAAAAACGTCTCAGTTTGGTGGCTGAACCGAAAGATAATTTTTTTTTTTAAAAGTCTTAGGTCAAACAGAAGGTTTTGCTTCACCCAAAATGCAATTTAACAAAGAAAATAAAATTGAAGCAAAATTCAAAACAAAAAATCATTTCAAATAAACAAATCAAAACATTTTGTTTAGAAAATGTCATTTTTTTCCAGCCAAAACAATGCAAGGAATTTGACACAAATTAACAATGTTTTTTAACAACCTCGACATGCATTTTTTCAAAGAGGGAAGTGTGTCTGCACAATTTTGGACAGCTTTATTCAGAACCAATGCCTTAAACTCCACCCTGAGACCTCTGGATGCTTTAGACCAATAACCATCATTTTAGAAATTATTGGTGAGAACTTCAGAACTGCTGGAGGGATTTGGATGCTCAGTTCCTATTACAATCAATAGGACTTGGATGCTGAACTCTCCTAGGCAGCTTTGAAAATCCCAAGCCTAAAGATTTAATAAAGTTTCAACCACTTGGTAATGATTTCAGTATAGGACTCTGTTCTCATTGGCCCCCTGCCATGCAAACCTGCAAGTCACTAAATTGAGTTCGGCTATTACATGTATTCAAGGATACCTTCATCCCTTGATCTGGGCCAGGCAGGTGACTTTGGTTCAGAGAGGGCTATACCCTGTGCAGGATAGGAGCAGACTGTTGCATGGTTCAGCACAAATTAAACAGAGCTGAGCAGGGTGGGAATTGCTGACAATTTTGTCCTGCTTTAATAACAGGCTGCTTACTGGCTCCCCAAGCATCTCCACCTTAGCAGCAGGAGTGATGCCTGGGACAGAAGCACAGAACTAAGCATCTCACATCAGCGTGATGATGACCAGGGAAGCCAGGAACTGATAGATTATTGAACTCGCAATGAACACACAGACACAGCACAATGTAATAGACATAGAGACACTTTCAGTGTCGAGGAAACACACAGATCCTCTGCCTGTGGCGATCCTGGCTCCCAGCCCTGAGCTCAGCCCATGAAGTCCCCCTGCCTCTCAGTCTTTGGTCTCACTTGAGTTTCATAAAACAGCAGAAACTCCCAGAGAAGTTAACTTTTGCCTTTGAGCCTCTGCTTCTGAGCATGAACAGGGCTCTGGGGAGTGACTCACCAACCATCCTTAGAGAACAGACATGGATAAATCTTCTAGCCGCAGCACCAGCTCTTTTCTGCCAGAGACACCCAGAGTCAGCCATGCAGCTCATAGGCAGTGAGCAAGAGGTCTGCGTTTATTGATGTTCAGTCTCAGTGAGAACAATGAAAGGGCTCTTCATTAGCTGAGCATTTGGCATCCAGATACTATAGTGATTGGGGCATTAGTTGTAGACAGATAGATAGATTGGACAGAAGCTTCAATGATAATTCCTTTTGTGACCAGCAGTATTCTGAAGTTGGAAAACAAACACAACATCAGCTGGGCGAAAGCCACACTTCTCAGCACAGTAAGTTGACTGCTGTCAATAAATCCTTGAGGTTTTTAAGGGGTTGAATTTAATCATATAAATGTGAATGAAAATGACCACCTTTTACTATGAATTAAATCAGCCTGGTATAACTAATTCCATTGTACCCCGTGGCAAACTCATTTCTATAATTTGTATCTTTTTAACATAATGGGAAAGGTGGGATCTGAATGAAGAGCTTGATCCCAGTTTCTGCACTGCCAGTGTCTTGCTCTGTAACTTTGGGCAAGTGACTTAACAGCCATGTCCCTCCATTCTGCAGTTTGTAGAATGGGTGTAAATCACGAACAACCTCAGTGAGTTCAGTAGCATTGGGCTGGTGTCAGTGAGGTCAGATTCGGGCCTTTAGTCTCTCGCAGACACTTAGGGCCAGATTTTTTAAAGTATTTAGGCACCTGGTGGGATTCTCGAAAGAACCTCTGGCACCTAAAACTCATTAAAATCAATGGATATTCGGCACCTATATGCTTTTGAAAGTCCCATTCATCACCTTATACAGTAACTCCTCACTTAAAGTCGTCCCGGTTAACATTGTTTCATTGTTACGTTGCTGATCAATTAGGGAACATGTTCGTTTAAAGTTGTGTAATGCTCCCTACTATCGTCCTTTGGCAGCCGCCTGCTTTGTCTACTGCTTGCAGGAAGAGCAGTCCCTTAGAGCTAGCTGGTGGGGGCTTGGAACCAGGGTGGACCAGCAGCCCCCTATCAGCTCCCCCATCAGATCCCCGCTCCCCTAAGTTCCCTGTGCAGCAGCTGCTTGCAGTTCAGCTGTGTCCCTCCCCGCACTGCCATGTGCTGCTCCTGCTCTCTGCCTTGGAGCTCCTCTCCGAGACTCCTGCTTGCTGTGCCAGGGTGAAGGGAAGGAAGAGGGGGACTAATGTCAGGGTGCCCCCCTCCCCACTTCTCCTGCACCCCGCTTACCCCATCTTTCATAGAGCGGGGCTCAGGGCCGAGGGAGCTTGCGAGGGAGCTTGCAGCAGCTGCGGTCTCAGCAAGCTGATCTAATTAACAAGGTAGTGTACTAAAGGAAAATGCACATATCTCCCTCCATTCCTGCTGCCTTGCAGAGTGAGAGAGTTAACCCTTGAGGGCTCAGACGATTGCTAGTTCATCATTTACCAGTAAGGGAACTATCCCACCCTCTGACTCCTCCACCTCAACCAAGCTTCACAATCATCATCACTGTGTACCAGTATTAAATTGTTTGTTTAAAACTTATGCTGTGTGTGTGTATATATATATATATATATATATATATATATATATATATATATATATATATATATATATATATATATATATATATATAGTCTTTTGTCTGGTGAAAAAAATTCCCTGGAACCTAACCCCCTTATTTACATTAATTCTTATGGGGAAATTGGATTAGCTTAACATCGTTTTGCTTAAAGTCGCATTTTTCAGGAACATAACTACAACGTTGAGTGAGGAGTTACTGTACTTTTAAAAACCTGGCACTTCATTTTTAATCCACTACATGGTCCAGTGGAAGGAAGAACTTAGCTCCAGTTAGAGCTGGTCAGGAATTTGTCAGTGAAATGTTTTTTGGTCAGAAAATTCAGATTGTCAAAACCAAAGCGTTTTGCCAAAATGTATCAGTTTCAATGCAACCTTCATTGGGAAGGTTTTTCAGGTCCAGGATGGAATTTCTGCTCTTATCCTGAGCAGTGAATTGAGTGAATTGCCCAGTGGTTAAAGCTCTCACCTAGGATGTGAGAGAACCAGCTTCATGTCTCTCCTCTCAATCAGGCAAATCAGGAACACAAAGGCTATTAATAAGGTAATAAGTAACAGTCAGCATGAATTTGTCAAGAACAAATAGTGTCGAACCAACCTGGTAGCTTTCTTTGACAGGGTAACAAGCCTTATGGATTGGGGTAAGTGGTAGATGTTCTATATCTTGACTTTAGTTAGGCTTTTGATATTGTCTCCCATGATTGTCTCATACACAAACTATGGAAATTCAACCTAGATGAAGCTACTATAAGGTGGCTGCATAACTGGTTGGAAAACTGTTCCTAGAGAGTAATTATCAGTGGTTCACAGTCATGCTGGAAGGGGATATCGAGTGGGTCCCACAGGGATCTGTTCTGGGTCCTGTTCTGTTCAATATCTTCATCAATGATTTAGATAATGGCATAGAGAGTACACTTATAAAGTTTGTGGACGATACCACACTGGGAGGGGATGCAAGTTCTTTGGAGGATAGGATTATAATTTAAAATGATATGGACAAACTAGAAAAATGGTCTGAAGTAAATAGGATGAAATTCAATAAGGACAAATGCAAAGTATTCCTCTTGGGAAGGAACAATCACTTGCACACATACAAAATGGGAAATGACTGCTTAGGAAGGAGTACTGCGGAAAGGGATCTGTGGGTCATAGTGGATCACAAGCTAAATATGAATCAACAGTGTAACATTGTTGCAAAAAAAGCAAACATCATTTTCAGGAGTGTTATAAGCAAGAAAGGAGAAGTAATTCTTCCATTCTACTCCATGCTGATTTGGCCTCAACTGGAGTATTGTGTTCAGTTCTGGGCCCCACATTTCAGGAAAGATGTGGACAAATTGGAGAAAGTCCAGCAAATAGCAACAAACATTATTAAAGGTCTAGAAAACATGACCTGTGAAGGAAGATGGGGAAAAATGGGTTTGTTTAGTCTGAAGAAGAGAAGATTGAGAGGGGACATGACAGTGTTCAAGTACATACAAGGTTGTTACAAGGAGGAGGGAGAAAAATTGTTCTTCCTAACCTCTGAGGACAGGACAAGAAGCAATGGTGGTTAAATTACAGCAAGGGCGGTTTAGGTTGGACATTAGGAAAAACTTCCTAACTGTCAGAGTAATTAAGCACCTGAATAAATTGGCTGGAGAGTTTGTGGAATCTCCATCATTGGAGATTTTTAAGAACAGGTTAGACGAACACCTGTCAGCGATGGTCTAGATAATACTTAGTCTAGATGGTCTAGATAACATGAATGCAGGGACAGGACTGGATGACCTCTCAAGGTCCCCTCCAGTCTTATGATTCTATGACTTTGGCAAAAAAAGTGCAGATTAAATTCAATGTTAACAAATGCAAAGTAATGCGCACTGGAAAACATAATCCCAACTATTCATACAAAATGATGGGGTCTGAATTAGCTGTTACCATTAAAAAAATAAAATTTTAAATTCATTGTGGATAGTTCTCTGAAAACATCTGCTCAATGTGCAGCAGCAGACAAAGATGCTAACAGAATGTTAGGAATCATTAGGAAAGGGATAGATAATAAAATAGAACATATCTTAATGCATTATATAAATCAATGTTACTCATAGACTCATAGACTTTAAGGTCAGAAGGGACCATTATGATCATCTGGTCTGACCCCCTGCATGCTGCAGGCCACAAAACCGTCCCTACCCTTTCCTTGACTCTGCTGATGAAGTCCCCAAATCCTGTGTCTTAGTGACTTCAATTGGCAGAGAATCCTCCTACTAGCGACCCCCGCCCCATGCTGCGGAGAAAGGCGAAAAACCTCCAGGGCCTCAGCCAATCTACCCTGGAGGAAAATTCCTTCCCGACCCCAAATATGGCGATCAGTAAGACCCCGAGCATGTAGGCAAGAGTCTCCAGCCTAACCCTTGTTAGCCATTATACTGTTTGCCTACCATTGCTTGGTATTCCTCAGCTAATATGTTTTACCATTAAACCATTCCCTCCATAAACTTGTCTAACTTACACCCAGACCTTGAGTACTGTGTGCAGTTCTGGTCACCCTATCTCAAAAAAATATATTAGAATGGGAAAAAGTATAGAGAAGGGCAACAAAAATTGTGGAACAGTTTCCATATGAGGAGAGATTCAAAAGACTAAAACTGTTGAGCTTTGAAAAGAGATTAATGGGCGGGGGTGGGGGGTATGATAGAGGTCTATAAAATCATGAATGATGTGGAGAAGTGAATAGGGAAATATTATTTACCTCTTCACAGAACACAAGAACCAGGGCTCACCCATTTAAATTAATAGGCAGCAGGTTTAAAACAAAAAGAAGTACTTCTTCACACAACACACACTTTATGGCACTTGTTGCCGTGGATGTTGTGAAGGCCAGAAGTATAATCAAATTAAAAAAAGAACTAGCTAAATTCAGGGAGGATAGGTCCATCAATGGCTATTAGTCAAGATGCTCAGGGATGCAACCCCATGCTCTGGGTGTCCCTGAGCCTCTGACTCTGCCCTGTTCTGTCCATTCCCTCTGAAGCATCTGGCACTGGCCACTGTCGTATGACAGGATACTGGGTTGATGGACCATTGCTCTGACACACTATGGCCATTCTTATGTTCTTATGTTCAAATAAACAGGTAAAATAACCTCTCTGCTCCCACTCAAGATTCCCCTCTTTATTCATCCCAGGATCACATTAGCTCTCTTGGCCACAGCATCACACTGGGAGCTCATGTTCTACTGATTTATTCATCACAACCCTGAAATCTTTTTTAGAGTCACTGCTTCCTAGGACAGATTTTCTCATCCTATAAGTATGGCCAATGCTCTTTGTTCCTAGATGTTTTTGTTGGGATCCACTAGGCATAGCTACCAGGTAACTCGGGAGAGTGGAAAGCCAAAGTGTCGATGAAACTCTTTTGCTCTGGGCCTATCTGTGAACCACAGTGACTCCATCTTGGGAACTCTCACCTACTTCTATGCTAACTGCTTACATGTTAAAGCAGAAATGTATTGGTCAGCGTTTCTAGCAGATGGCTGCAGTTTCACTCACACTAGCAGAAATAATAAAGATAAGGAGGAGGGAACAGAGAGAAATAGTTAGTTTGCAGTTGCTTTCCCATATATCCCCAAGGTATTTAGTGCAAAGGGTCAAGGGATGTACCTTGTTCTCCCTTCAACATGATAAATGTATCCACAACAGATGTCTCTTGTATCCCCCCTCCCCAAAATAATATATGTATTCTGTGTAACCTGTTATCTATCGGTCAGCATAATGACGCAAAAGAATGAATGCTAAGTTGTTTGTCTCTCTGTATAAAAGAAGCTCAGTTGTGCTTGTAAGGTGTGTCTCTTCTGGCATGAGTCGAAGAGCACCCTCTCAGCTGACTGACAAATAAAGGACCTGGTACCCGTCTTCTTGTCTCTCCGTACCTCCTTGGTGTAATTAGGTAAGCTCCGGGGGGGAAACGGGCCCTATTTGGCTAACAAATTGGCGACTCCGCCGGGACTTCTCTCCCTGTAGAGGGCACTGACCGACGACCGAGGGCGATTCTGAGGAGTGGCCACCTCGAGCTGTTGGTTTGCTCAGGCCTCGGGTCGTCACAATCGGTCGGGGCGGCTGTGTTCTCTCTAAAGAGAACTCCTAACGACACGGAGATAAGACGGTACCAGAAGAAGGGGAAGGTCCAACAGCCGGACGCGGCCACTCCAGGCGGTAAGTGCGTTTACCTCTTGGGTTTGAGGGATAACGCCCCCGCAGTGTAGAATTGGACCCTTTGGGTAATCCCTGTGTGGGAAGGTACTGTAAATGGACAAATGTTTTGTGGTCATGATAACTAAGCCAGGCAACGGTTAATGAATAATTTCACTAACTTCCCTAGTCTGTGGGCCGTATTGGACAATTACTGGGATGTAGAAAAGCCCCAGGGCTTGCTTTTATTCTTGGTAGGGGTACTGTTCTTTTTCATACTAATGATATGCTGGAAGCCAAAATTGTGATAACCAGGTCTAGGACTTAAACCGACTCTAGCCGCACCAAGACTCCTGCGAGGGGAAACCCCGTGACCAGGATATCTTGATCGCAAGGGGGGTCGGTCAAACCCGTGACCAGGTTTAATTAAACACAAGCATAATGGGGTCCGGACAAAGCACATATGCTGGGACACCCTTGGAATGTATGTTAAATAATTGGAAGGCGTTTAGACGCCAGGCTGATTATGGAATGGTATTATGTAAAAATGATCTGTGTGACAATGCGGTTCTGGCGGAACCCAACTGAGAGCGCCAACTCAGGACAAATTGCTAAAACCGGGCAGTTACAGCCCAAGGCTGGGGTTTTTCCACCTCCAAGGCAAACCAAACCAGCCAGTCTAGGAGGACTTCGGTCTCACCCCACTGGCTAACCGCAAGTCTCACAAGCAATCTCCTTAGACACTCCAGTTTCCCAGTATCACCACCAGGGCCACACGTTATGGGGACAAATGGTTATGAAAACCAATACCCCAGTAAAAGAAAAAGGTTCTCCTGATCCCAAAGGACCAAGCCCCAGACCCAGGTCAATATACAAATCAGATCTTACCCACAAATCACGCTGTTGCCAATCCTTCAGAATCTAAAATCTAAAGGTTTATTCATAAAAGGAAAAAGATAGAGATGAGAGTTAGAATTGGTTAAATGGAATCAATTACATACAGTAATGGCAAAGTTCTTGGTTCAGGCTTGCAGCAGCGATGGAATAAACTGCAGGTTCAAATCAAGTCTCTGGAATACATCCCCCGCTGGGATGGGTCCTCAGTCCTTTGTTCAAAGCTTCAGCTTGTAGCAAAGTTCCTCCAGAGGTATGAAGCAGGATTGAAGACAAGATGGAGATGAGGCATCAGCCTTATATAGTCTTTTCCAGGTGTAAGAACACCTCTTTGTTCTTACTGTGGAAAATTACAGCAAAATGGAGTCTGGAGTCACACGGGCCAGTCCCTGCATACTTTGCTGAGTTACAAGGCGTATCTGCCTTCTCTCAATGGGTCCATTGTATAGCTGATGGTCCTTAATGGGCCATCAAGCAGGCTAGGCAGAGCTAATCTCAGCTTGTCTGGGATGTTACCCAGAAGCATAGCATAAGTTTGCCATACAGACAGTATAGAGCCAATATTCATAACTTCAACTACAAAACTGATACACACATATAGACCGCATAATCATAACCAGTAAACCATAACCTTGTCCTAGACACCCCATTTGACCCCCTTTATACAAGATTTGGGTGCCACTACAGGACATTGGTTGCAACAATGATCTATACGGTCCCAGTTTATGTCAATAACGTCACAATCTGATATTTTGTTCAAGTGCCATTTGACTCCGACAGGCTCGGTAGTAACGGCTGCTAAACCCCAGAACCCTCCCACTGTTGTAATGCCAGAATCGGTGTCCCCTTCGGCTCCTTCACCCCCACAGGCTTTAGAGAGTACCCCCCCCCCTTTGGTGGGATTGTATCCGTTAATTACTGAGAGTGTGTTAGCCCGTCCAGGAACACAGGATCTTGTGTCAGGGTGCTGGGAAGATGGGGGTGGAGTACAAAACCAACCCCCTCATGCAGCCAATTTGAGCTGCAGTTCATTAACAAGGTAGGTAGGGGTAATGCCAGTTGGATGATGGTGGAGGGAGATTCCTATCAACATCAAAAGCTATAGAATTTGCCCAAGTCTTTTGGTTTTGAAGAGGCAGATTATCATTTATACTAACAACACTTCACACCACTCTGGCAGTAAAATGGGGGTTTAAAATCAGAGTGAGTTATACTTATTACATACATTTTAAGGTCCCTTTATATTGTTACAGCGGTGTAAAATGACCTTAATGTAAATGTGAGCCAGATGTGAAATATTCCTGTATTTGTTATATATTTAGGTGGGGAGAAAGCAAGATAAACCATGTTATGATGCACCATTTTTCAGCAGCCAAGGCTATTGTGTGTCATCCGGAGAGAAAAAACATTATGAATGAAGGGAGTTTGTATTGATAAGCTCTATCAGAAGGCATGGTAAGTTTGATCCACTAGCCAGATCCAGTCTATCCTGGAATTATAGTTTAAAGTAACTGTATTGAGAAATAGGTTTGCCTTTCTTAGTAATGAAAATTGCGGTTCAAAAAGTTTGCCTCATTGAAGAATCAACACACCTGTACTCAAAGTATAAGTCTATCTCATCACTTTTTTACTAATATAGGATGAAATCTAGGATGAACAAAGGAATACAATTATTTGTAAATTGTATAACTAATAGAATCAATTGGGAAAGTTGCTTTTTGCATCAAAATTTATCACAAAAATTTTGTTATTCTCAACAAATTTCTTTTATGTTTTTTTTTTCCAGGTTTTTGTAAAAAACAAAACAAAACAGAAGTGTTTAGTTTTCAATCAAAACATTTTGTTCTTTAGTCACCAGAAACTTCTTCCTGTTATTATTTTGAGGACAGTCCCAAAATTATTTTATTGACTGATTGATTTGCAAAAATCTCTGTTTCATCAAAAAGACAGTGTCCATCAAAAAAATGTGAGAATGGAAAATTTCCAAGCAGCTCTAATACATTAACCTGTGGAATTTACTGGTATAGTAACTTTAATAAGGCAAAGAAGAAAATTTTACTGTGTTTCTGAGAAACAGTTTTGTTGTTGTTTGTTTCTCCCTGCTTGCCTGGCTTGTCTTCTAGAGTGTAAGATTTTTGGAAATGGGCTGGATTCTGTGCTATGTTTGTGCCATGTTCCACACAATGGAGTCCCAAACATAGATGGGACCTTAAGGTTCTACCAGAAGACACACAGTAAATGATAAAGATAATTTCTAATTTCTGATGTCAATCCCTTGTTCCTGAGAATTTTGGTTGGGATTTTCTAAAGGGTCTATGTAGGACCAGCTGGAAATTGGAATTTAATTTTTTGAAAAAAAGAAAAAAAAATCTCAAGATTTCAAGCTATGTTTTGTTCTGATATGGAAAGAACACAAGACTTTTCAAAAAGAGATGTACAAAATATCAACCCACTACAGCCAGGTGGTTAGAACAGTTACCCAGGTCATGGGAGAATCATGTTCAACTCCCATGTCTGGTAGTTTCAGAAGTAGAACTCAGACCTTGGCAAGTGCACGTGCCACCAAGCTATGGCATTAGTTCTTATCATTTGTTCTCACTTTGATCAGTAATTCCATCCTGAACTTAAGAACATACCCAGATGACATTTTTGTTGAAACCACTATGTTTCCATGAAATATTTCTGTTGCAGCAAAATGGTATTTTTCAACGTAAAAAAAAGTTTTGTCTAATTATTTATTGTATCGTATTGTATTTTTCCCAGCTCTAGGCCTAAGTAGCACAACTCCCATTGAAGATCAGGGAGTATAAGTGTCTTAGGAACAGAAGTCCTAATGACATTCAGTGGAGACTTGTGGTCCTAGGTCACTTAAGTGTTTTTGAAAATCCCAGTCATTTTACTGAGCAGCAAGCAAGGTTATCTTGAAGGTGAGGCATGAAGACAATGGGACAAATCGTGAGGTTTTCTCATGGGTGAATGGAGTGGGGTTGATGGGCTAGACCAGCAACAGGGGAAAGCTGCCATTGGGTCAGCCATCCCACTGACTCCTCATGGGT
Source organism: Chrysemys picta bellii (assembly GCF_011386835.1). NCBI lineage: Eukaryota > Metazoa > Chordata > Testudines > Emydidae > Chrysemys > Chrysemys picta. Next base: position 23,822,115 of record NC_088802.1, on the reverse strand, counting down.
CATAGAGGAATAAGGAGTGGAGCTCTCATCTCTGTTGCAGAGCCCGAAAGATGCACAAGAACAGACTGGTGTTACATAAGAACATAAGAAAGGCTGTACCGGGTCAGGCCAAAGGTCCATCTAGCCCAGTATCCTGTCTACCGACAGTGGCCAATGCCAGGTGCCCCAGACGGAGTGAACCTAACAGGCAATGATCAAGTGATCACTCTCCTACCATCCATCTCCACCCTCTGACAGACAGAGGCTAGGGACACCATTCCTTACCCGTCCTGGCTAATAGCCATTAATGGACTTAACCACCATGAATTTATCCAGTTCTCTTTTAAACCCTGCTATAGTCCTAGCCCTCACAGCTTCCTCAGGCAAGGAGCTCCACAAGCCGACTGTGCGCTGCGCGAAGAAGAACCTCCCCCTATCTGTCTCAAACCTGCTGCCTGTCAACCTCACCTGATGACCCCCAGTTCCCGTATCATGGGAATAAGTAAATATCTCTTCCTTATCCACTTTCTCCACATCACTCATGATTCTATATACCTCTATCATATCCCCCCTTAGTCTCCTCTTTTCCAAGCTGAAGAGTCCCAGCCTCCCCAATCTCTCCCCACACAGGACCTGTTCCAAACCCTTAATTTCAGTTGCTCCCCTCTGAACCCTCTCCAGTGCCAGTACATCCCCCTTGAGATGAGGAGACCACATCCGCACGCAGCACTCGAGATGAGGGCGCACCATCGATTCACAGAAGGGCAATAATACATTCTCAGACTTATTCTCTATCCCCTTTCCAATGATTCCCAACATCCTGCTTGCTCCCCTGACTGCCCCTGCACACTGCGTGGACATCCCCAGAGAACCATCCACAATGACTCCAAGATCCTTTTCCTGACTTGTTGTAGCTAAATTAGCCCCCATCATATTGTATGTATACAATAGATACAAGTAGCACCTGCTTCCTTTCCCTTATCTTTAATCAGGGTTCCAGGTATTATTGCTGGGATTTTAGAAGGAGCCCTAAGGTGCCGAAATCCCTTAGAATTTCAGCCTGGATTCCTGTTCCTTGTATTTCACCAGGGAAGCGAGTTCAAGCAAGAGCCAGGTCTGCCAGGTGCAGTGTCAAATCCCACAATCCCAGAGCCCAGATAGGTATCTTGAAAGTGTTTTAGGAGATGTGGGCAGAGTTTCAAGGCTGTGGATCTGCAGATATTTCATAGGTACCCTGATAGGGTAAGGTATTTGGCGCTTCACATTTGCACATCCAAAAGTGTGTTCAACATGTTTAAATGCCTTATAATTCCTCATGTTTTGACAGATGGACCTCATGACTGGAGCAGAAATAGAAAACCAAACCAGCGTGCAGAAATTCATACTCCTGGGTTTTCCTGGCACTTGGTTTTTTCGGATTTCCCTTGCAGTGGTGTTTTCAATTATGTATTTCCTTACAATTGTAGGGAATATGTCTGTTATAGCTTTAGTGTGGACCCACCCATGGCTTCACACCCCCATGTACTTCTTCCTCTGCAATCTCTCCTTCCTGGAGATCTGGTACACCACGGCCTGCGTCCCCAAGGCCATTGGTGTCATGTTCGGGAAAAGCCAAACCATTTCCTTCACCGGCTGCATCCTGCAGTTGTATTTCATATTCTCTCTGGGATCTACAGAATGTCTCATACTGGCTGTCATGGCCTATGACCGCTATTTGGCCATATGTCATCCATTGCGTTACAGCTCCCTCATGAACAGCACCTTCTCTGCTCAGCTGGCCCTCATCTCTTGGCTGTGTGGGTTCCTGGCTATCTCTGTGCTGGCATCTCTAATATCCAGGTTGTCTTTCTGTGGCCCTAACATTATCAATCACTTCTTTTGTGACATAGATTCCTGTATAGCGCTTTCCTGCACTGACACAAGCCTCGTTGAGGTGGCAACTTTTATCATCTCTATTAATGTCCTTCTGGGCTCATGTGCAGTAATCCTAGTCTCGTACATTTACATCATCTCCACCATCTGTAGAATCCCTTCAGCCCAAGGCCGCCAAAAGGCCTTTTCCACTTGGTCTGCCCATCTCACTGTCGTAACCATCTGGTACGGCTCCACCATTTTTCTGTATGTCAAGCCTTCTGCACAGAACTCATTGGATTTAAACAAAATAGTCAACGTCTTTAACACTATTGTAACTCCTCTATTAAACCCTTTCATTTACACTCTAAGAAATAAAGAGGTGACGCGAGCCTTGGAAAAGGCAATCAGTGGCATGTAAAGTGGTTTTCAAATGGTCTGCATTTAGTAGCAATGTTGTCAAAGGGACCAAAATTAAAATTTCCTGAAGGTCATTCTTAGTGCATGTGAACATTTCTTTGTTTTACAGGTTTCCTCGTTGACTGTAACAACCTGATGTTGACTTACAGATGAACTCAAGTGGGAGAAATGCAAATGTATTATGCTGAAAATTCCAAGTTGCTAAATTTGTGTGGCATTTACCAGGATCTGTATGGATGTACCCATTTATAATTACATAGGGGCCTAGGCCTAAGGGAGTTGGGTAACAAGCTCCCGTTGAATGTCAGATGTAGATTCAAGCTGACATTTTCAAAGGAATGTGTGCAAATTTATTGCCCAGAGCCCACTGAATTTCAATACAAATTAGGTGACTAGCTTCCGTGCGCTCCTTTGAAATTCCCACTTTCAAACTTTATCTCCTCTACTTACTTTTATGATATATTTTCCAGTAGGGAGGACTTGTGTGATGCCATGGAACTGACCGTCACAGAAATGTCAATTTCCTGCAATATCCTTATTGAATTACTGTCCCGTATTGATGTGTCCATAGAAGAGATTTTAGAACAACTTGATTAATTAAACAATAATAAATCATCAGGACCAGATGATATTCACCCAAGAGTTCTGAAGGAACTCAAATATGAAATTGCAGGACTACAAACTGTATTATGTAACCTATCACTTAAATCAGCTTCTGTACCAGATAATTGGATGGTAACAAATGTAACTCTAATTTTTAGAAAGGGCACCAGAGGCGATCCTGGGAATTACAGGCCAGTGATCCTAACTTCAGTACTGGGCAGACTGGTAGAAATTATATTAAAGAACAGAATTATCAGAAACATTGATGGATAGAATTTTTTGGGGAGGAGTCAAAACACTGTTTGTAAAGGAAGTTATGCCTCACTAAAGCATTAGAATTATTTGTGGGGGTCAACAAACATGTGGATAAGGGTGATTCAGTCTATATACACACTTGGACTGAGGTGGAGATGGACATAGAAGATCGAAGTGTTGAGAGTCTCTGGGTTAGGCTAAAAGGGGTAAAAAACAAGGGTGATGTCTTGCTAGGAGTCTACTACAGGCCACCTAACCAGGTGCAAGAGGTGGGTGAGGCTTTTTATAAACAACTAACAAAATCATCCAAAGCCCAAGATTTGGTGCTGATGGGGGACTTCAACTATCCAAATATATGTTGGGAAAATAACATAGCGGGGCACAGACTATCCAACAAATTCTTGGACTGCATTGCAGACAACTTTTATTTCAGAAGGTTGAAAAAGCTACTGGGGGGAAGCTGTTCTAGACTTGATTTTAACAAATAGGGAGGAACTCACTAAAAATTTGAAAGTACAAGGCAGCTTGGGTGAAAGTGATCATGAAATCATAGAGTTTGCAATTCTAAGGAAGGGTAGAAGGGAGTACAGCAAAATAGAGACATTGGATTTCAGGAAGGCAGATTTTGGTAAGCTCAGAGAGCTGATAGGTAAGGTCCGATGGAAATCAAGACTGAGGGGAAAAACAACTGAGGAGAGTTGGCAGTTTTACAAAGGGACACTATTAAGGGCCCAAAAGCAAACTATTCTGCTGGTTAGGAAAGAGAGAAAATGTGGCTAAAGACCATCTTGGCTTAACAATGGGTATGTCTACACTACGAAATTAGGTTGAAGTTATAGAAGCTGGTTTTATAGATATCGGTTTTATACAGTCGATTGTGTGTGTCCCCACATAAAATGCTATAAGTGCATGAAGCCGGTGGACCGCGTCCACAGTACCGAGGCTAGCATCGACTTCCGGAGAGTTGCACTGTGGGTAGCTATCCCACAGTTCCTGCAGTCTCCACCGCCCATTGGAATTCTGGGTTGAGATCCCAATGCCTCATGATGCAAAACAGTGTCACGGGGTGTTCTGGGTACATGCCGTCAGGCCCCTTCCCCTCCATCAGAGCAACGTCAGACAATCGATTTGCGCCTTTTTATCTGGGTTACCTGTGCAGACAACATACCACGGCAGCATGGAGCCCGCTCAGCTCAGCTCAGCTCAGCTCACCGTCACCTTAATGTCATCTGGGTGCCGGCAGATGTGGTACTGCATTGCTACACAGCAGCCGCTAATTGCCTTTTGGCAGTAGACGGTGCAGTATGACTGGTAGCCGTCATCGGCGATCTGGGTGCTGGCAGACATGGGACTGCATTGCTACACAGCAGCAGCCCATGGCCTTTTGGCAGTAGATGATGTATTAAGATTGATATCCGTCATTGTCATATTACAGTTCAATCAGAGGCACCTGGGCAGATATGCTTTGTCTCCTGGAGACTCAGTCCTGCCAGCAGTCCGACTGAACCGTCTTGATGATGATGGCTAGCAGTTGTAGTACAGTATCTTCTGCCAAGCACCCAGAAGATGCCAAGGGCTATCAGTCATGCTGCACCATCTGCTGCCAGCTTAAGATGTAAAAAATACATGTATTCATTTGCTTCTCCCTCCCTCTGTGAAATCAACGGCCTGCTAAACCCAGGCTTTTGAGTTCAATCTTTGGGGGGGCCATTCTGTGTGACAGTTGTTTGTGTTTCTTCCTGATGCACAGCCACCTTTGTTGATTTTAATTCCCTGTACCTGTACGCCATGTCATCAGTCGCCCCTCTCTCCCTCTGTCAGTTTTGCGCCTTTTTTCAGAGCAGACACCATAGCACTGGGATCATGGAGCCCGCTCAGATCACCGCGGCAATTATGAGCACTATGAACACCACGCGCATTGTCTTGGAGTATATGCAGAGTCAGGAAATGCCAAAGCAAAACCAGGACCAGCTGATGAGGTGATTGCAGCGCGGTGACGAGAGTGATGAGGAAATTGACATGGACACAGCCCTCACACAAGGTACGGGCCCCAGCAGTGTGCAAATCATGGTGTTACTGGGGCAGGTTCATGCCATGGAACGCCGATTCTGGGCCCGGAAAACAAGCACAGACTGGTGGGTGCATCGTGTTGCAGGTCTGGGACGTTTCTCAGTGGCTGCAAAACTTTCGCATGCGTAAGGGCACTTTCATGGAACTTTGTGACTTGCTTTCCCCTGCCCTGAAGCACCAGAATAACAGGATGAGAGCATCCCTCACAGTTGAGAAGTGAGTGGCGATAGCCCTGTGGAAGCTTGCAACGCCAGACAGCTACCGGTCAGTCGGGAATCAATTTGGAATGGGCAAATCTACTGTGGGGGCTGCTGTGATCCAAGTTGCCAGGGCAATCAAAGACCTGCTGATATCTGGAAAACGTGCAGGCCATAGTGGATGGCTTTGCTGCAATGGGATTCCCAAATTGTGGTGGGGCGATAGACGGAACCCATATCCCTATCTTGTCACCAGAGCACCAAGCCACCGAGTACCTAAACAGCAAGGGGTACTTTTCAATGCTGCTGCAAGCCCTGGTGGATCACAAGGGATGTTTCACCAACATCAACGTGGGATGGCCGGGAAAGGTACATGATGCTCGCGTCTTCAGGCACTCTGGTCTCTTTCGAAAGCTGGAGGAAAGGACTTTCTTCCCGGACCAGAAAATAACCGTTGGGGATGTTAAAATGCCTATCGTGATCCTTGGGGACCCAGCCTACCCCTTAATGTCATTGCTCATGAAGCCATACACAGGCAGCCTGGACAGTAGTCAGGACCTGTTCAACTATAGGCTGAGCAAGTGCAGAATGGTGGTAGAATGTGCATTTGGACGTTTAAAAGCGTGCTGGTGCAATTTACTGACTTGCTCAGACCTCAGCGAAAAGAATATCCCCATTGTTATTGCTGCTTGCTGTGCACTCCACAATATCTGTGAGAGTAAGGGGGAGACATTTATGGAGGGTGGGAGGTTGAGGCAAATCGCCTGGCTGCTGATTACGCACAGCCAGACACCAGGGCGGTTAGAAGAGTACAGCAGGGTGCTGTGCGCATCAGAGAAGTTTTGAAAACGAGTTTTGTGACTGGCCAGGCTACGGTGTGAAACATCTGTTTGTTTCTCCTTGATGAACCCTCCGCCCCACCCCCCAATCCCGGTTCCCTCTACTTCCCTGTAAATCAACCATCCCACCCTCCCCTCCCCCTTCGAGCACCACTTGCAGACGCAATAAAGTCATTGTTACTTCACATTCATGCATTCTTTATTAATTCAGCACTCAACTAGGGGGATAATTGCCAAGGTAGCCCAAGAGGGGTGGGGGAGGAGGGAAGGAAAAGGACACACTTCAGTTTAAAACTTTAAAACTTTAACACTTATTGAAGGCCAGCCTTCCGATGCTCGGGCAATCATCTGGGGTGGACTGACTGGGAGGCCGGAGGTCCCCCCACCATGTTCTTGGGCATCTGGGTGAGGAGGCTATGGAACTTGGGGAGGAGGGCTGTTGGTTACACAGGGGCTGTAGCGGCAGTCTCTGCTCCTGCTGCCTTTCCTGCAGCTGAACCATAGGCTGGAGCATATCAGTTTGATGCTCCAGCAGCCGGAGCATCAACTCTTGCTGTCTGTCTGCAAGCTGATGCCACCTATCCTCTACAGCCCGCCACTTGCTCTGTTCATCCCGCGATTCAGCCCGCCACCTCTCCTCTCGTTCATATTGTGCTTTTCTGTAGTCTGACATTGACTGCCTCCACGCATTCTGCTGTGCTCTTTCAGCGTGGGAGGACATCTGGAGCTCAGCGAACATATCATCCCGACTTCGCTGTTTTCTCCTTCTAATCTTTGCTAGCCTCTGCGAAGGAGAAACATTTGCAGCTGGTGGAGGACAAGGGAGAGGTGGTTAAAAAAGACACATTTTAGAGAACAATGAGTACACTCTTTCACATTAAATTTTGCTGTTCACATTACACAACACATGTGCTTTCATTACAAGGTCGCATTTTTCCTCTTATATTGAGAGCCTGCCAGTTTGGTGTGAGAGATCACTCACGCTGTGCCAGGCAACAGAATTCGGCTTGCAGGCAGCCATGGTAAGCCACAGTCTTTTGGCTTTTTTAACCCTCATAATATGTGGGAATAGGTTCAAACAGTAGCACCTCATTTCCCATACCAAGGACCCGTTGGGTTGGCCATTTAAAATGGGTTTGCAATGTAAAAGGAGGGGCTGTGGTTTCCGGGTTAACATGCAGCAGAAACCCAACTACCCCCTCCACACACATACCCCCAGTTCTCTGGGATGATCCCTTCACCCCTCCCCCCAACTGCGTGGCTAACAGCAGGGAACATTTCTGTTCAGCCAAGCAGGAACGGGCACCTCTAAATGCCCCCTTAATAAAATCACCCCATTTCAACCAGGTGACCGTGAATGATATCACTCTCCTGAGGATAACAAAGAGCGATAAGGAATGGATGTTGTCTGCATGCCAGCAAACACCGGGACCATATGCTGCCATGCTTTATTATGCAATGAATCCAGACTACGTGCTACTGGCCTGGCGTGGTAAAGTATCCTACCATGGCGGATGGGATAAGGCAGCCCTCCCCAGAAACCTTTTGCAAAGGCTTTCGGAGTACATGAAGGAGAGCTTTCTGGAGATGTCCCTGGAGGATTTCCGCTCCATCCCCAGACACATTAACAGACTTTTCCAGTAGCTGTACTGGCTGCAATTGCCAGGGCAAATTAATCATTAATCATTAAACACTGCTGCTTTTAAACCATGTGTAATATTTACAAAGGTACACTCAACAGAGGTCCCTTGTGTGCCCTCAGGGTCTGGGAGCACGCCTTGAGTGAGTTCGGAGATTACTGGTTCCAGGTCCAGGGTGATAAACATATCCTGGCTGTTGGGGAAACCGGTTTCTCTGCTTCCTTTCTGTGAGCTATCTTCATTTTCTTCAACATCATCTTCCGTGTACCCTGAACCCGCTTCCCTGTTGCGTGTTTCTCCATTGACGGAGTCAAAGTACACGGTTGGGGTGGTGGTGGCTGCACCCCCTAGAATGGCATGCAGCTCTGCATAGAAGCAGCATGTTTGCGGCTCTGCCCCAGACCTTCTGTTTGCCTCTCTGGCTTTGTGGTAGGCATGCCTTAGCTCCTTAATTTTCACACGGCACTGCTGTGCGTCCCTGTTATGGCCTCTGTCCTTCATGGCATTTGAGACCTTTTCTAATATTTTGCCATTTCTTTTACTGCTACGGAGTTCAGCTAGCACTGATTCGTCTCCCCATATGGCGAGCAGATCCCGTACCTCCCGTTCTGTCCATGCTGGAGTTCTTTTGCGATTCTGGGACTCCATCATGGTTACCTGTGCTGATGAGCTCTGCATGATCACCTGTGTTCTCCATGCTGGGAAAACAGGAAATGAAATTCAAAAGTTCGCGGGGCTTTTACTGTCTACCTGGTCAGTGCATCTGAGTTGAGAGTGCTGTCCAGAGCGGTCACAATGAAGCACTGTGGGATAGCTCCCGGAGGCCAATAATATCGAAATCCATCCACACTACCCCAAATCCGATCTGCAAAGGCCGATTTTAGCGCTTATCCCCTCATCGGAGGTCAACTAAAGAAACCGGTTTAAAGGGCCCTTTAATTCGAAAGGAAGGGCTTCATTGTGTGGATGTGTCCAGGCTTAATTCAATTTAACCCTGCTAAAGTCGACCTAAACTCGTAGTGTAGACCAGGCCCATGAGATCTTGCATGATCTAAAAAATAAAAAGGAGTCATATAAAAAAATGGAAACTAGGACAGATTACAAAGGATGAATATAGGCAAACAACACAGGAATGCAGGGGCAAGATTAGAAAGACAAAGGCACAAAATGAGCTCAAACTAGCTACAGGAATAAAGGGAAACAAGAAGACTTTTTATCAATACATTAGAAGCAAGAGGAAGACCAAAGACAAGGTAGGCCCACTGCTCAGTGAAGAGGGAGAAACAGTAACAGGTAACTTGGAAATGACAGAGATGCTTAATGACTTCTTTGTTTCGGTCTTCACCGAGAAGTCTGAAGGAATGCCTAACATAGTGAATGTTAATGAGAACAGGGTAGGTTTAGCAGATAAAATAAAAAAAGAACAAGTTAAAAATCACTTAGAAAAGTTAGATGCCTGCAAGTCACCAGGGCCTGATGAAATGTATCCTAGAATACTCAAGGAGCTAATAGAGGAGGTATCTGAGCCTCTAGCTATTATCTTTGGAAAATCATGGGACACGGGAGAGATTCCAGAAGTCTGGAAAAGGGCAAATATAGTGCCCATCTATAGAAAGGGAAATAAAAACAACCCAGGAAAATACAGACCAGTTAGTTTAACTTCTGTGCCAGGGAAGATAATGGAGCAAGTAATTAAGAAAATCATCTGCAAACATTTGGAAGGTGGTAAGGTGATAGGGAATAGCCAGCATGGATTTGTAAAGAACAAATCATGTCAAATCAATCTGATAGCTTTCTTTGATAGGATAACGAGTCTTGTGGATAAGGGAGAAGCTGTGGATGTGGTATACCTAGACTTTAGTAAGGCATTTGATACGGTCTCGCATGATATTCTTATCGATAAACTAGGTAAATACAATTTAGATGGGGCTACTATAAGGTGGGTGCATAACTGGCTGGATAAGTGTACTCAGAGAGTTGTTATTAATGGTTCCCAATCCTGCTGGAAAGGCATAACAAGTGGGGTTCTGCAGGGGTCTGTTTTGGGGCCGGCTCTGTTCAATATCTTCATTAATGACTTAGATACTGGCATAGAAAGTACGCTTATTAAGTTTGCAGATGATACCAAACTGGGAGGGATTGCAACTACTTTGGAGGACAAGGTCATAATTCAAAATGATCTGGACAAATTGGAGAAATGGTCTGAGGTAAACAGATGAAGTTTAACAAAGACAAATGCAAAGTGCTCCACTTAGGAAGGAAAAATCAGTTTCACACATACAGAATGAGAAGAGATTGTCTAGGAAGGAGTACGGCAGAAAGGGATCTAGGGGTTATTGTGGACCACAAGCTAAATATGAGTCAACAGTGTGATGCTGTTGCAAAAAAAGCAAACATGATTCTGGGATGTATTAACAGGTGTGTTGTGAGCAAGACACGAGAAGTCATTCTTCCGCTCTACTCTGCGCTGGTTAGGCCTCAACTGGAGTTTTGTGTCCAGTTCTGGGCACCGCATTTCAAGAAAGATGTGGAGAAATTGGAGAGGGTCCAGAGAAGAGCAACAAGAATGATTAAAGGTCTTGAGAACATGACCTATGAAGGAAGGCTGAAAGAATTGGGTTTGTTTTTTTTGGAAAAGAGAAGACTGAGAGGGGACATGATAGCAGTTTTCAGGTATCTAAAAGAGTGTCATAAGGAGGAGGGAGAAAACTTGTTCACCTTAGCCTCTAAGGATAGAACGAGAAGCAATGGGCTTAAACTGCAGCAAGGGAGGTTTAGGTTGGACATTAAGAAAAAGTTCCTAACTGTCATGGCAGTTAAACACTGGAATAAATTGCCTAGGGAGGTTGTGGAATCTCCATCTCTGGAGATATTAAAGTGTAGGTTAAATAAATGTCTATCAGAGGTGGTCTAGACAGTATTTGGTCCTGCCATGAGGGCAGGGGACTGGACTCGATGACCTCTCAAGGTCCCTTCCAGTCCTAGAATCTATGAATCTATGAATCTATATAGTGTACTAGGATTTTCAGAAAGCATTTGACATGGTCCATCTCCAAAGGCTCTGAAGAAAATTACTCAGGCGATCATAGGAAAAGTTCTCTCATGGATCAGTAACTGGTTAAAAAATAGGAAACAAAGGGTAAGAATAAATGATCAGTTTTAATAATGGAAAGAGGTAAAGAGTGGGGCCTCCCAAGCATCTGTACTGGGACCTGTGCTGTTTGATATATTCACTGATGATCTGGAAAAGGGAATGAACAGTGAAGTGGCAAAGTTTGCAGATGATACAAAATTATTCAAAATAGTTAAGTCCAAAGCTGACTGTAGAAAACTGGGTGACCGGGCAACAGAATGGCAGATGAAATTCAACATTGATAAGTGAAAGTAATGTGCATTGGAAGAAATAATCCAAACTATACATATAAAATGATAATGGTGGGTTCTAAATTATCTGTTACCACTCAAGAAAGATATCTTGGAGTCATTTTGAATAGTTCTCTGAAAACTTCATCTCAATACACAACAGAAGTCTAAAAGGCTAACAGAATCATAGAATCATAGAACTTGAAGGGACCTTGAGAGGTCATCTAGTCCAATCCCCTGCACTCAAGTCTGGACTAAGTATTATCTAGAGTAGACCATCCCTGACAGGTGTTTGTCCAACCTGCTTTTAAAAATCTTCAATAATGGATATTCCACAACCTCCCTAGTTAATTTATTCCAGTGCTTATCCACTCTGAGAATTAGGAAGTTTTTCTAATGTCCAACCTAAACAGAACTATTCCCTTATAGTCTAGCATATTTATACCTTTACAAGTTGTATGACCATCCAATCAACATTAAGCATTGTGTCTTATATAACCCATAGTATATACATTTGCATCCTTCAGTTTACATAACTTTTTCTGTCCATGCCATTTTCATGTTATCATGTCCCTTTTTCAATTGGTTTATTTACTTTGATCGTACCACTCAATATAGGGACTTTTCTGTTTTTCACAATACAGGGACTTTTTGTCAATACCTTTTATGTATTGTATGGATTAACTTCCTTTTATCTATGTCCTTCAACACAGTTCAAAACAACACCTTTGTCTTACACAGCCACTGTAAGCATTGTTTAAACAAGTCTCTACCTATGGACGAATTTCACAAGCAACACTCATGTCAAGCAAAGACTTGGCTGAAGCCAGTTAGCTTAGCGTAAGTATTACCCTAGGCTGTCCAAATTTATTCACCATACGAGACCCATGAGTATGACTCTTCCAACACCAGATACTGGTCACTGTTACAGATGCTTTCCTTAGACTCCAACAACAGGGTGCAAATTGGTGACAAATGCAATGTTGATATTTCTCCACCACAATGTGGGCAAAGACTTACTATTTCATATCACACAGGTCATCAACTCACTGTATCAGCTGTAGATTTTCTATCAACCTATGACTTTGGTCCTGTGGCCCAAGCTGACATGAGGAATTGAATTCACATGAAGCACTAATGAAGACCTTCTTAAGTGATACTTTGGGGGTTAGGCGTAAGTCCTTCTCTGCACCGGATGATTTTCACCCTAAGGCGTATAGAATCTGGCCACTGGCTCTGAACTGGAACAAGTCACAATTTCTGTATTCTATCCAGAAACACATATGCTCTCATCTTTGCAGCTCATTACATTTAGGAGCTCTGACCTATCATTTAGAATGAGGTGTCCATGTTTATAAGCCTTGCGATGTTATGAATCTCTCACGGATTTGAATGGCCATAAAGTCACAGATCCTGATTCTCTTCTCACATCTATTACACTATTATGAGGAGTAGCTTCTGCTTTAGGGGCCAGTCCTGCCTCAATTAAGTCCATGCCAAAGTGGACTGGTATTTTCAAATGTGCCTACAGGAATTTAGGTCCCCAAATCTTATTAATTTAAATTGGAGTTGGGCACCTAACTCCCTTAGGCCTTGTCTACACTACGAGAGTAGTTCGATTTTACTTGCATCGAATTTTTGTAATCGATATTGCAAAGTCGAACGTGTGTGTCCACACTAAGGACAGTAATTCGACTTTGTGCATCCACACTAACGGTGAAAGCGTCGACATTCGAAGCGGTGCACTGTGGTCAGCTATCCCACAGTTCCCGCAGTCCCCTCTGCCCATTGGAATTCTGGGTGTAGCCGGCAATGCCTTCTGGGTAACAAAATGTGTCGAGGGTGCTTTTGGGAAACTGTCGTCATCCGTCCATCACTCCCGCCCTCCCTCCCTGAAAGCGCCGGCGGGAAAACAGTTTGCACGCTTTTCCAGTCATTGACAGCGCGAACGCCACTGTACTCCGAGCATGGAGCCCGCTCCGACCATCGCTGCAGTTGTGGCCGCTCTCAACGTCTCGCAGCTTATCATAAAGGTTTCCCTGAGGCAGATGCAGAAAAGTCAGGCGAGGAGGCTACGGCACCGCGGTGATGTCCTGAAGTCTGAGAGTAGCACAGACCTGTCAGAAAGCAGGCGACCCAGCGCCGAGGACATCACAGTGGCAATGGGTCATGTTGATGCCGTGGAACGGCGATTCTGGGCATGGGAAACAAGCACTGAGTGGTGGGACCGCATAGTGCTGCAGGTCTGGGATGAATCCCAGTGGCTGCGAAACTTTCGCATGCGGAAGGGAACTTTCCTGGAACTTTGTGAGTTGCTGTCCCCTGCCCTGAAGCGCAGTGACACCCGGTTGCGAGCTGCACTGAGTGTACAGAAGCGAGTGGCCATAGCCCTCTGGAAGCTTGCAACGCCAGACAGCTACCGGTCAGTCGCGAACCAGTTTGGGGTGGGCAAATCTACTGTGGGGGTTGTTGTGATGCAAGTAGCGAAGGCAATCGTTGATGTACTGCTGCCAAAGGTAGTGACCCTGGGAAACGTGGAGGCGATCATAGATGGCTTCGCAGCGATGGGATTCCCAAACTGCGGTGGGGCCATAGATGGAACTCACATCCCTATCCTGGCACCGGACCACCAGGCCACCCAGTACATTAACCGAAAGGGATACTTTTCCATGGTGCTGCAAGCACTGGTGGACCACAGGGGACGTTTTACCAACATCTACGTGGGATGGCCGGGCAAGGTTCATGACGCTCGTGTTTTCAGGAACTCTGGTCTGTTTAGACGGCTGCAACAAGGTATTTACTTCCCGGACCACAAAATAACTGTTGGGGATGTGGAGATGCCTATAGTCATCCTCGGGGACCCAGCCTACCCGCTAATGCCCTGGCTCATGAAGCCCTATACTGGCGCCCTGGACACTGAAAAAGAACTCTTCAACTACCGGCTGAGCAAGTGCAGAATGGTGGTGGAGTGTGCTTTTGGCCGTCTCAAAGGGAGATGGAGAAGCTTACTGACTCGCTGTGATCTCAGCGAAACCAATATCCCCATTGTTATAGCAGCTTGCTGTGTGCTCCACAATCTCTGTGAGAGCAAGGGGGAGACCTTTATGGCGGGGTGGGAGGTTGAGGAAAATAGCCTGGCTGGTGATTACTCACAGCCAGACAGCCGGGCGATTAGAAGAGACCAGCGGGAAGCGCTGTGCATCCGGGAGGCTTTGAAAGCAAAGTTCCTGAGTGAGCAGGGTAACCTGTGACTTTATAGTTTGTGTACTGAGAAGCTAAACCTGCCCCCGTTTCTTTACCCAGGTAATGTTGACTATCCTATCCAGTTACATACCCCCTTCACCCCCCCTCCAACACATGTGTGGAAATAAAAATAGTTCTACTTTGTTAAAGCACACCGTTTTCTTTAATACTGTTTTCGCGGGAATTTTTTAAAACTGGGACGCAGACTGTGGTGCGGAGCGGGTGTAGTGTTGTGACGCGAATGCAGCTTCTAAACTCAAGGATTGACAGGCTCCGCTGCGGTGGGATGCTTGTTTCAACGGAGCCTGTCAACCCTCCTGATCGGGACTGTGTGTATGGAGGGTCTATTTGACTTTGTGGCAGGGGGAGGACGGTTACAGATCCCATGCTGTGTGGCTCTGTGATCCTGCCTAAGGACCGGCGCTTAAGATCTGTAACTGCCCTCCCCCGCCACAAAGTCACAGAGCAACCCCCCCCCCAACATTACATCAAAACAACCTCCCAGACTAACCGGGGTAACTAGTCACTGCATCACTGCACTGTGTATGTGCCCTGCTGCTGTGCCTGCCCCCGACTATGTACCCTGCCAAAGGAGACTGTCCTGTCCAATTACCAACTCCCTTTCCCCTCCTCCTCCAAAAGAACATGATTGAAACAGTAGTTAACAGAAACGAATTTTTTATTATCAACTACACATGGCATTGGGAGGTGAAACTTGGACGTGGGCTTCTGTCAGGCGGGAAGGAAAGAACTTTTCAAATTTTGGGAAATGAGAGCCTTCTGCTACTAGAGCTCTCTGCAGGGGTGGAGTGAGACTTAGCAGGGACTCTGCCGCCTCTCCTTCTTTGCACTTTGGGTGAGGTGGGTATGGGACTTGGTGGCGGGGGAGGGCGGTTAGAGATGGACTGCAGCGGGGCTCTGTCCTCCTGCCTCCGTTCCTGCAGAACATCCACAAGGCGCCGGAGCGTGTCCGTTTGCTCCCTCAGTAGTCCAAGCAGCGTTTGAGTCGCCTGCTGGTCTTCCTGCCACCACCTCTCCTCCCGATCCATGTTGGCTTGGTGCATTCGGGTCAAGTTCTCCCGCCACTGGGTCTGCTGTGATGCCTGGGCTTGGGAACAGGCCATAAGCTCAGAGAACATGTCCTCCCGTGTCCTCTTCTTCCTACGCCTAATCCGCGCTAGCCTCTGGGAGTGTGATTACAGGCTAGGTTGTGAGACAGTCGCAGACGGGGCTGTGGAAATGGGAAAAAGGGAGTGAATTCCTAAGAAAGATAAATGTAGTTGTGAACAAAGAACATAGTCTTTCTCTGTGAACAAGACCATGCACAGCACCTTTCACATGCGCACTCAGCACAAGGTCGAATTCTCGGCCTTCGCATTCAGTGCCTGGGGTCTTGAACAGCACATTTGAGAAGCGAGGCAACACAACGGAATTTCTGTTGCAGGCAGACATGGTAAGCCGTACACTTGTGGCAGTTTAAAACTTTTATATTACCACTGGCCTCATTTCACATTTAAATCAATGTCAGTCCCTGCTGCCAGCAATCCGGCAAGCGGGAACTCTGCCCCTGTCCCACCCCCTCGCGGCTGTCCCCGGGAACGATCCCTTTCGGCTGCCCCTCTCCCGCCTCCACCGCGTGGCTGCAAACCAGCGGTTACAGTTCTGTAAAGGAACGGGAAAGCAGTCCCAACACTAACATTCCCCTACCTAATTAAAAGCAGGTCACCATGGCCGACATCACCCTGATGAGGATCTCCGAGAGCGACAAAGAGAGAATGCTCCGGGAAAGCCTCCAAAGACCAGGGCCGTATGCCGCCCTGCTGTGCAGAGCAATGATCCCCGAGTACTTGATAATCTCGTGGCGCGGCAACGTGTCGTACTTCGGAGGACCCAATAAGGCCGCTCTCCCCAAGAACCTCATGCAACGGCTTTCCAATTACCTCCAGGAGAGCTTCATCGAGATGTCCCAGGAGGATTACTGCTCTATCCCCGGACACATAGACCGCATTTTACTGTAGCTGCAGTAGCAGGGAATAAACAGTAGAGCGGCTTGTGCAGGACAATCACTGAAAACCGGACATTGCTAGATTTCTTTTCAAAACTTGCACTGCCCCTTACTAAACCGTTAAGCGCCTAGGGCACACTAATCATGAACAACCCATTCTTTTAATTGTTAATATTCCTGTTTTGTTAAAAATAAATGTTTAGATGTTTACAACACTTACTGGCTGATCCTTCCCCAGATTCTGTGTCCAGGGTAACGGCTGGGGACGCTTCGTAGGGGATCTCTGTAAGGGTGATGAAGAGATCCTGGCTGTCGGGGAAATCAGCGTTGTGAGAGCTGCCGACTGCCTCGCCCTCCTCATCTCCTTCCTCATCTTCCCCGTCCCCTAACATGTCCGAGGAACCGGCCGTGGACAGTATCCCATCCTCAGAGTCCACGGTCACTGGTGGGGTAGTGGTGGCGGCCGCACCGAGGATGGAATGCAGTGCCTCGTAGAAACGGGATGTCTGGGGATGGGATCCGGAGCGTCCGTTTGCCTCTTTGGTCTTCTGGTAGCCTTGTCTCAGCTCCTTGATTTTCACGCGGCACTGCGTTGCATCCCGGCTGTATCCTCTCTCTGCCATGTCTTTAGAGATCTTCTCGTAGATCTTTGCATTCCTTCTTTTGGATCGCAGCTCGGAAAGCACGGACTCATCGCCCCACACAGCGATGAGATCCAAGACTTCACGATCAGTCCATGCTGGGGCTCTCTTTCTATTCACAGACTGCACGGCCATCACTGCTGGAGAGCTCTGCATCGTTGCCAGTGCTGCTGTGCTCGCCACGATGTCCAGACAGGAAATGAGATTCAAACTGGCCAGACAGGAAAAGGAATTCAAATTCAAATTTTCCCGGGGCTTTTCCTGTGTGGCTGGTCAGAGCATCCGAGCTCGCACTGCTGTCCAGAGCGTCAACAGAGTGGTGCACTGTGGGATAGCTCCCGGAGCTATTAGCGTCGATTTCCATCCACACCTAGCCTAATTCGACATGGCCATGTCGAATTTAGCGCTACTCCCCTCGTCGGGGAGGAGTACAGAAGTCGAATTAAAGAGACCTCTATGTCGAACTAAATAGCATCGCAGTGTGGACGGGTGCAGGGTTAATTCGATTTAACGGCGCTAACTTCGACATAAACGCCTAGTGTAGACCAGGCCTTAGTCTCCTTCGAAAATCCCAGCCTAAATCTCTGTAAGGGGAAGGAAGATCAGGTGCATAATTTTAGCATTTTTTTTGCCTTTTACTTACATTTTATTCAGTCCTTAGCCCAGCAAAATCCCATTGTATTTACCAGCATGATGCCTGATATTGTTCAGTAATTTTCACACCCATGTGGATGGCAAATGCTCTGACCAGTTCAGGATTTCATGAGCACAATGACAACCCAGTGGATCTGGATAGCTAAGCACTAGGGCTGAGATCCTCAAAGGTATAAAGGTACTAAAGATGCAAACAGGTGCGTAGCAGGATTTTCAAAAGCACCTTGGTGTCTAACGTCCATTGAATTCTCTAGAATTCAAACTACACTACGTTAAAGCACACTAGAGAGCCCTAGGGTAAAATATTCTAAAGAACCTAGGTGACTTAGGAACTTAAGTATCATTGGCTCTTTAATCAATTAGCTGAACTTGAAAATTTAACTGTAAATCCTATTTTCAAAAGTGATTTAGGGCCAGATTATTTAAGGTATTTAGGCACTTGTGGGATTTTCAAAATCACCTAGGTACCAAAAACATTGATTTGAATGGATGTTGGGCAACTAGAAGGTTTGAAAATTCTACTTGGTGTCTAAATACTTTAAAAAATCTGTCCCTAGGGCTTGTCTATACAGAGAAGACATAGCAACTTAACTTAAATATGTTTATTTAGTCCACTGCAACTTTTGTGCCTTTGTGGACTCTTAGGTGGAAAACGGGTTATATCAGTTCAGTTTGCACCTGAAAATTGATAAAAGTGAGGTTTTAACCAATATAATAATGTCCACACACAAAGTTGCACTGTTTTAACTAAATTGGTATAAAATCACACCTTTCATTATGTCAGTACAACTTTTTGTGTAGACTAGAGTTAAATTTTTCAAAAGCACCAAAGTGTCTTAGAACCAGATTTTCAAAGGTTATTAAGGCCTGGTCTACACTATGACTTTAATTCGGATTTAGCAGCGTTAAATCGAATTAACCCTGCACCCGTCCACACAACGAAGCTGTTTATTTTGAAATAAAGGGCTCTTAAAATCGATTTCTGTACTCCTCCCCAACGAGCGGAGTAGCGCCAAAATCAATTTTGTCATTTCGAATTAGGGTTAGTGTGGCCGCAATTCGATGGTATTGGCCTCCGGGAGCTATCCCACAGTGCACCATTGTGACCACTCTGGACAGCAATCTGAACTCAGATGCACTGGCCAGGTAGACAGGAAAAGCCCCGCGAACATTTGAATTTCATTTCCTGTTTGCCCAGTGTGGAGAGCACAGGTGACCACAGATAGCTCATCAGCACAGGTAACCATGCAGGCCGATAATCGAAAAAGAGTACCAGCATGGACCGTATGGGAGGTACTGGATCTGATCGCTATATGGGGAGAGGATTCAGTCCTAACAGAACTTCGTTCAAAAAGACGAAATGCCAAAACTTTTGAAAAAATCTCCAAGGGCATGATGGAGAGAGGCCACAATAGGGACTCAGATCAGTGCCGCGTGAAAGTCAAGGAGCTCAGACAAGCCTATCAAAAAACAAAGGAGGCAAACGGTCGCTCCGGGTCAGAGCCGCGGACATGCCGTTTCTACGCCGAGCTGCATGCAGTTCTGGGGGGGCCGCCACCACTACCCCACCTCTGACCGTGGATTCCGAGGCAGGGATAATCTCATCAGCTACACCTGAGGATTCTGCAGATGGGGAAGAGGAGGAGGAGGAGGACGAGCTTGCAGAGAGCACCCTGCACTCCGTTCTCCCCAACAGCCAGGATCTTTTTCTCAGCCAGACTGAAGTACCCTCCCAACCCAGTATCCAAGACCACGACCCCATGGAAGGGACCTCAGGTGAGCTTACCTTTTAAAATATAAAACTTGTTTTAAAAGCAAGGGTTTTTAATGATTATTTTGCCCTGAGGACTTGGGATGCATTCACATCCAGTAAAGCTACTGGAAAAGTCTGTTAACGTGTCTGGGAATGGAGCGGAAATCCTCCAGAGACATCTCCATGAAGCTCTCCTGGAGGTACTCCAAAAGCCTTGCCACAAGGTTTCTGGGCATTGCAGCCTTATTCCATCCTCCATGGTAGGACACTTGACCGCGCCATGCTTGCAGCAAGTAATCTGGTATCATTGCATGACAAAGCCTGGCAGCGTATGGTCCCAGTGTTTGCTGGCATTCAAACAACATCCGTTCTTTATCTTGCTATGTAATCCTCAGGAGAGTGATATCGCTCATGGTAACCTGGTTGAAATACGGGAATTTAATTAAGGGGACAGAGGTGGCCGTTCCTACTGGGCTGTTTGCCTGTGGCTGAAAAAGAAATCCTTCCCTGCAGTTAGCCAAGCACGGGGGCGGGGGGGGGGAAATTGGCCAAGAGCTTTTCGCGTTTGGCTAGCAGGGATCTTCCCTGATACCAGCCACGTGGTGGGGGGAGGGGTAAAGCAATCATCCCAGAGAATTCATGGCGGGAGGGGGGGTGGGGGGTGTTAGTTTGGTTCCTGCAGGAATCTTCTCTGATACCAGCCACATGGCGGGGGGAGGGATAAAGCGATCATCCAGAGAATTGGATGGGGGGCGTGGTTAGTTTGTTTTCTGCTGCTGAAGGTTAACAGGAAAACTGCAGCAGTCAACGGGCTTTGCTTGGTATGTGGGAAAGGAGGGCGCAGAAGCCAAAAGACAATGGATTACCATGGCCGCATGCAAGCCGAATTCTGTTGCCCGGACCTGCGTCTGTGATCTCTAGCAGCAAAGCCACAGGCACTCAATATTAAGAGGCAAAATGCGACCTTTCACAGAAATCACATGTGCTATGTAATATGAATAGTGTTGGTCACCGTGAAAGAGTATAAGCATTGTTCTGCAAAATGTATCTTTTAAAAAAAATTCTCTCCTTTTTTCCCTCCCTCCAGCAGCTGCAAATTTTTCAAGCCTCCCTCCTCCATCCCGAAGGCTATCACAGATAAGGCGTCGGAAAAAGAAGATGCGAGACGATATGTTCGCAGAAATCATGGAATTCACCCGCAGTGACAGAGCTCATCTGAATGAGTGGAAGGACACGGTTTCAAAGTATAGGAAAGAAGCCAGTGAATGTGAGGACAGGAGGGACCAACGTGAAGGACATGGGGGACCAACATGAGGACAGGAGGGACCAAAGTGAGGAGAGGAGAGACGCTCGAGATGAGAGGTGGCGGCAGGAAGATCAGAGGAGGCAGGATGCAATGCTGAGGCTGCTGCGTGAGCAAACAGACATGCTCCAGCGTCTGGTGAAGTTTCAGGAATGGCAGCAGGATAACAGAGTGCCACTACAGCCCCTGTATAACCCCCCTCCCCCTCACCATGTTCCATAGCCTCTTCACCCAGACGTGTAAGAACGCAGGGGGGTAGGCTCCGTACACCTTCCCATTCCACCCCAGTGGACAGCCCAAGCAAAAGGCTGTCATTTTTTTAACCTTTTTTTAGTGGCCTTTTCCTTCCCACCGATCCTCCTCCCAAACCCCACCCGGTTTCCCTCCCTCTTTTTATAATCTATTAATAAAGAATAAATGATTTTTAAATGATAGTGACTTTATTTGGTTTGAAAGCAAGCTGGGGGAAGGGGGAGGGTGGGTTCCTTACAGAGAATGAGTCGATAAAGGGGGCGGGTTTTCATGAAGGAGAAACAAACAGATATTTCACACTGTAGCCTGGCCAGTCATGAAACTGGTTTTCAAAGCTTCTCTGATGCACAGTGCTTCCTGGTGTGCTCTTCTAATTGCCCTGGTGTCTGGCTGCAAGTAATCAGCAGCCAGGCGATTTGCCTCAGCCTCCCACCCCGCCATAAAGGTCTCCCCCTTACTTTCACAGAGATTGTGGAGCACACAGCAAGCAGAAATAACAATGGGGAGATTGGTTTGGCTGAGGTCTGAGCGAATCAGTGACGATCACCAGTGACCTTTTAAACGGCCAAATGCACATTCTACCACCATTCTGCACTTGCTCAGCCTGTAGTTGAACAGCTCCTGACTCCTGTCCAGGCTGCCTGTGTATGGCTTCATGAGCCATGGAATTAAGGGGTAGGCTGGGTCCCCAGGAATAACTATTGGCATTTCAACATCCCCAACGGTTATTTTCTGGTCCGGAAAGTAAGTCACTTGCTGCAGCCCTTTAAACAGAGTAGTGTTCCTGAAGACGTGAGTGTCACAAACCCTTCCCGGCCAGCCCACGTTGATGTTGGTGAAATGTCCCTTGTGATCCACAAGTGCTTGCAGCACCATTGAAAAGTACCCCTTGCGGTTTATGTACTGGGTACCCTGGTGCTCCAGTGCCAAGATAGGGTTATGGGTTCCATCTATCACCCCACCACAGGTAGGGAATCCCATTGCAGCAAAGCCATCCACTATGACCTGCACATTTCCCAGTCACTACCCTTTATATCAGCAGCTCTTTGATTGTGTTGTCTACTTGAATCACAGCAGCCCTCACAATAGATTTGCCCACTCCAAATTGATTTCCGACTGACCGGTAGCTGTCTGGCGTTGCAAGCTTCCACAGGGCTATCGCCACTCGCTTCTCAACTGTGAGGGCTGCTTTCATCTTGGTATTCTGGTGTTTCAGGGCAGGGGACAGCAAGTCACAAAGTTCCATGAAAGTGCCCTTATGCATGCAAAAGTTCCACAGCCACTGGGAATCATCCCACACCTGCAACACTATGCGGTCCCACCAGTCTGTGCTTGTTTCCCTTGCCCAGAATCGGCGTTCCATGAATAGAACCTGCCCCATTAACAACATGATCTCCAAAGCACCGGGGCCCGCGGTTTGAGAGAATTCTGTGTCCGTGTCCGTGTCTGTGTCCATGTCCATGTCCATGTCCTCATCATGCTTGTCACTGCGCTGCCGCTGCCACTGCCTCCTCACCTAGTTTTTCTGGTCCTGGCTCAGCATAAACTCCACGAGAACGTGCAAGGTGTTTACAATTTTCATGACTGCTGTCTTGAGCTGAGCGGGCTCCATGCTTGCCGTGGTATGGAGTCTGCAGTGTTCACCCAGGAAAAAAGGCACGAAATGGTTGTCTGCCATCCGTTGCTTTCATGCAGAGAGGGAGGGAGGGGTGAGGCTGTATCCAGAACCACCTGCGACAATGTTTTTTGCCCCATCAGGCACTGGGATCTCAACCCAGAATTCCAATGGGTGGGGGAGACTGCAGGAACTATGGGATAGCTATTGAATAGCTACCCACAGTGCAATGCTCCAGAAATCAACGCTAGCCCCGGTACATGGACGCACACCGCCGAATTAATGTGCTTAGTGTGGCCGCATAGATTCGACTTTATACAATCTGTTTCCCAAATTAGAATTATATAAATTCGGATTAATCCCATAGTGTAGACATACCCTAAGTGTCTAGTGGGATTTTCAAAGGCCTAGGAACATAAATCCCATTGAATTCAATAGGTGTTATGTGCTTAACCTGCGTAGGTACTTCTGAAATTCCCACTAGGTGCCTATCTGCCTGTCTTTAGGCATCTGAATGTCTTTAGCCTCTGGTGTTTTATACTTCTGTATCTTAGACCACCTATTAAGTTGCCTAAATTTGGACATAGTTGCCTAACTTTGGGCAGCCACTTAGGGCCATATTTTTAAAAGTATTTAGTCACCTAGTGGGATTATTAAAAGTACATAGTCACCTAACAGCCACAGAAATGAATGAGTTTTAGGTTCCTAGGTGCTTCTGCAAATTCCAATAGGCATCTAAATACTTTTAGAAATCTGTCCTTTTATCTTTTACAAACGGAGAAACCGAGGAACAAAGAACTTAAACAATTTCACAGTGGTCCATCAGCAAGTCAATGGAAACACAGAACCAAAGTCTCCTAACTTCTAGTGCTCTTCTTTAACCAAGGTCACCGTCCTTACTAAGCCAGAGATTTGGCACATTCTAGAGAAGACAGTGAAATTCTGTTGAGCCCAAATACGAAGAGCACTTCTGAGGAATATAAATTAGTCTTATTTCTAAGACCTGTTGAGTTGCCATACATAAACAAAGCAGGTAAGGGGAAAAGACAGCAGGGTGATGATGAAATGGTAATGGAATGAGATTCTAATCAATATAGAAATGTATGCAATAAGTAGGAAGATTTTGTGTATGAAACCTTTAAATGTTTGATTTATAGCTGGAGGAAAAAATATGGCACCCCCACTCACAATGTATTTTTTTCTCAGAATCCAAGAACACTTCATTCTAAGGAGAGAAGATAATGTGTCAAGGAGGTCTGTTCCGGCTAGTTCTGTCAGCAAAAGCTAATAAGCTAGGTTCACGAGAGAGAGAGACAGACAGAGCACCTCAGAAATATACTTTAAACCACTTGTATTAATACATATTTTTTGTATACTTGGTAATGTGACCTACTGGGCCATATCTGGTTGGAAGGAATAGGTTCCCCACAGTGAGTAATTGGTACATCTGTAACATATTTCCTTCTCTCTCTCTCTCTCTCTCTCTCTCTCTCTGGCTTTCACTCATCTTTTTTGACTTTCGAATGCATAAGAGAAAATAACTATATGAAAGACCTGTGGGAACATGCTGCTGCTGTAATTTATTGAGTCACAGAAATAAGAATGTAAAAATGGATTGGATAGTTCTCTTAGAGGTAGACTTAGGTTTTCATAGCCACAAATGCCACATGGATTCCATTCCTCATTAATTTTCATGGGCATTTGTTTAAGAACCAGATTTTTAAAGGTATTTAGGCACCTAATGAGATTTTTAGAAGCATCTAAGCACCTAAAATCCTTGATTTCAATGGGTGTTAGACACATGGCTGCTTTGAAAAATCCCATTACACACCTAAAAGCCTTTAAGAATTTGCCCCATAATCCCTTAGGCAGCTTTTGAAATCTCAGCTGTAGCCTGGTCTGATAGATGGGAAATAAGAAGTTGGAGTATGTCCCAGCTCTGTCACTGATTTACTGTGTGAAAGTCATAGTAACCGTCCGTGCCTCAGTTTCCCCATTTGTAAATAAATGAGATAATACTACTTACCCACCTTAGGAAAATGGTTTGAGATCTACTGATGAAAAGCATTGCCAAAAGCTAGGGATTATACTTAGGCTAGGTCTACACTTACATTCGGAGCGATTGAGCCATTAGGGGTCGATTTATCGCGTCTTCACTGGACGCGATAAATCGACCAGTGAGTGCTCTCCTGTCAACTCCGGTACTCCACTGAGGCAAGAGACGCAGGCGGAGTCAATAGGGGGCATAAACAGTTGACTTACCACAGTGAAGACACTGCGGTAAGTAGATCTAAGTATGTTGACATCAGCTACGTTATTCACGTAGCTGAAGTTGCGTAACTTAGATTGATTCCCCCCCACAGTGTAGACCAGGTTTTAATGAGCATTGACAATTAAGCACTGTCTGGTACATAATTCTATATAAAATTCTTGTTCTGTTCTCACTTATATGTTAATACAGGGGTAGGCAACCTTTAAGAAATGGTGTGCCAAGTCTTCATTTATTCACTTTAATTTAAGGTTTCACATGCCGGTAATACATTTTAACGTTTTTTTAGAAGGGGTCTCTCTCTAAGTCCTGCCCCCGCAGGGGAGAGCGGTGGGCAGGGGGGGGGAGGGCTGAGTGGGGCAGGGGGCCAGCACCCACTCCCACCGCTCTCCCCTGCGGGGGCAGGACACAGAAGCTTGGTCCTGCGGCAGCCAAGCTTCCCCCTCCCCCGCTTCTTTCCCAGCGTGGCGTTTTCCGGCCCCTCCTCCTCCTCCTCTCATCGGGCAGGCAGTGTGCCACTCACAGGTTGCCGATCCCTGTGTTAATATGTCATGAATAGGATTGGTGGCATTTTATTTTTATTATTTCTAATTTTGATGGGGAATATCTATGTTTATTTTTAAGCATTTTCTCCACTTTTTATTTATTTCAATGTTCATAATTGTACAAAATTATGGGGGTGGGGGGAGGGAGACTGTCAGACAAATGATAGTTGACACTGAGATTCGAAAAGTGAAAGCTCTATAAACCATTAAAACACAAATTGTCAACATCACATGTTAAACTATAGAAAGTAAACATCCTTAATTCAACATATCATACCTATTTTTACTATTCATTCACTAATCTGTTTGTAACAAGCCCAATTCATAAGTCTAAATCACTGGATTTTGACTCTAATAAGTTCTTCAGCAGCATTTTTCTTATTTTGCCTATCTGTAAATTTTGGGTATTATCGATGGAAATACATTTTCATCAGTTTGTGTGTATGGTGAAATTGACGTTTACCAACATTTACCAATACAAATCTAATCCTTCCAAGCCTAGTCATGAAGTTTGTTCCTTGCTTGTTAGAATTTGATCCTGGGCAAAATGTAAAATCGTTTTAACGTTAGATACAAAGGGGGAGATTTTCAAAGGATTTTCTATGGGAGTTGGGCCACATAACTGCTCTCTTTCCCTCTGAAAATCTTCACCAAAGGCAAAAATCATGATCATGGGCACAGAAGAAGAAGAAGACACATAAATAACCCCAGTGTTCCAAAGCTATGTGTTGGGAAGGTTAGCTGAGTTTTGAAATGAGTGGGACAATGGAGAGTGAGGGAGGATCTAGGAGAAAAGATTAGGAGTTCACGTTTGGCAATGTGCTGGAATTAGAAATTATAATTCTCTGACATGGCATAGACCAATGTAAAATGGTCATTGTAGAGCCTTTGAGGAACAAAGAAAAATCCTGCCTGCCGCAGAGCACAGCAGAGATTCCTGAAGGAGAAAATAGCAGAGGACAAGACTGATCCATTTACCTTAATACTAGAAGAAAGGAAATTCTCAGGGAAACTGGGGATAAGTGTTCTTGTTGTTATTCTTTTAATCCTGGTTCCAATTTTACATTTACACCTTTTATATTTGGATAAAATTTTCAGAAGTGCCTAAGGGTCAGATTTGCAAAGGAATTTAGGCACCTAAAGATTCAGCTAGGCACCTAAATACCATTAAATATCTGCCTTCTAGGAATCTAATTTTTATTGAAAATCTACCGGACGTTTAGATTAGACATTTTCTAAGGTATTTAAGTTTCTAAAGATGCAGATAGTTGTTTAATGGGATTTTCAAAAGCACTTCAGCAGATGAGGCACCAAAATCCCATTGATTTCAGTGGTAGTTAGGCACCTAACCTGCTTAGGTACTTTTAACGTTTCCACAAGACACCTATGTGCACCTTCAGGAACCTAAATCTTTCTAGAGGTCTCATCAACAGCCCATTGGCATGAATGAACATCTTTCAACTGAATTAAATGGCCTTTAGATCAGGCCCTATGCGGACATTACTTTTAGCAATTCACATCTAGGCCCCCATCCTGAGTTCATTACTCAAGTGCTAAATTATATTTTTATAGTAGTCCGTTTGACTCTAATGGGGACTACTCACACTAGAAAGAAAGCTTGTGCATGAAGTGTGTGCAGGATCAAGATCGTAGTGACATAGGACAAACTTCTGAGTGCAAATCCAAAGTTTAAATTTGTAGCAACTACGGTGTTTTCATTATCTGTGATGTTTGACTGGTTGGCCAACTCACATGACATTGTGTCTGTTCCTTGATTCAATAGCTGAAAAATTGTTAAACAGCAGACTAAAGAAAAACATGCAGGAATTTCTTTTTAAATTAGTGAATAATTTCAAAAAATCAAACTTATTTCCCTTTTTAAGGGTTTTAAGTTGCGGGGTCCTACTTGTTGTTAAATGGAAAAAATTAAATAATGTTTTCTATAAAGTTTTCCATTTAAACTTTGACAGAAAATGAAATGAAAAATTTCATTCAAGACAAGAAAACAAAAATTCAGTAAGTCAACAGTTCTTTACAAACATTTTCATTTTTGAAAATGGTCATTTTTCAACAAAAAGGAATTAAAAGGGAAAAGTTTAATTACTGTTGATGGGAACTATTGATTTTAATGGGTGATAGGCACCTAGATGCTTTTGAGAATCCCACTAGGTTCCTAAATACCTTTAAATATCTTCCCCTTGATGCCTGACTTATTTCTATTTTTGAATATTTGTATCTAGACCAGTCTTATCATCCGAGTGTAAATAAACTTTAACTTTTACCTTTGTATCCCCCTACCTTTTTGAAAGTGTTTTACTTATTAAGGCTGGGGATTTCAAAGGAGGGTAAAGACATAGGCTGGGTTTACCAAAGGAGCCTGAGAGAGTTTCAGTAGAATTTTTGCACCTATGTCCCTTTGGCATCTTTGGAAGTCCCAGCCATAATTAGAGCTGGTTGGAATTTTCATTGTAGAGGAAATTCCAATATTTTAAAATTTGAAATTGGTTTTTATCAAAATCTGGATGAATATTTAAAATTTGGAGATTTTTTGTGGAACGAAACATTCCAAAAAAATTAAACTCAGAAATGGCAAAACATCCATTTTGATCCAAACCTGTGCTGGTCAGAACACGGAACACCCATTCCATAGTAATCTTCAAAGTTTCATCTTTTTATTATTATTACCCTGAATCATAAATAAACAAACAAATAAATAAATAAACATTTCAGAACTTCCAGACCAAAAATGATGAAAGGTTTAGAAAACCTGACATAGGAGGAAAGGGTAAAAAAAACTAGTCATGCTTAGTCTTGAGAAAAGAAGACAGAGGGGGGATTTGATAGTCCTCAAATATATTAAGTGCTGTTATAAAATGGACAGTGATCAATTGTTCTCCACGTCCATAGAAGGTGGAACAAGAAGTAATGGGTTATTGTCATTATTTTACAGGTAGGGAAAATGAGGCTGGGGAAGGGAACTTAAGTAACACACCAAAGCTCCCCCTGTGTAGTGAGCATTTGGCAAAGACAGGACTAGAATGCTGGTGTCCAGGCTGCCAGTACTGTGCTTTCACCAGGAGACCAGCCTGACTCAGTAGAGTCTGTTACACATTCTAGGGAAGTCTGTGAAATTCTGTTGAGACTGAATATCCTCAGGGTGTTGGGAAGATGGGGGTGGAGTACAAAACCAACCCCCTCATGCAGCCAATTTGAGCTGCAGTTCATTAACAAGGTAGGTAGGGGTAAAGCCAGTTGGATGATGGTGGAGGGAGATTCCTATCAACATCAACATCTAAAAAAATTGTCGGAGTCTTTTGGTTTCGAAGAGGCAGATTATCGTTTATACTAACACTTCACACCACTCTGGCAGTAGAATGGAGGTTTTAAATCAGAGTGAATTATACTTATTACATACATTTTAAGGTCCCTTTATATTATTACAGTGGTGTAATATGACCTTAATGTAAATGTGAACCAGGTGTGAAATATTCCTGTATTTGTTATATATTTAGATGGGGAGAAAGCAAGAGAAACCATGTTATGATGCACCATTTTTCAGCAGCCAAGGCTATTGTGTGTCATCCGGAGAGAAAAAACCTTGTGAATGAAGGGAGTTTGTATTGACAAGCTCTATCAGAAGGCATGGTAAGTTTGATCCACTAGCCTGATCCAGCCTATTCTGGAATTATAGTTTAAAGTAACTGTATTGTGAAATAGGTTTGCCTTTCTTAGTAATGTGAGCTACCTGAAAATTGCTGTTCAAAAAGTTTGCCTCATTGAAGAATCAACACACCTGTACTCAAGGAATGAGTCTATCTCATCACTTTTTTTCTAATATAGGATGAAATCTAGGATGAACAAAGGAAATACAATTATTTGTAAATTGGGAAAGTTGCTTTTTCCATAAAAATTTATCCAAAACTGTTGTTATCCTCAACAAATTTCTTTTTTTTTTTTTTCAGTTTTTTGTAAAAAAAAAAAAAGGCTTCAATAAACCAGAAGTGTTCAGTTTTCAGTCAAAACATTTTGTTCTTTAGTCACCAGAAACTACTTCTTCTTGTTATTGTTTTGATGAAAGTCCCCAAATTATTTTATTAACTGATTCATTTGCAAAAATCTCTGTTTCATCAAAAAGACAGTGTCAATCAAAAAAATGGGAGAATGGAACATTTCCAAGCAGCTCTAATACATTAACCTGTGGAATTTACTGATATAGTAAATTTAATGAGGCAAAGAAGAAAAGAAGAAACATTTACTGTGTTTCTGAGAAACAGTTTTTTTGTTGTTTGTCTCTCCCTGCTTGCCTGCCTTGTCTTTTAGAGTGTAAGATTTTTGGACTAGGGATGGATTCTGTGCTATGTTTGTGCCTTGTGAAACACAATGGAGTCCCAACCATAGATGGGACCTTAAGGTTCTACCAGAAGACACACAATAAGTGATAAACATAATTTCTAATTTCTGATGTCAATCCCTTGTACCTGAGAATTTGGGGTGGGATTTTCTAAAGGGTTTAAGTAGGACCAGCTGGAAATTGGAATTTCATTTTTTGAAAAAAGAAAAAAAATCTCAAGATTTCAAGCTATGTTTTGTTCTGATATGGAAAGAACACAAGACTTTTCAAAATTTTTGGCAGTAGAAAAGAGATGTACAAGAGATCAACCTGCTACAGCCAGGTGGTTAGAGCAGTTACCTAGATCATGGGAGAATTGTGTTCAAGTTCCAGTTCTGGTTGATTCAGAAGTGGAACTCAGACCTTGGCAAGTGCCCATGCCACCAGGCTATGGCATTAGTTCTTATCATTTGTTCTCACTTTGATCAGTAATTCCATCCTGGACCTAAGAACATACCCGAATGACACTTTTGTTGAAACCGATATATTTCCATGAAATATTTCTGTTGCAACAAAATGCTATTTTTCAACATAAAAAAAGGTTTTGTCTAATTATTTATTGTATTCTATTGTATTTTTACCAGCTCTGTGCCTAAGTAGCATAAATCCCATTGAAGATCAGGGAATATAAGTGGCTTAGGAACAGAAGTCCTATTGACTTTCAGTAGAGACTTGTGATCCTAGGTCACTTAAGTGTTTTTGAAAAGCCCAGTCATTTTCCTGAGCAGCAAACAAGGTTTAGTTGAAGGTGAGGCATGAAGACAATGGGCCAAATTGTGAGGCTTTCTTATGGGTGAGTGGAGTGGGATTGATGGGCTAGACCAGCAACAGGGGAAAGATGCCATTGGGTCAGACATCCCACTGACTCCTCATTGGCCTTAGAGGAATAAGGAGTGGAGCTCTCATCTCTGATGCAGAGCCCAAAAGGTGCACAAGCACAGAATGGTGTTGAGTAGTACCTGCTTCCCTTCCCTTATGTTATCTTTAATCAGGGTTCTAGGTATCATAGCTGGGATTTTAGAAGGAGCCCTAAATTGCCCAAATCCCTTAGAATTTCAGCCTGGAATCCTGGTCCTTGTATTTCACCAGTGAAGTGAGTTCAAGCAAGAGCCAGATCTACCGGGTGCAGTGTCAAATCCCACAATCCAAGAGCCCAGATAGGTATCTTGAAAGTGTTTTAGGAGATGTGGGCAGAGTTTCAGGGCTGTGGATCTGCAGATATTTTATAGGTACCCTGATAGGGTAAGGTATTTGGCACTTCACATTTGCACATCCAAAAGTGTGTTCAACATGTTTAAATGCCTTTATAATTCCTCATGTTTTGACAGATGGACCTCATGGCTGGAGCAGAAATAGAAAACCAAACCAGCGTGCAGAAATTCATACTCCTGGGCTTTCCCGGCACTTGGTTTTTTCGGATTTCCCTTGCAGTGGTGTTTTCAATTATGTATTTCCTGACAATTGTAGGGAATATGTCTGTTATAGCCTTAGTGTGTACCCACCCATGGCTCCACACCCCCATGTACTTCTTCCTCTGCAATCTCTCCTTCCTGGAGATCTGGTACACCACGGCCTGCGTCCCCAAGGCCATTGGAGTTATGTTCGGGAAAAGCCAAATCATTTCCTTCACCGGCTGCATCCTGCAGCTGTATTTAGTATTCTCTCTGGGATCTACAGAATGTCTCATACTGGCTGTCATGGCCTATGACCGCTATTTGGCCATATGTCATCCATTGCGTTACAGCTCCCTCATGAACAGCACCTTCTCTGCTCAGCTGGCCCTCATCTCTTGGCTGAGTGGGTTCCTGGCTATCTCTGTGCTGGCATCTCTAATATCCAGGTTGTCTTTCTGTGGCCCTAACGTTATCAATCACTTCTTTTGTGACATAGATTCCTGGATAGCGCTTTCCTGCACTGACACGAGCCTTGTTGAGCTGGCAACTTTTATCATCTCTATGAATGTCCTCCTGGGCTCATGTGCAGTAACCCTAGTCTCGTACATTTACATCATCTCCACCATCTGTAGAATCCCCTCAGCCCAAGGCCGCCAAAAGGCCTTTTCCACTTGCTCTGCCCATCTCACTGTCGTAACTATCTGGTACGGCTCCTCCATTTTTCTATATGTCAAGCCTTCTGCACAGAACTCATTGGATTTAAACAAAATAGTCAACGTCTTTAACACTATTGTAACTCCTCTATTAAACCCTTTCATTTACACTCTAAGAAATAAAGAGGTGACGCGAGCCTTGGAAAAGGCAATCGGTGGCATGTAAAGTGGTTTTCAAATGGTCTGCATTTAGTAGCAATGTTGTCAAAGGGACCAAAATTAAAATTTCCTGAAGGTCATTCTTAGTGCATGTGAACATTTCTTTGTTTTACAGGTTTCCTCATTGACTGTAACAATCTGATGTTGACTTACAGATGAACTCAAGTGGGAGAAATGCAAATGTATTATGCTGAAAATTCCAAGTTGCTAAATTTGTGTGGCATTTACCAGGATCTGTATGGATGTACCCATTTATAATTACATAGGGGCGTAGGCCTAAGGGAGTTGGGTAACAAGCTCCCGTTGAATATCAGATGTAGATTCAAGCTGACATTTTCAAAGGAATGTGTGCAAATTTATTGCCCAGATCCCACTGAATTTCAATACAAATTAGGTGACTAGCTTCCTTGTGCGCCTTTGAAATTCCCACTTTCACACTTTATCTCCTCTACTTACTTTTATGATACATTTTCCAGTAGGGAGGACTTGTGTGATGCCATGGAACTGACCGTCACAGAAATGTCAATTTCCTGCAATATCCTTATTGAATTACTGTCCCGTATTGATGTGTCCATAGAAGAGATTTTAGAACAACTTGATTAATTAAACAGTAATAAATCATCAGGACCAGATGGTATTCACCTAAGAGTTCTGAAGGAACTCAAATATGAAATTGCAGGACTACAAATTGTAGTATGTAACCAATCACTTAAATCAGCCTATGTGCCAGATATTTGGATGGTAATAAATATAATTCTAATTTTTAAAAAGGGCCCCAGAGGCTATCCTGGGAATTACAGGCCACTGATCCTAACTTCAGTACTGGGCAAACTGGTAGAAACTATGTTAAAGAATAGAATGATCGGACACGTTGATGGACAGAATTTTTTGGGGAGGAGTCAAAACACCTTTTGTAAAGGAAGTCATGCCTCACCAATCTATTAGAATTCTTTGAGGGGGCCAACAAACATGTGGATAAGGGTGATGCAGTCCATATAGTGTACTAGGATTTTCAGAAAGTATTTGACATGGTCCCTCTCCTAAGGCTCTGAGGGAAATTACTCAGGGGATAACAGGGAAAGTCCTCTCATGGATCAGTAACTGATTAAAAAATAGGAAACAAAGGTTTAGAATAAATGGTTAGTTTTAAAAATGGAAAGAGGTAAAGAGTGGGGCATCCCAAGCATCTGTACTGGGACTTGTGCTGTTCGACATATTCACTGATGATCTGGAAAAGGGAATGAACAGTGAAGTGGCAAAGTTTGCAGATGCTACAAAATTATTCAAGATAGTTAAGTCCAAAGCTGACTGCAGAAAACTGGGTGACTGGGCAACAAAATGGCAGATGAAATTCAACATTGATAAGTGAAAGTAATGTGCATTGGAAGAAATAATCCAAACTATACATATAAAATGATAATGGTGGCTTCTATATTGCCTGTTACCACTCACGAAAGATATCTTGGAGTCATTTTGGATAGTTCTCTGAAAACTTCATCTCAATACACAACAGATGTCTAAAAGGCTAACAGAATCATAGAACCTAAACTGCCCATTGCTTCTTGTTCTAGCCTCAGAGGTTAAGGAGAACAATTTTTCTCCTTCCTCCTTGTAACAACCTTTTATGTACTTGAAAACTGTCATCATGTCCCCTCTCAGTTTTCTCTTCTCCAGACTAAACAAACCCATTTTTTTTCAATCTTCCCTCATAGGTCATGTTTTCTAGACCTTTAATCATTTTTGTTGCTCTTCTCTGGATTTTCTCCAATTTGTCCACATCTTTCCTGAAATGTGGCGCCCAGAACTGGACACAATACTGCAGCTGAGGCCTAATCAACGGGGAGTAGAGCGGAAGAATTACTTCTCGTGTCTTTTTTCCAATATCCAATCAGATATGGTTTTTGATCAGAAAGAGAGAGAGAGACTTTTGGCTTTTAAAATACTTTTAATAAAGATCAGTAAAGAAACACAGAAAAGAAAAAAAATTATAAATTCCACAGCAGTTGGCCAACCCAACAGTTCATTTATAATAGCCCAGTGCTGCATAAATTGTTTCAAATTGCTTATAAGAGTACAATATTTAAACTCCAAATGAAGACACGAAACCCCTAAACATCTAAAATAATAACAATAATAATAACAGATTTGTAACCCCAGTACCAATAAATTACTATCATCTACTTTTATAATGGACAGCTTTGCTTGACCCAAAATAAAGTTTTCAAGGCATACAACAGATCTCTTTGTGAACCTATACTTAACAGTAAAATAAATACAGTAGGAGAAAAATCAAGGGATAATAACTTAAAAATACCCTGAAGTAAAACAAATAATGTCTGTCACCTGGAACAAGTAGGAAACATGAAAAAAAATGTCTCCTTCATGTCGGACCAGACATGGACACCTGCAGAGTCAAATGATGCACAAACATTTTCATGGCTATAGCTCCATGAAGAACTGACCATTGGAGATCATCCTTCCTTTCTGCAGTTGGAAGCTTGTATACAGTTCACCAGGCTGGATGAATGGAGTCCGCCACCAGAAGCTGTCTCCTCCATACTGTATTGGGATAATCAATTAAAAGTAGGTTCAGAAGATCCATTGAAGGCAAGCAAACTGCCAGGCTTCACAACATCCCAATCCACAATGGAAGCAACAGGCAAGAAAATAGAA
Organism: Chrysemys picta bellii; assembly: GCF_011386835.1. Lineage (NCBI taxonomy): Eukaryota > Metazoa > Chordata > Testudines > Emydidae > Chrysemys > Chrysemys picta. Next base: position 23,787,289 of record NC_088802.1, on the reverse strand, counting down.
ACAGGAATTTGTATAATCAAGGAGGCAAGTGTCCAGACTAACAATATTGCCCCAGGAAGGACGGATTCCACCAGTGATAAAAACCAAGAAATTCAGTGAACCAAATGAAAACCAAGCTTGCCAGCCAAGATATCTGCTGAGACACATGCAAAATTAGTAAAATCAATTAAATGAACCAGTTTTGTTACACCTGTTGCAATAAAGGAAGAGACAAGACTCCTAGAAACAAGACTAGGAATCCTCCCAAGAAGGTTTTAAGCAAGTGGTTCAACAAGCAGTCCTGGGAACTCCAGCCTATCCAGAAGCCTCAGCTTAAAAAATCTCCAAGCACTAAAAAGGCTTTAATTAGAAAAGTCAACACCTCAAAACTGAGGTAACCAGGGTCAACCAAAAAAGTTCCTGAGCAAAAGCCAAACTCCCCACCTGCCAAAGAAAAGCAAAGGGCAGTTGCTTCCAAGAAACAGGCTCATCCCCAAGCAACAGCTGTTGCAGCATCTGTACCCAAAAGTAGAGATTCTGCTTAAAAGATTAGTGAGACCTTGACCCCTTTCCACACCGGCAGTTACAAAATACTCTGCCTCAGCCAGTGACGGCCATCCCAGAAAAAGTCTAAAAGAACCTTGTGAACTTTTTCTGAAAGGACTGGAGGGGGATCCAAAACAATACACTTATGCCACAACACAGAGGTAATTTAATTATTAATCAGTAACACACACCCTTAGAATGAGAGTCGAGGCAAACACCACTTCCACCTTCGCAACCTCCCCTCCAACTTTTCCATAACTCTCTCCCAAATCCGACCCAAAATATCATCTGGTCCCAGCATATTTCCCATACCTTAAAGCCAGATCACCTCCACAGTAGTCCTCCCTGGCAAAATTAGAGGGTAGGAGATCACCCAAGCCCCCAGCAGGAGTGTCTCACTCTTCCCCCAATTTATGCCAGCTGAGGAAGCCTGCTCGAAAGAGTATTGACATTCAGTCAAAACCTGGACATTGCAATCATGAGTAATAAACAGTCACATTGTCAGCATATGCAGAGACTTTCAAGGCAGCACAAGCTGGTACAGGAAGAGAAGGGCAAGAAAAGTGGTTTCGCAACATGCATAACAGGAGCTTGATAGAAAGAGCATTCAATAGCCCAGACAGGTTGCACCCTCTATGATTCTCAAAACACCATTCATCTTAAGTAGACTATATATCTCAATATAGAGTAACTGAAAGCAGGAGACAAACCTGGGCCCAAAACCAAAAGCAACAAGGGTACAAAACAAATATTCATCATCTACACTATCAAAAGCCAACTCTCCATAAAGGGGAATCAACCCAATGTGCAAATCAAACATTTTTGAGGTCGAAATTACATCCCGCAAGTGAACAAGGTGATCAAAAATGGACCTGTTGGGGATGCAATATGTCTGATCAGGGTGAACTACTAAACAAATCACAGTTTTCAATTTATTTGCTAAGACCTTTGAACACAGTTTATCGTCCAAGCAAAGCAGGGAAACAGATCTCCAATTCTTCACCTTCCCAAGGCCCCCTTCTTAGGCAACAGGGTAGGAACCACTTGATGACAAATGAGAGGCAGTATCTCCTCTCCAATGCAAACCTGAAAAACCTGGAGCAAGATAGGCTCAAGAAAGGTCCAAAAGGCCTTATAAAACTCAACAGGCAAACCATCAATACCATTAAGGCCACAAGTCAATTCTGAGAGTGTCAGGTCCTGTTCAAGTCTGTCCACATCCAACATTGAGATCCTAGGAAGATCTTCAAGGAGCCACCAACACTCAGATAGAGACACAGTCTCAGCTGCATACAGTTCTGAGAAAAAATTCACAGCAAAGTTCCTAATCCCCACAGGAGCTGAAAGCACTTGGCCTGAAAATGTCTTGAAATGGCCACTCATTTTCTGGTTGGTATGTTTCTCTTCCAGGTCAGAAAAAAGCTGAGTAGGCACATCCATTTGAGAAAGGCCCTGAAATCGGGCCCTGACCAATGCACCCTGAACGTTGCTACCCAACAGATCTTGTAGGAGCAGTTTTTTGTCTTTCAAGCTCTCATGCAACCAGAGTCATTACTGCCATGAAAGACTTTTTCAAGTTCCACAATCCCCAACTTTAACTCCTTCATACTCCCATGAAGGACCAGGGTTGTCTGCTGCATGTATTGCTCATAAAAATATTTAATATTAATTTTACCCACCTCCCACCACTGCCTTAGGGAGGGGAAAACATCCTTTGAGGCAACCCAGTCTCCCCCAAAATAATTGAAAGAGTCCTGAAAGTGAACATCTTTTAAAAGGTCACCATTCCCAAGGGCCACCTGCATTTTCTTATTTCTTTCACCTGCATTTTCCAATTAACCACTTGTGTCAGACTCCCACAACAAAAACAGGCCATGTCTTCAGTGGCAACAAACACAGTTTAGTCACACTCCCTAATCCTATAGTTGAGGGAAACTTTCGACACTTTGGAAGCATTGTTTAATACCATATAAACCTGCCAACAAAAGAACAAGACATGCTGAACCTCTGGGGCTGTTCAATCCAAAGGAAATCTCCTAATAGGGCAGCGATCTTACTCAGCAGGTCTCTGGCCAGCTGCTCATTTCCTAATAAAAGAAGGACTTTAGAGATATTGACTTTAACAGCAGGTGTTGAGAGGGTCACTACAGGGACTGAAACACACCACACAACAATCCCCTTCACAGCCACCTGCTCAACAAGGCTCAGCGTGGCAACAAGGAAGGCCTACCGCATATTTTTAAACATGGTCACCTTCATCACAGTTAGAAAACACGCCTCCACAGAGGCAGATTCTGTAGTCAAAATCTGCAACCCAGGGCCTTGGTTAAACCCTGAGAATCCACAACAAACTGAGGTCTCTGTCCCCCTGGGCTGGCCATGCCAGCCCAGAGGACAGACAAAAGCCTGCTAAAACAAAAGAAATCCTAAAAGTAAACCCACAACAATCACAAAATTAAACACACACACACAGATAATCACAAATTCTCCATTCACTCAACAGAAAGAGACACAGAGAGAACAACAAAGCACACCAATGCTCAGTCTCACTCCCACAATCTCCTGAGACAAATAGAGATATTTTTGTGTTAGTACATTACAGAAGAAAAGATACATTTGACAGACAAGACTATGGAAAATAGTCACCGGGATATTGCATGGCTAACTCCATCATTGGAGACTGAGATGTCTGTCAAATTTAAACCAAATGTCTTTCCAGCTCAAGATGTTGCATTGCAGAGGCAATTCCAATATTTTGAAATTGTTTTCATCCTGAATCTGGATGAAAAGTTAAAATTTGGAATTTTTTTGTAGAATGAAATGTTCCAAAAAATTTAAACTCAGAAATGGCCAAACATTTCATTCTGATCAAAACTAATGCTAATCAGAACCCAGAATTCCTCTTCCATGGTAATTTCCAAAGTTTCCTCATTATTATTATTATTACTCTAAATCAGAACAAAAAATAAACATTTCAGAACTTCTTCCAGAACAAAATTCTGAAATTTCATAGAGAAAAAATAGAAAAGACAGCCAGCCAGCCTGAATTGTTTCCTGTAATAGTTTTAATAGAATCAACACGTTCCCATGGAACTGTTCTGTTAGAAAATTTTCAATCAGTTCTAGTTCCAATGTTTCAAAATGAAATATTTCATTTCAAAATGTCAATTCAAAATGAAAACAGTTCAGTTTAAAGTGACATTTTGACTGGGTTCTAGTGCCAGCAATACACTTCTTAATTGTGAGACCTTGAACAAGCCACAGCCTCTTCCCGTGCCTCAGTTTCTCCATCTTGAAATGGAGACAATGACACCAGCTGAAATTTGTTGGGAAATGGAATTTCCATTCCATGCAAACTCCAGAAATGTCCTTTCATCCCAAATCAGAACCAAACATTAAAATTTACTGTTTTTTTTATAAAATATTTCATTTCAGAATCATCAGAATTACCTCACTGAAACAAAATGTTTTTATAAGATTCAAATGTCTCTTGTTGCTTTTATCATTATATTACATTATGTTATAGATTATAGTATAATATATGCAATATACATAAATTATAATATAACTTAAAATTCAAATGATAAATTTAAAATGAAACATTTTGACCAAATTGAAATAAATTGTTTTGCTAATTTCCCTTAAAAAATCAATATGTTCCCAAGAAAAGTGTTTATTTCATTAAACTTGCAGTTTCCAATTGAACACAATTCCACTGACAAGTTTTCAAAAAGCTGTAATATTAACCTGCTTTGTAAAGTGCTTTCAGATCTATGTGTGTATGTATGTAAAATCTATAACCCTTTGATTTAGAATTTTGCATCTGACACCAAAATGGGGGGACACGAGGAGGAGTTTAGCCATTTTGTGAATTTAGTCCTCCTTCTTCTTGTTTTTGTCAAAATTCCTGAAATTCAAAACATCTGGGGGGGGGGGAGAGAGGAGAAGGGGAAGGTGAAAATAAAACAAAATGTTTTATTTTGTTTCGATTCTTTTTTTTCCTATTCACCAATTTTTTTTTAAATGTCATTTCTCGTTTCACCTGAAATGATTTTTTATATTATTTTTCAAAATTGCCAATGAACTGAAAAATCCATTATTCAACCAGATCTATTTGTTATTTCAGTTGATGTTTAGCATTCAACCTGTTACTCACGCAAGTAGCCTTTAATCATGCACGGTGTTCATTTTATTTCAAAGAACTATTAGAGTGAATTAGGTTTAGCAAGATCAGACATAATGAAATGAAAAATGAGAGCTGGTAGCCTTTGTGATTTTTGGGGAGTTCTAAAACATCTCTAAGGGTTTACAGACCTTTTTTTGCATTTTAATATTGTGACAGGGTCAGGCCAGACAGCTACAGGAGAGGGCAGGAAGGAAGGTATATTAGCCTCAGCATGTTGGGATCCTGGAAGTGGGTGGGCAGAGCCTGTCCACTGCTAAATGACCTCCCCCAGCCTAAGGGATCCATCCTCTTTGGAACCCCTTTTCAGGTAGTTGAAAGCAGCTATCAAATCCCCCAATCAATTCTTCTCTTCTGCAGACTAAACAATCCCAGTTCCCTCAGCCTCTCCTCATAAGTCATATGCTCCAGCCCCTTAATCATTTTTGTTGACCTCCGCTGGACTCTTTCCAATTTTTCCATATCCTTCTTCTAGAGTGGGGCCCAAAACTGGGCACAGTACTCCAGATGAGGCCTCACCAATTTCAAATAGAGGGGAATGTTCAAATCCCTTGATCTGCTGGCAATGCCCCAACTTAACCAGCCCCAAATTCCATTAGTCTTCTTGGCAACAAGGGCACACTATTGACTCATATCCAGCTTCTCGTCCACTGTAACCCCTAGGTCCTTTTCTGCAGAACTGATGCCTAGCCATTCCGTCCCTAGTATGTAGCAGTGCATGGAATTTTTCCATCCTAAGTGCAGGACTCTGCACTTGTCCTTGTTGAACCTCATCAGATTTATTTTGGCCCAACCCTCCAATTTCTCTCGGTCCCTCTGTATCCTATCCCTACCCTACAGCATATCTACCACTCCTCCCAGTTTAGTGTCATCTGCAAACTTGCTGAGGGTGCAGTCCCCACCACCCTCCAGATCATTAATGAAGTATATTGAACAAAACCGGCCCCAGGACCGACCCTTGGGGCACTCCGCTTGATACCGGCTGCCAACTAGACATGGAGCCCTTGATCACTACCCATTGAGCCTGATGATCTAGCCAGCTTTCTAGCCACCTTACAGTCCATTCATCCAGCCCATACTTCTTTAACTTGCTGGCAAGAATACTGTGGGAGACCGTATCAAAAGCTTTGCTAAAGTCAAGGAATAACATGTCCACTGCTTTCCCCTCATCCACAGAGCCAGTTATCTCATCAGAGAAGGCAATGAGGTTAGTCAGGAATGACTTGCCCTTAGTGAATCCATGCTGACTGTTCCTGATCACTGTCCTCTCCTCAAAGCGCTTCAGAATTGATTCCTTGAGGACCTGCTCCATGATTTTTCCAGGGACTGAGGTGAGGCTGATTGGCCTGTAGTTCCCCGGATCCTCCTTCTTCCCTTTTTTAAAGATGGGCACTACATTAGCCTTTTTCGAGTCATCCGGGACCTCCCCCGATCACCATGAGTTTTCAAAGATAATGGCCAATGGCTCTGCAATCACATCCACCAACTCCTTTAGCACCCTTGGATGCAGTGCATCCGGCCCCATGGACTTGTGCTTGTCCAGTTTTTCTAAATAGTCCTGAACCACTTCTGTCTCCACAGAGGGTTGGCCACCTCCTCCCCACACTGTGCTTCCCAGTGCAGCAATCTGGGAGCTGACCTTGTTCGTGAAGACAGAGGCAAAAAAAGCATTGAGTACATTAGCTTTTTCAACATTCTCTGTCACTAGGTTGCCTCCCTCATTCAGTAAGGGGCCCTTTCCTTGACTTTCTTCTTGTTGCTAACATACCTGAAGAAACCCTTCTTGTTAGTCTTAACATCTCTTGCTAGCTACAACTCCAAGTGTGATTTGGCCTTCCTGATTTCACTCCTGCATTCCTCAGCAATATTTTTATACTCCTCCCTGGTCATTTGTCCAATCTTCCACTTCTTGTAAGCTTCTTTTTTGTGTTTAAGATCAGCAAGGATTTCACTGTGAAGCCAAGCTGGTCGCCTGCCATATTTACTATTCTTTCTACACATAAAGATGGTTTGTTCCTGCAAGCTCAATAAGGATTCTTTAAAATGCAGCCAGCTCTCCTGGACTCATTTCCCCCTCATGTTATTCTCCCAGGGGATCCTGCCCATCAGTTCCCTGATGGAGTCAAAGTCTGCTTTTCTGAAGTCCAGGGTCCGTATTCTGCTGCTTTCCTTTCTTCCTTGTGTCAGGATCCTGAACTCAATTATCTCATGGTCACTGCCTCCCAGATTCCCATCCACCTTTTTGCTTCCCCTACTAATTCTTCCTGGTTTGTGAGCAGCAGGTCACAAACCCACTGCTCCTCAAAGGTGTCAAGGGAGCCAGCGGACGCTGCCCAGAGGAACTCTGCCCAGATGCGTGAGACCAGGGAGGAGCGGAAATAGGCCCCACAGTCGCAGAGCACCTCCTCATCTAGCATCTTCCTCCTGGTGTTGTAGATGGCTACTTTGGCTAGGGCCAGGTGGAGGTTAACAAGGAGGTCTCATGACTTAGTGGGGCCACGGCTAGTGTGTGCAAATATAAACAAGTGTGGGGAGAAATGCAGAGAGAACCTCAGCAGGAGGTTCTGGAGGAGCCAGAATAGGGGCTGCAACCTGCCACACTCCAGATACACATGTGCCAGTGTCTCCTTCATGCCACAAGAGGGGCAGGTGTCCGGGATGGGGGTGAACTGCGCCAAGAACACGCCTGTGCTCAGGGCTCCGTGAAGGAGCCACAAACAGATATCCCCAGTGGGCTTTGGGACCAGGGAGGAGTATAGGCTGGCCCACCGGGGTTCCTCACCCTCCAGAGGTGGTAGGAGGTCCCACCACTTTGTGACGGGGTGGGATGTGAGGTTGAGGATATGAAGAGTGTGGAGCAAGAGAGTGTACAGATGTTTCCTTGGTGAGGTCCAGAAACGAGCCGGCTGCAATTTGTGCAGCTGGATAACGATGAAGGGTTGGAATGGCCGAGTGGGTCCCCGGGGGAGGGGCCCGATGAAAAGTTCCCGAGGGCCTGAAGGGACAATTAGTAGTAGTATTTATGTATATCATTGCTGTGATTTCATGCCCTATCCAAGATCACAGCCTTATTGTGATTGCCAGGGCTTGCACACACAGGATGAGATAATCCTGACTCAATGGTCTTACATTCTAAAGACATAAAGGAAACAAAAAAGGGAAGAGAAACCGAGGCACAGAGAAGTGAGGTAATTTCCCCAGGCCACACAGTAGATACATGGCAGAGTGAGGTCACAAATCTACATCTCCAGTGCCCGATACACCAGACTTTGCTGCCTCAGGCTGGGAAGGAAGGAGAACAGAGCTGCTATACTATCTAAATACAGCTGCATGGCTGAATTGGGTCACTGATGAGAATTTAGCATGTATACTGTACTGGATGATTGATATGCAGTGAGAAAGAAGCAGCTACATTGTATGAAGGGGGAAAGATGTTAGCAGAACTTCTGGGGCTGAAAGGGGCAGCCATAGTATATAAAGACCTGTAGGATTCTGCAGAAAACAAGGGATACAAAAGGAGCAACTACAGGGTTAGATTCTCAGTTCTAGTAAACTGATGTAGCTCTGTTAATTTCAATGGGGCCACACCCATTTCCCGCAGCTGGGAATCTGGGCCATTGACTCCAGTGGGGCTATAGCTGATTCCCAGCATCTGGGTCTGCCCCACTGATCCAATGGAGCTACATCAATTTACACCAGAGGAGAATGTGGCCCACTGACTCCACTGGAGCTACGTCAATTTAAACTAGATGGCAATCCGGTCCGTTATCTTCAATGGAGCAACCTTATTTTACACCAATGGAGAACGTAGCCCATAACGTTTGAGTGGGGAGCAAAAAGAAAGGTTGATAAATGGGCTGTTATACTGCAAAGTGACCAACCGGGCAGAGCATATTGGCCACTAGATATCAGCAGATGATACCTAATATAAAAGAGAGATTTGAGGCAACCATTAGATGGCAGCATTGTGTCAAGAACGAGTCATGGACAGCTACCGGTAGTTCTTGAAATAAAGGATGACTATTGGCAAAGGGCTGTGCATTATAACAGACCATTATCCCTCAGAAAGGTAAACTATTCTTCATCATGATGTGAATCATTTCCCCCCAGAGACTCATGAGGCTGTTTCACTAAATGCAATTACATTTGGGAAAAAAACAACTCAAGTCACACTGGGCATTGCTAAGAGCAGAGATTTGGAGACACAAAATTGTCCATAACGGTGATGGGTTGAGTTTAAAAGATTGGGACCCATTTGTACTTATGAAAATCTTTGAACTGGACAGGGAATAACCATCTCCCACAATAAAAAAGATGTAGATAAACTTATTCTTCCCTCAAAACACCATATAATTCAGGTCAATGTGGGACAGCTTTCCTCAGAAAACTTACTGATGGAAATGCTTCCTTCTTTGAACCAGATGTGGATAATATATTGTGATGCATAAATGCAATGGTTATATAGACTATGCCAGAATGTGTACATTAGTTGATGTGGTTCACACACAAATGTGCATGTGTATCCTTTTGCACCAACCACTGTTCTCTTCTGCCTGGTTTCAGACATTCTGAATTTTGCTCCTTTTTACACTTTGTAGAACAGGTTTTCTTCAGCTCAAGTGATCGCCAGTGCACCGCTACCTCGATATAACGCAACCCGATACAACACGGATTCGGATATAATGCGGTAAAGCAGTGCTCGGGGGGGGAGGTTGCTGTGCACTCCGGTGGATCAAAGCAAGTTCAATATAACGCAGTTTCACCTATAACGCCGTAAGATTTTTTTGGCTCCCGAGGACAGCGTTATATCGAGGTAGAGGTGTACTTCCAAAGCTACAATAGCATTGGCATCTGGCAACCAGGAAGGCTGGGCTTTCCATGGGAAGCAAAGGGAAATAAGCACCCAAATCACAGTTGGATGTAGGTGCCTATCTCCTTTGAAAATCTCAGCCAGACTTCATATTTGGTCAAGGATTAGTTCCAATATTAGAGCCTCAACTATGCAGTGAAATGATATTTCAGACTGAGAAGAGGGACTCACTACAAACACATCTTCACAGCTTCTTTATCCTCCCTCCAACCTTGAATACTTGGTCATGCACAAAGTTTTTTCTGAGTGTTCTGCTTTTTCGGGAGGGGATCTCTGCAGATAAAGCTGGGGGAACTATGGGAGAGGAGCATTTCATTTTGGAACCAAGCCAAAAGTCTTCAAACACAGTTGGACAATAAGAGCCCCAATGATAAAAGTCCCTTCTCAAACTTCCTGCCTCTAACTTCACAGGAATTTTTTCAGGCCCAGTGTTGTGAAATCCTGAGTGACCCTGGGGAAGAAGAAAGGCCCAGTCAAAGAGATTGTTAATAAATCCAGTTAAGATTGCAGGCGATCTTCATAATTCTGTTGAGATCTGTTGAAGTTAGTCAAAGTGGCCTAAAGTGCCAATGGGATTTGGGTGACAAACTTCCATAGGTTGTTCTGAAAATGGCAGCCTAAATCATGCCTACATTCTGCAGCACAACTTTTCTGAAGACCCCCTTCACCTCTTTGTTCTTCTGATTGTAGATGATAGGGTTGAAAGTTTATGCTAGGCCCCCTTTTCACTGTGTTCAAATTATTAAGGACTCAGCTCCTTCCCAGGTGTACACTTGCTTGGCTCAGAGCCCCAAATGCCCTAGTGAAAGTCCCTGTGTTCATTGCAATCACTTGGGCTTCTTTGATTTGCAGAATACATGCTGGCCACACCATGTGGGTCATGAGTTCTAGGTTTAATTCTTGGGTCTGCTGCAGACCCACGGGATGAATTTGGTCCCATTCACTTCTCTCATAGTGCTTCACTCTGTGCATTGTCCTGTTATAAGCAGTACTGAGGAGAGAAATCAGGGGCACCAAACCTTCCACCTCCTAAGCCCACATCATGAGAAGGGCCTTTTCTTTCCAGACATTTCCTAGCTGAAGAGTGCCTAGAGCAATTGCTCAGGCACCCAATCTCCTCCCTTTGAAATTAAGGGGTATTGGGCCACATCTCATCTTTCATGACTTGAAATTGTTCCCGGGATACTTGTTGTTAGGACCTGCAGTAGTTTCCTGATAGGTGACACTGTCATATGGCCGTGCCAAGGGTAGAGCTGGTTATGGGCTAGAGACACCTCTGCCTACTCTCTGGTCTCTCTGAAAGCATCCACCTCAGGTGTTGAGCTTCTTGCCCTCATCAGTCTCAGGGAAGAATCTCACACTCCTTCCACTCTCAGACCAGGACCTAGGTACTCTATCCCGCATATATCCCACATACCAACTGCTTTTCACCCTGCAGCTCCAACTGGGCTTCAGGCACCAGTGACCAGTGACATTGACCAATGCCTACCTTAAAACAAAGTATATTTTTTTAGCAATTGGAACAAACATTTAAAAATAGATTTCAAAGCAACAAAGAACCTACACACATCTAATCAAAGGGCTTCAGCTGGTTGCCTGCAGGTGTCAGGTAGGACTTTTTTCTCCAATGCACAGTTGGTCTGATGGATTCTGTTTCTCTCCTCCCCTTCATTTGAAGCATCAGATATTGGCCTCAGCTGGAGCTGGGGCACTGGATAGGGTGGGCCAGTGCTCTGAGGTGGCCCAGAGAACCATTGTTTCTAGATGCCTGGCTGGTGCGTCTGGCTCACATACTCCAAGCACTATTGTTCACTTGATTTGGGGTGGAGAAGGAATGTCCCTAGCTCAGATTGTCCGGGACCTTGGGGATTTTGCAGACTGCTCTGTTGCTTTTCCTCTTGCCTTTTTAATGCAGTTGTGATTTCTAGTCTCTTCTCCAGAAATTAACCCCTTCTGTTTGTAATCATTACTTGAGCCTAGATGCACATTGGCCGGATTTTTGTCACCATCCCCCATAGGACCTAGTTTAAAGCTCTCCTTATCAGGTTAGCCAGACGATGTCCAAAGATGCTCTTCCTAGTATTTGATAGATGGAGCCCACTCCAGCACAGTAATCTTCTTTTCTGGAACATCAGCTCGTTGCTGAAGAAGCCAAAGCCCTCTTGCTGACAACAACTGCGTACTCACACATTTACTTCCATGAATCGATGGTCCCTACCCAGGCCTTTTCCTTCAACAGGGAGGAGGGAAGAGGACATCACTTGCACTCCAAACTCTTTTATCCTTCTTCCCAAAGCCACATAGTCTGCAGTGATCCACTCAAGGTCATTCTTGGCAATATTGTTGGTGCCCACGTGGATAAGTAGGAAGGGGTAGTGGTCCAAGGGCTTGATGAGTCTCGGCCAACTCTGTCACATCCTGAATTCTAGCTCCAGGCAAGCAGCACACTTCTCAGGATTCCTGGTCCTGACGGCAGATGAATGACTTTGTTCCCCTTAGGAGGGAGTCCCCAACTATCACCACCCCCCTTCTCCTCCTCTTGGGAGTGGTGGTCATGGAACCCCCATCCGTAGGAGAATGCATCAATGCCTTCCGGTCAACGGGGTCTCTTTCTGATCCCTTCCCTCAGATGACCTGGGAGGAGGGAGTTTGAGCTGGTGAACCCAGAGGCTGTCTCCAAAAGACAGAGAAGGAGAGTAGGAAGGAAATATCTGCTGGGTGTGGGAGCAAGCAGACTATAGTTGCAGGCCATAGGGTCCCTGGGCTGGAACCCAGAGTAGTGGGCAGGCCCGAGTTCCCCAACCAACTGCTGGGAAAGTGGCACAGGACCTGGCCTTGGAGCAGAAGACTGTCTGGAGCGGTATGGGGACAATTGATTCACTGGGACATTGATACCCTGGAAGAGAAGGACTGTGCAGTGCCCTGGCCAGAGGGCTGAGTCAGAGAGACAGAGTCCTGATGGATGGGTTTCCCTCTTGTGTTACAAGAGAAGAAGTGACCCCACCCAACTCACATGCTCTCAGAAAGCCAGGAAGCTCCTGGGACCCAGCCTGGTCTCAGTTTCTCTCCATGACTCTGTTTTCCTCTCCCAGGGAAAAATGGGGGTTTTGAATGCTCCCACCCTCCCTGCATGTCTGTTCCCAATTACCACATTGCTCATGGTGTCTTTCAGATAGGACACAGCTGTGAAATCTTCCTTCTGTCTCAGTCTACTTTTTCCCAGTTGGCCAGCGCATTTGGCCAGACCATGTATGCCCCCCAGCTTGAATGACCCATTGTTTGGCTACTTGGACCCATTCATCTTTAATGCCCTGCAATGATTGCTTTTGTGACTGTCTGTAGCCTGTGGGTGAGGATGTTGGAATTGTCTGGAGCAAACTTGGCACATAAGTCACATTTTGGAATACTAATTAATAACTATTACATACACACACCAACATTCATGACAGCTGGAATATGGGGGATTTTCTGTGGAATACTTCAACTTTTTGTCAATAAACTAAAAACAATACAACTTTTTTTTTTCAGTTTTGGGCAAGCAAAAACCAAAAATATTCATCTGAAATATAAATCTTTTTGGATAAAAAGTGCTGAAAACCAAACTTTTTCATTGAAAACAAAAACAATAAATTGATATCTGGGTTTTCAATTTTCAGTCAAAAAATATCTTTGTATGTGTGTACAACAGACCTGCTGGTGGATTTACACATTTATCTGGAAAGTCTTAAACCAGGAGGCAGACCTGACTAATTGTTTTCTGCTGGGAACCGGATTATGAGAATCCACAGCTCTGTTGCAAAGGACTGGAAGCAGGAGATATTTTATTTTGTTTTATCTTTTCAACAGGGTTGAGATGAGCAAGAATTTTCATTAGATTGTGTAGCTTGGGTTAGCAGAATACGACCTGTCGGGGATCTGGAACCTTTAATTGGTGCAATCACATGTGTTTGCTCTTCCCCCCACAGATGCCTTTGTCCCAGGTAGCTCAGGTTTAATAATAAGAAAGATCTAACCCACAACACTAAGAGTGGACCACAAGGGATTTTTTCCCCTTTACCCCAGGGAACCATTTATGTCCTTGGTCCTCAGGCTCTAATAATGTGGAACCACAGAATAGAAGAAGACAGCCAGCAGGGTCTGATACAGTGAGGCTTGAGCTGGGCCCTATGTGGGTGTACATCATGGGGCTCATAGGAGTGGAGCACAAACTGGGATGTTGGGGTCAAGATTCAATCGTGGCTCAAAGTCCCATCTTCCTCACAGTTCTAGAGAGGGATAATGGAGTCCTGGGTTCTAGGTCCATAACCTGTCTCCATGCAAGAAAAGACCAATTTCTAAGTTCTTCCCCATTGACAATTCTGTAGATCCCCAGTTCCCACCACTGCAATGACTGAAATGAGCAATAGACAGACAAAACCTTCATTGCAAGTGAAACCCAGTTGCCAGTGTGTGTAGAGCATCCCCCTCTGAGCTCCATCCGTGGAGGATATGAACCTGGTACAGGGAATACTAAAGGGCATTGTCCCTTTAGCTTAAGCTGGAGCAGCTCATGTGTTTACATCTGCAGGTTTCCTGTTTCAGTCCTTGATATGTCAACCAAGATGGTGGCCATTAAATAAGGATACTCAGGAGAGGGTGGTGATAGTTTCTGAGAAGGGAAGGATCTTATCTCCAACTCTAAATAATACATCTAATGTGAGTGAGGAGAAGGAGCTGTGTGGTTGTACTGAGTTTGACACCCGTTCTCTTTATAAAGAGGCGGATGCAGCTCGGGAGTCCAGGCTGACCACAGCTGTGTGTCAGTAAGGCACGGGTCAGAGTCAGTCCCTCAGGTGGGCCAGGCTCAATCCATGTCGGCTTTATAGGTCATACTTACAGCAGTGCGAATAAGAAACGTCTCAGTTTGGTGGCTGAACCGAAAGATAATTTTTTTTTAAAAAAAAGTCTTAGGTCAAACAGAAGGTTTTGCTTCACCCAAAATGCAATTTAACAAAGAAAATAAAATTGAAGCAAAATTCAAAACAAAAAATCATTTCAAATAAACAAATCAAAACATTTTGTTTAGAAAATGTCATTTTTTTCCGGCCAAAACAATGCAAGGAATTTGACACAAATTAGCAACGTTTTTTAACAACCTCGACATGCATTTTTTCAAAGAGGGAAGTGTGTCTGCACAATTTTGGACAGCTTTATTCAGAACCAATGCCTTAAACTCCACCCTGAGACCTCTGGATGCTTTAGACCAATAACCATAATTTTAGAAATTATTGGTGAGAACTTCAGAACTGCTGGAGGGATTTGGATGCTCAGTTCCTATTACAATCAATAGGACTTGGATGCTGAACTCTCCTAGGCAGCTTTGAAAATCCCAAGCCTAAAGATTTAATAAAGTTTCAACCGCTTGGTAACGATTTCAGTATAGGACTCTGTTCTCATTGGCCCCCTGCCATGCAAATCTGCAAGTCACTAACCTGAGTTCAGCTATTACATGTATTCAACCTCATCCCCTGATCTGGGCCAGGCAGGTGACTTTGGTTCAGAGAGGGCTCTATCCTGTCCAGGATAGTTGCATGGTTCAGCGCAAGTTAAACAGAGCTGAGTAGGGTGGGAAGTGCTGACGATTTTGATCCTGCTTTAATAACAGACTGCTTCATGGCTCCCCAAGCATCTCCACCCTAGCAGCAGGGCTGAGGCCTGGGACAGAAGCACAGAATTAAGCATCTCACATCAGCATGATGACCAGGGAAGCCAGGAACTGACAGATTATTGGACTCGCAATGAACACACAGACACAGCACAATGTAATAGACAGAGACACTTTCAGTGTTTAGGAAACACACAGATCCTCTACCTGTGGTGATCCTGGCTCCCAGCCCTAAGCTCAACCCATGAAGTCCCCCTGTGGTCTCACTTGAGTTTCATGAAACAGCAGAAACTCCCAGAGAAGTTAACTTTTGCCTTTGAGCCTCCGCTTCTGAGCCTGAACAGGGCTCCAGGGAGTGACTCACCAACCATCCTTAGAGAACAGACATGGATAAATCTTCTGCCCAAAGCACCAACCCTTTGCTACCAGAGACACCCAGAGTCAGCCACAGAGCTCATAGGCAGCGAGCAAGAGGTCTGAGTTTATTGATATTCAGTCTCAGTGAGAACAATGAAAGGGCTCTTCAGTAACTGAGCATTTGGCATCCAGATACTACAGTGATTGGGGCATTAGTTGTAGACAGACAGAGAGATTAGACAGAAGCTTCAATGATAATTTCTTTTGCGACCAGCAGTATTCTGAAGTTGGAAAGCAAACACAACATCAGCTGGGTGATAGCCGCACTTCTCAGCACAGTAAGTTGACTGCTGTCATTAAATCCCTGAGGTTTTTAAGGGGTCGAATTTAACCATATAAATGTGAATGAAAATGTCACATTTTACTGTGAATTAAATCAGCCTGGTATAACTAATTTCATTGTACCCAGGGGCAAACTCATTTCTATAATTTGAATCTTTTTTACATAATGGGAAAGGTGGGATCTGAATGAAGAGCTTGGTCCCAGTTTCTGCACTGCCAGTGTCTTGCTCTGTGACTTTGGGCAAGTGACTTAACTTCCATGTCCCTCCATTCCCCAGTTTGTAGAATGGGTGTAAATCAGGAACAAGCTCAGGGAGTTCAGTGGGATTGGGCTGCTGTCAGTGAGGTCAGATTCAGGCCTTTAGTCTCTTGCAGACACTTAGGGTCAGATTTTAAAAAGTATTTAGGCACCTAGTGGGATTCTCAAAAGAACCTCTGGCACCTAAAACCCATTAAAATCAATGGATGTTAGGCACCTCATGGCCAGGTAACTTGACCTAAGATACGCGTAGCTGAAGTTGGTTATCTTAGGTTGCGCCCCACCCCACGCTAGTGTAGACCTGGGCATAGATTCCAAGGCCAGAAGGGAACATTGTGATTATCTAGGGTGACCTCTTGTATAACACAGACCATAGAACTTCCCTAAAATAATTCCTAGAGCAGATTTTTTAAAAACATCCAATCTTGATTGAAAAATTGTCAGTGACGGAGAACCCACCATGACCCTTGGTAAATTGTTACTTTAGTTAATTACTTTCACTCTTAAAAATGTACACCTTATTTCCAGTATGAATTTTTCGATCTTCAGCTTCCAGCCATTCAATTGTGCTATACCTTTCTCTGCTAGATTGCAGAGCCCATTATTAAATATTTGTTTCCCATATAGATACTTAGAGCCTGTAATCAAGTCAACCCTTAAGCTTCTCTTTGTTAAGATAAATAGATTGAGCTCTTTGAATCTACCTCTGTAAGGCATGTTTTCTAATCCTCTCATCATTCTTGTGGGTCTTCCCTGAACCTTCTTCAATTTATCAACATCCTTTTTGAATTGTGGGCACCAAAATCTGACACAGCATTCTAACACTAGTCACACCAGTGCCAAAATTCAGTCAAGAGTTCTAAAGGAACACAAATATGAAATTCCAGAACTACTAACTGTGGTATATATCCTATTGCATAAATCAGCCTCTGTACAGATAACCGGAGGATGGTTGATGTAATGCCATTTTTTTAAAAAGGCTCCAGAGGTGATCCTGACAACTAAAGACCAGTGAGCCTTATTTCAGTACCAGGCAATTTGGTTGAAATTGTAGTAAAGAACAGAATGATCAGACATATAGATGAACACATTACATTGGGGAAGAGTCAACATGGCTTTTGCAAAGGGCAATCATGTCTGATCAACCTGATAAAAGCTTTCTTTGACAGGGTAACAAGCCTTGAGAATAGGCGGGGAAGTGGTATATCTATATGGGGGCATGTGATATACCTTGACTTTAGTACGGCTTTTGATACTGTCTTGCATGATCTTCTCATAAACAAACTATGGAAATTCAACTACTACAAGATAGGTGTATAACTTGTTGGAAAACCATTCCCAGAGAGTAATTATCAGTGGTTCACAGTCATGCTGGAAGGGGATATTGGGTGGGGTCCCACAGGTATCAGTTATGGGTCCGGTTCTGTTGAATATCTTCATCAATGATTTAGATAATGGCATAGAGAGTACACTTATAAAGTTTGCGGACGATACCACGCTGGGAGGGGTTGCAAGTGCATTGGAGGATAGGATTATAATTAAAAATTATCTGGAGTAACTGGAAAAATGGTCTGAAGTAAATAGGATGAAATTCAATAAGGACAAATGCAAAATACTCCACTTAGGAAGGAACAATCAGTTGCACACATACAAAATGGGAAAAGACTGCCTAGGAAGGAATACTGCAGAAAGGGATCTGGGGGTCATAGTGGATCACAAGCTAAATATGAGTCAACAGTGTAACATTGTTGCAAAAAAAGCAAACATCATTCTGGGATGTGTTAGCAGGAGTGTTATTATAAGCAAGACATGAGAAGAAATTCTTCCGCTCTACTCTGCGCTGATTAGGCCTCAACCGGAGTACTGTGTCCAGTTCTGGGCCCCACATTTTAGGAAAGATGTGGACAAATTGGAGAAAGTCCAAAAAAGAGCATCAAACATTATTAAAGGTCTAAAAAACATGACCTGTGAAGGACGATTGAAAAAATTGGGTTTGTTTAGTCTGGAGAAGAGAAGATTGAGAGGGGACATGATAGTTTTCAAGTACATAAAAGGTTGTTACAAGGAGGAGGGAGAAAAATTGTTCTTCTTAACCTCTGAGGACAGGACAAGAAGCAATGGTGGTTAAATTACAGCAAGGGCGGTTTCGGTTGGACATTAGGAAAAACTTCCTAACTGTCAGGGTAGTTAAGCACTGGAATAAGTTGCCTAGAGAGGTTGTAGAATCTCCATCATTGGAGATTTTTAAAGAGCAGGTTAGACAAACACCTGTCAGGGATGGTCTAGATAATATTTAGTCTAAATGGACTAAATAATCCAGGACATTTATGGTGGCATTCTCAGAAATGCTTCTAGTTCTATGCGCAGGGCCAGGTAGGCAGGCAGAGCTTCACAGTCTCAATGCATGGATGAGATGATGGTGTAGAGAGGAGGGGTTTAGATTTATTAGGAACTGGGGAAACTTTTGGGATGGGGGAGCCTATACAGGAGAGATGGGCTTCACCTAAACCAAAGTGGAACCAGACTGCTGGCATTTAACATTAAAAAGGTTGCAGAGCAGTTTTTAAACTAAGAGATGGGGGAAAGCCAACTGCTGCAGAGGAGCACGTGGATCGGACAGAGACTTCTCTTAGAGGAAAGTCTATTGATAGAGATTCTCTAGGTTTTAGTCAGGAGGAGAGGATGGAAGAGGATAAAGTAGGGGCCAGATCACACAAGAAACATTCTCATAAAAAGAATCTGACACATCAGAAAGGGGAAGACAAATAAACAGTGACAAGTTTTTAAAGTGCTTGTACACAAATGTTAGAAGTCTAAATAATAAGGTGGATGAACTAGAGAGCCTCATGTTAAAGGAGGATATTGATATAATAGGCATCACAGAAACCTGGTGGAGTGAGGACAATCAATGGGACACAATCATTCCGGGGTACAAAATATATCGGAAGGACAGAACAGGTCATGCGGTGTGTGTGTGTGGGGGGGAGAATGGCACTATATGTGAAAGAAAATGTAGACTCGGATGAAGAAAAAATCTAAAGTGAGTCCACATGTTCCATAGAATCTCTATGGATAGTAATTTCATGCTCTAATAAGAATATAACAATAGGGATCTTATTATCAACCACTTGACCAGGACAGTGATAGTGATGATGAAATGCTAAGGGAGATTAGAGAGTCTATCAAAATAAAGAACTAAATAATACTGGGGGATTTCAATTATCCCCATATTGACTGGGAACATGCCACCTCAGGATGAAATGCAGAGACAAAATTTCTCGATACTTTAAATGACTGCTTCTTGGAGCCACTGGTACAGGAACCCACAAGGGGAGAGGCAATTCTCGATTTAGTCCTGAGTGGAGCGCAGGATCTGGTCCAAGAGGTAACTATAACAGGACCGCTTGGAAATAGTGACCTTAATATAATAACATTTAACATCCCTGTGGTAGGAAGAACAGCTCAACAGCCCAACACTGCGTCATTTAACTTCAGAGAGGGGAACTATGCAAAAATGAGGCCATAATAGAGGCCCAACTTAAATGTATACCCCAAATTAAAAAACACAGTAAAGGAATTAAAAAAGAGCCATCGTGGCTCAACAACCATGTAAAAGAAGCAGTGGGACATAAAAAGGCATCTTTTAAAAAGTGGAAGACAAATCCTAGTGAGGTAAATAGAAAGGAGCATAAACACTGCCAAATTAAGTGTAAAAATATAATAAGAAAAGCCAAAAAGGAGTTCGAAGAACAGCTAGCCAAAAACTCAAAAGGTAATAACAAAATGTTTTTAAAGTACATCAGAAGTGGAAAGCCTGCTGAACAACCAGTGGGGCCCCTGGACGATCGACATACAAAAGGAGCACTTAAAAACAATAAAGTCATTGTGGAGAAACTAAATTAATTCTTTGCTTTAGTCTTCATGGCTGATGCTGTTAGGGAGATTCCCAAACCTGAGACGGCTTTTGTAGGTGACAAATCTGAGGAACTGTCACAGATTGAGGTGTCACTAGAGGAGGTCACCGGGACCAGATGGCATTCACCCAAGAGTTCTGAAAGAACTCAAATGTGAAATTTCGTAACTACTAACTATGGTTTGTAACCTGTCCTTTAAATTGGCTTCTGTACCCATTGACTGGAAGATAGCTAATGTAACACCAATATTTAAAAAGGGCTCTAGAGGTGATCCCGGCAATTACAGACCGGTAAGTCTAACGTCAGTACCCGGCAAATTAGTTGAAACAATTGTAAAAAATAAAATTGTCAGACACATAGAAGAACATAAATTGTAGTGCAAAATTCAACATGGTTTTTGTAAAGGGAAATCATGTCTTACTAATCTATTAGAATTCTTTAAAGGGGTAAACAAACTTGTGGACAAGGGGGAACCAGTGGACATAGTGTACTTAGATTTCCAGAAAGCATTTGACAACGTCCCTCACCAAAGGCTCTTAGGTAAATTAGGTTGTCATGGGATAAGAGGGAAGATCCTTTCATAGATTGAGAACTGGTCAAAAGACAGGGAACAAAGGGTAGGAATAAATGGTAAATTTTCAGAATGGAAAGGGGTAACTAGTGGTGTTCCCCAAGGGTCAGTCCTAGGACCAATCCTATTCAACTTATTCATAAATGATCTGGAGAAAGGGGTAAAAAGTGAGGTGGCAAAGTTTGCAGATGATACTAAACTGCTCAAGATAGTTAAGACCAAAGCAGACTGTGAAGAACTTCAAAAAGATCTCACAAAGCTAAGTGATTGGGCAACAAAATTGCAAATAAAATTTAATGTGGATAAATGTAAAGTAATGCACATTGGAAAAAATAACTCCAACTATACATACAATATGATGGGGCCTAATTTAGATACAACGAATCAGGAAAAAGATCTTGATGTCATCATGGATAATTCTCTGAAGTCATCCACGCAGTGTGCAGAGGCGGTCAAAAAAGCAAACAGGCTGTTAGGAATCATTAAAAAGGGGATAGAGAATAAGACAGAGAATATCTTACTGCCCTTATATAAATCCATGATACGCCCACATCTTGAATACTGTGTAGAGATGTGGTCTGCTCATCTCAAAAAAGATATACTGGCATTAGAAAAGGTTCAGAGAAGGGCAACTAAAATGATTAGGGGTTGGAACGGGTCCCATATGAGGATAGATTAAAGAGGCTAGGACTTTCAGCTTGGAAAAGAGGAGACTAAGGGGGGATATGATAGAGGTATATAAAATCATGAGCAATGTGGAGAAAGTGAATAAGGAAAAGTTATTTACTTGTTCCCATAATATAAGAACTAGGGTTCACCAAATGAAATTAATGGGCAGCAGGTTTAAAACAAATAAAAGGAAGTTCTTCACACAGCACACAGTCAACTTGTGGAACACCTTGCCTGAGGAGGTTGTGAAGGCTAGGACTATAACAGCGTTTAAAAGAGAACTGGATAAATTCATGGAGGTTAAGTCCATTAATGGCTATTAGCCAGGATGGGTAAGGAATGGTGTCCCTAGCCTATGTTTGTCAGAGGGTGGAGATTGACGGCAGGAGAGAGATCACTTGATCATTACCTGTTAGGTTCACTCCCTCTGGGGCACCAGGTATTGGCCACTGTCGGTAGACAGGATACTGGGCTGGATGGACCTTTGGTCTGACCCAGTACAGCCATTCTTATGTTCTTATATTCTTATGAGTGCAGGGAACGGGACTGGATGACCTCTCAAGGTCCCCTTCAGTCCTATGATTCTATGACTTTGGCAAGAAAATGGCAGATTAAATTCAATGTGAACAAATGCAAAGCAATGTACACTGGAAAACATAATCCCAACTATTCATACACAATGATAGGGTCTAAATTAGCTGTTACTATTAAAAATTATCTTAAAGTCATTGTGGAGAGTTCTCTGAAAACATCCGCTCAATGTGCAGCAGCAGACAAAAACACTAACAGAATGTTAGGAACCATTAGGAAAGGGATAGATAATAAAATAGAAAATAACTTAATGCCATTATATACATCCATGATACACCCAGACCTTGAGTACTGTGTGCAGTTCTGGTCATCCTATCTCAAAAAAGATATATTAGAATGGGGAAAAGTACAGAGAAGGGCAACAGAAATTATTAGGAGTATGGAACAGTTTCCATATGAGGAGAGATTCAAAAGACTAGAACTGTTGAACTTTGAAAAGAGATGAATGGGAGGAGGCGGGTATAATAGAGGTCTATAAAATCATGAATGGTGTGGAGAAATGAATAGGGAAATATTATTTACCCCTTCAGAGAACACAAGAATCAGGGGTCACCCAATGAAATTAATAGGCAACAGGTTTAAAACAAAAGGAAGTACTTCTTCACACAACACACACCCTATGGAACTTGTTGCCGTGGATGTTGTGAAGGCCAGAAGTATAATCAAATTTTAAAAAGAACTAGCTAAATTCAGGGAGGATAGGTCCATCAATGGCTATTAGTCAAGATGGTCAGGGATGCAACTCCATGCTCTGGGTGTCCCTAAGCCTCTGACTGTGCCCTGTTCTGTTCATTCCCATCTGGCACCAGCCACTGTCAGATGACAGGATATTGGGCTAGATGGACCATTGCTCTGACACAGTATAGCCATTCTTATGTTCAAATACACAGGTAAAATAACCTCTCTGCTACTCAAGATTCCCCTCTTTATTCATCCCAGGATCGCATTAGCTCTCTTGGCCACAGCATCACACTGGGAGCTCATGTTCTACTGATTTATTCATCACAACCCTGAAATCTTTTTTAGAGTCATTGCTTCCTAGGACAGATTTTCCCATCCTATAAGTATGGCCTATACTCTTTGTTCCTAGATGTATTCATTTATATTTAGCCGTATTAAAGCACATATTAATTGCTTGCGCCCAGTTTACCCGGTGATCCAGATCTTATCATATCTCACCTCTGTTTAAATTCACCTGAGTTAGCCCAGCTTGCGATTGGTGAGAGCCATAACCACCGGCCTATAGCCTGATCCTTGCTCTCTGTATATCTGGCCCAATTCTCTTTTAATACACCATGGAACAGCTTCAGCAGAACAGATTGAAGACACCGTGCCTGGAATACCTCATAGCCCAGTGCCTAGGGCCCTCTCCCACTCGAGCAGAGACTCAACTTCCTTTTTTATAGTGTGAAGAAGGGAGTATTGAACCCAGGCTTTTTAGATTTTGAGTGAGAACTTTAACCACTGGGTAAACACCATGTGGGCAACCCTGTCTACCTTTATGCTGGGTGGGTTCAGGCATGCCATGAGAGCACAGACTGAATTGGCCCTTCAGGTGAAATAGGCAGAGAAACAATTAGTTTGAGGTCCTACTGGGTCTGAGGCATAAACCAGAATGCCTAGATTGAGGCAACTCCTCGGCCTGCTCACCAGCAGGTTTTTAGAGGTCCAGAGAACTTTACCAGTGGAAATTTAGGCACCTAGGCCCAGATGTTTAAAGGTGTTTAGGTGCCTAGTGGAATTTTCAGATGCACCTGGTAGCCTAACACCCATTGAAATCTATGAATTTTACACACCTAGAGACTTTTGAAAATCCCACCCAGTGCTTAAATACATTTAACAATCTGGCCCCTGGCCTAGATGGACTGTAGCCATTTATGGGGTAAGGCAGCAGATGAGTGGGGGTTTTGTAATTTCCAGTGGGGCACAAATACTGGACTGAACTGCCTAAAATGGCATTTAGGGGTTTAAGACCCTTTGTGAGTCAAGGCCTTAAGAACATAAGACTGGCCACACTGGGTCAGACCAATGGGCCATCTAGCTCAGTCTACTGTCTTCCAATTTTGGCCCAAGCCAGGTGTTTCATAGTGAATGAACAGAACAGCAATCATCAGATGATCCATCCCCTGTCATCCACTCCCAGCTTCTTAGTCAGTACAATAACCAGAGAGGGCTTAAAATAAACACAAGCAATAGGTCTGTTGAATAAGAAGCTACCAATAAAGTAGAGCCCCATGAACCTGCATTGTAAACATTGTAATTACATGGTGATGGTGAAGAAAGGGAAGGATCTTGTTATTTTCCTGAGCTGCCATATGTGTCCTGCAGAGTAATAAATAAAACCAGTCTCCATGTATCTTCAGTTTCTCCTTCCATAACCATTGCCCATTGGCCTTCCCTCTCCAGTGTACATCTACAGAAGAAATGTCCAACCAAACCATCGTGATTGAGTTCCTTCTCCTGGGATTCTCTGACGTGCGGGAACAGCAGATTTTACACTTCCTGGTGTTTCTAGTGATTTACCTGGCAGCCCTGGTGGGGAATCTTCTCATCATCACCGTCATAGCCCTCGACCAGCACCTTCACACCCCCATGTACTTTTTCCTGGGCAACTTATCCTTCCTAGACCTCTGCTACATCTCAGTCACGGTCCCCAAGTCCATGGCTGACTCCCTAACCAACAACAGACTCATCTCTTTCTCTGGATGTGTCACCCAAGTCTTTCTGGTTATAACTTTTGCAGCAGCAGAGCTGGCCTTTCTCACGGTGATGGCGTATGACCGCTACATTGCAATATGCCGCCCTCTGCATTACAAGGTGACTATGAACAGAGGTGCATGTGCCCAGTTGGCAGTGAGTTCATGGATCAGCAGCATGATGTGCTCTGTATTACAAACAGCTAATACCTTTAGGTTACATTTCTGCGGGTCCAATGTTATCGCTCAGTTTTTCTGTGATATCCCACAGTTGCTAAAGATCTCTTGCTCTGATACACACGCTAATGCAATAGTCATGATTGGTCTTGGATCACTTCTAGATGTGTTTTTTGTTTATTTATCAGTACAGCATCATTTACGTACATGAGGCCCAGGTCGATGTCTTCAACATCTCTAGACCTGATGGCTGCTGTGTTCTATTGTGTGGTGCCACCACTAATGAATCCAATCATTTACAGTCTAAGAAACAAAGAGATAAAAGGGTCTCTATGGAAAATGATAGGCAGGATATTTTTTCTCAAGAGAAATGAACTCCTCACACTGAAGTCTTAGTGTCCACCTGGAATAAAGTATTCCCATGTTGCACCTTATATAATGGCTCAGGCTGACTTTGTTTGAGGACCAGCCTATGTTCATGTTAGGATCAGAACCTGATATTTTGCACTTTCTGAAAGAAATATGGAAAAAAAAATTAAAGCACCTAAAGCATCCCGAGGAGCCAAAGTCCCATTTTCAAACAAGACTCAGGCACATCTGAAATTTTTACTCTTAGTTGCTCAAATCCCGATGAGTTTTCAATCGAATATGAAGGAGTCCGGTGGCACATTAAAGACTAACAGATTTATATGGGTATAAGCTTTTGTGGGTAAAAAACCTGCTTCTTCAGATGCATGGAGTGAAAATTACAAATGCAGGAATGACATATGAAGAGAAGGGAGTTACCTCACAAGTAGAGAACCAGTGTTGACAGGGCCAATTAGATCAGGGTGGATGTGGTCCACTCCCAATAATTGATGAGGAGGTGTCAATTCCAGGAGAGGGAAAGATGCTTTTGTAGTGAGCCAGCCACGCTCATTCCCTATTCAAGCCCAAATTAATGGTGTTGAATTTGCAAATGAATTTTAGTTCTGCAGTTTCTCTTTGAAGTCTGTTTCTGAAGTTTTTTTGTTCAAGTGTGGCTACTTTTAAATCTGCTATAGAATGTCCAGGAAGATTGAAGTGTTCTCCTACTGGCTATTGTATATTGCCATTCATGATGTCTGATTTGTGTCCATTAGAGTGTAGGAATCTAATTATATTTTGGCGCCTTTGAAAATCCCAGGAAGAGCTAATTGCAATTTTTCCATTCTCTAGTTTGAAATATCCACTTAAAATGAACTTTTTTATATCAAAATATCATTTCCAAATTTTAAAAAAGGGTTTTTTTCCATTTCAAAATGCTAATTCAAAATTTGTAAATAACTGAAATATTTTGAATGGGAATTTTGACTTAAAATGTCATTTTAATGTTATTTTAAGACAAACCAACAATTCGTAATGATTATTTTCGTTGTTGTTTTATAGCCGTGTTGGTCCCAGGATATGAAAGAGACAAGATAGATAAGGTAATATCTTTTATTGGATCAACTTCTATTGGTGGAAGAGACAAGTTTCCAGGCTATCCGAAGAAGAACTGTGTAGCTTGAAAGCTTGTCTCTTCTCCCAACAGAAGGTGGTCTAATTCATAATGATATTTTTCATTTTCAGCTGACATTTCTAAATGAAAGAATTTTCATTGGCATGTCAACACATTTTATTTTGGTAAAATAAAGAAAACAAATTAGTATTTTTGGTTTTGACATTTTACAATCACATTTTTAATAACTTTTCATTCAGTGAAAATTTTTGATGTTTCTATTTTCACCCCATCTAAGATGAAAAGAAACATCAAAATACCAGGTTTCAGGGTAGCAGCCGTGTTAGTCTGTATCCTCAAAAAGAACAGGAGTACTTGTGGCACCTTAGAGCAGGCAGGGAAGTCGTGCCTGACTAACCTAATTGCCTTCTATGATGAGATAACTGGCTCTGTGGATGAGGGGAAAGCAGTGGATGTGTTATTTCTTGACTTTAGCAAAGCTTTTGATACTGTCTCCCACAGTATTCTTGCCACCAAGTTAAAGAAGTATGGGCTGGATGAATGGACTGTAAGGTGGATAGAAAGCTGGCTAGATCGTCGGGCTCAACGGGTAGTGATCAATGGCTCCATGTCTAGTTGGCAGCCGGTTTCAAGCGGAGTGCCCCAAGGGTCGGTCCTGGGGCCGGTTTTGATTAATATCTTTATTAATGATCTGGAGGATGGTGTGGACTGCACTCTCAGCAAGTTTGCAGATGACACTAAACTAGGAGGCGTGGTAGATACACTAGAGGGTAGGGATCGGATACAGAGGGACCTATACAAATTAGAGGATTGGGCAGAAAAAAACCTGATGAGGTTCAACAAGGACAAGTGCAGAGTCCTGCACTTAGGACGGAAGAATCCCATGCACTGCTACAGACTAGGGACCGAATGGCTAGGTAGCAGTTCTGCTGAAAAGGACCTAGGGGTCACAGTGGACGAGAAGCTGGATATGAGTCAACAGTGTGCTCTTGTTGCCAAGAAGGCTAACGGCATTTTGGGCTGTATAAGTAGGGGCATTGCCAGCAGATCGAGGAACGTGATCGTTCCCCTTTATTCGACATTGGTGAGGCCTCATCTGGAATACTGTGTCCAGTTTTGGGCCCCACACTACAAGAAGGATGTGGAAAAATTGGAAAGAGTCCAGCGGAGGGCAACAAAAATGATTAGGGGTCTGGAGCACATGACTTATGAGGAGAGGCTGAGAGAACTGGGATTGTTTAGTCTCCAGAAGAGAAGAATGAGGGGGGATTTGATAGCAGCCTTCAACTACCTGAAGGGGGGTTCCAAAGAGGATGGAGCTCGGCTGTTCTCAGTGGTGGCAGATGACAGAACAAGGAGCAATGGTCTCAAGTTGCGGTGGGGGAAGTCCAGGTTGGATATCAGGAAAAACTATTTCACTAGGAGGGTGGTGAAACACTGGAATGCTTTACCTAGGGAGGTGGTGGAGTCTCCTTCCTTGGAGGTTTTTAAGGCCCGGCTTGACAAAGCCCTGGCTGGGATGATTTAGCTGGGAATTGGTCCTGCTTTGAGCAGGGGGTTGGACTAGATGACCTCTTGAGGTCCCTTCCAACTCTGATATTCTATGATTCTAGAGACTAACAAAATACCAGAATTTCTCACAGAAGTTTCTGTTTTAAAATGAGCTGTAAACGCCAGGCTTTTACACTAACAACATTTTCACTATAACATTACAAGGAGCAGGCTGCTGACCTCTCGACACCTCAGGAGAAAGGACTGAGTAGGGAAAAGGGGCCCGTGGGGAGAACCTGGCTGAGGCCTGCAGCTCGCCTTATTTACACCCCAGCTCCAGTTTTACTTGCGACAGCAGTACAGAGAGACCAGAAGGTTTGGTGCTCCATTTTCTGCCCTTATCCAGAATAACAATGGGAAGGCATTAGTCCTCTCCCTCATCCATGCAGCCAAAGGAGATTGGGGATTTTGCAAACAAAACTCACTAGTTTCTTCTCTTGCTGATGATCAGACAGGAGCCATGGACGTTGGAGAATGGATTATCCTGTCACTCAGGAAAGGGCAGGACTGGCACACATTGGCAAGGAGCAGGAGGATGTGGAGGAAGTGTATCTAGCCACAATCTCTTCTTCTACATGTATTTTTGAAAAATAGTTTTGAGATTTTCAAATAAGCCTAAGGGATTTAGGCACCCAGCTCCCACAGTGTTTCAGTGGGAGTTGTGCATTCCTGATTCCTTTGAAAATTACAACTCTCTCTGCCTCTTGGGCTGCGGATTTGGCTGTTTGACGAAGAAGGAAAACAGAACAGGCAGGGGAGGGGGCATGGAAGAAAGCCCTTTGTCCTCAAAAGCAGGTCATTCAGTCTTATCAGTTTATAGTCTGCACCCAATAAAATGTCTTGTTTCAGCCCTGAGTTTACAACATGCTGCATACAATTTCCTTCATAAGCCCACAGAGACAAATCCATTCCTGATGTAACTCCCTGGAATCCAGTTGACTCTCACCAGGTGAATTTGGCGCAATCTCAAGTGTTTTTCTACTGAATCCTCTGCAATGCCGACTGAGAATAATCACAGCTCTGTGCTCCCAGTGGGCGCTGTGCCCGGGGAATTCCCCACATGGCCTGCGTGCTCTACTTCCTATTGACACCTGAATCCCTGGGCTGATGTTACAGCCTTTACACACTCTGCAGAATTAAAACACAGGGACATGAATGGGAACAGATTGTGCCTGATAAAGTGTCCCGAGGAGCAATGACAGATCCTGATATAAACCTCCACTGGGTAATGGAGGAGATGAGGAGTCAAATGTGGAAAAGTGTCTAAAGTTTTAGGTTTTTAGACACCTAAATATTCAGCTAGGTTCCTACTGGGGTCCTCAGATGTGCCTAACTCCCATTGATTTCATGATTTCCACTCAACTGAGCTATCACTAATTATCTCCAACTGGGCAGTCTCTTGAAGGACCAGTCAGACAGCTCGGACCTGTGATGCCCATCTGGACAGTGCAAAGGGGAGTTCAGTCTCCAGAACACATTCATGACCTGCATCTCCACAGAGATTGTGCCAACCAGCAATGGGGACATTGTCTGCCCATCCAGCTAGTGGTGGGTTTTGTAGTGACAGGGCAGATCTATGACTTCAGATCCAAAAGCTCTTCTCTTGAACGTTGAGGAATTTGGGATCCCAGCATGGATTAGAGTCTTGGTTTGGGCCCATCTCTGCTTTTCTGTTATGTTGATGCATTCCTTCTCAGGGGAATGTTTTGTATCTCAGCCCGAGTAAGCCTAGATGCTGTACCACAGCTATATCCCAATCTTCTTCCCACTGGACTCCATAGGCTCTCCATGAGTACTGGGTACAGCTGGTTGGGAATTCTCCACTGGAACAATTTTCTAATGTAAAATTCCCTTCACAAAATCAAAATTTTCCATGAGAATATTGAGGTGCTCACTGATCCCTCTGTGCTGAAGGATCCTGCACGAGCTCTGCTTCATTCTGTTTCCAATTCCAGCTGTCTGAGCATAACAACAAGACCTTCTCAATGTGCCCCTTCTCTCCAGATTCTCCATCTGGGAAGCTCAGCCCTTAAAGGCACAGTCCCTAATACCCTCAAAAATTTCAAAATTCGAAAATACAATTGATTTTCCATCATGAAAATTGCAATGACGGCTCCCTGCCTGCCTGCCTGGAAGGCGCTTGCTGATGTTTACGTTTACCCTGTAGCCAGAAAGTGAAATTAGGAAGAGCCTTCCAGTTGGGCTGCTGGAGAACTCAGAAATGGCCAAACATTTCATTCTGATCAAAACTAATGCTAGTCAGAACCCAGAATTCCTCTTCCATGGTAATTTCCAGTTTCCTCATTATTATTATTATTACTCTGAATCAGAACAAAATATAAATAAACATTTCAGCACATCTTCCAGAAAAAATTCTGAAATTTCATAGAGAAAAAATAGAAAAGACAGCCAGCCAGCCTGCCTTGTTTCCTGTAATAGTTTTAATGGAATCAACTCGTTCCTATGGAACTGTTCTGTTAGAAAATTTTCAATCAGTTCTAGTTCCAATGTTTCAAAATGAAATATTTCAAAATGTCAATTCAAGATGAAAACTGTTCAGTTTCAAGTGACATTTCGACTGGGTTCTAGTGCCAGCAATATACTTGTTAATTGTCGGAACAAGCCACATCCCCGTCCCGTGCCTCAGTTTCCCGATTTTGAAATGGAGACAATGACACCAGCTGAAATTTGTTGGGAAATGGAATTTCCATTCCATGCAAACTCCAGAAATCTCCTTTTATCCCAAGTCAGAATGAAACATTAACATTTACTGATTTTTTTTCTAAAATATTTCCTTTTAAAATCATCAGAATTACCTTATTGAAACAAAATGTTTTTATAAGATTCAAATGTCTCTTGTTGCCTTATCATTATATTATACATTATAGTATAATATATAGTATAATATATACAATATACATAAATTATAATATAATATAATATAAAATTATAATATAACTTAAAATTCAAATGATAAATTTAAAATGAAACATTTTGACCAAATTGAAACAAATTGTTTTGCTAATTTCCCTTAAAAAAATCAATATGTTCCCAAGAAAAGTGTTTATTCCATTGAATAAACATTCAGTTTATTTCCAACTGAACACAGTTCCACTGAAAAGTTTTCAAAAATCTGTAATATTAACCTCCTTTGAAAAGTGCTTTTAGATCTATGTGTGTATGTATATAAAATCTATGATGCTTTCATTTAGAATTTTGCACCTTAGGGCTGCATTTGCTTTTTACAGTTATCTGCCAATCATAGAAGGAGGTCACTAGAGTAAGGGCCTAAGTGAATTCTGTGGGATTAGGGTGAAAAGTTTCAAAAGTGTGTAAGTGACATAGGAGCCTAAGTCCTATTGAAAGTTGGTGGGGCTCTTAAATCATTTAGGGCCAGTTTTTTTAATCTATTTAGGTGCCCAGGGCCAAATTTTTAAAGATATTTAGCCACCTCGTGGGATTTTGGAAAACATCTAATCAAATGGTCAAAATGAAGCATTTTGTTTCCTCCCCCAAAAATTGTTTCAACTTTCAGGCATTTTGACAAATGCCAAAGGATTCATATAAAGGTGCAGGAGGAGTAGGTGGTCGTAGTGGAGTTGCCTCACTTATAAGCTTTAGCCCAGTTGTTAGGGAATTCTTCTACAACGTGGGAGACCACAGTACAAACGTTGTTTCCTCATCAGGCAGAGGGGGGAATTTTACTTGTGTCTCCCACAGCCCAGGTGAGTGTCCTAACCACTGAGCTAAACTTTCAAGGGACGTGGTGCCTTCTTTAGCCATTTTGTGAATTTAGTTGTCCTCCTCCTTGCTTTTCTCAAAATTCCTGAAATTCAAAACATTTGGGGGAGTGGGAGGGGAGGGTGAAAATAACACAAAATGTTTTATTTTGTTTTAATTCTTTTTTTTTCCTATTCACCAATTTTTTTTAAATGTAATTTCTCGTTTCACCTGAAATTTTTTTATATTATTTTTCAAAATTGCCAATGAACTGAAAAATCCATTATTCAACCAGATCTATTTGTTACTTCAGTTGATGTTTAGCATTCAACCTGTTACTCACGCAAGTAGCTTTTAATCATGCATGGCGTTCATTATAGCAAGTATAGCAAGATCAGACACGATGATATGAAAAATGAGAGCTGGTAGCCCTTGTGATTTTTGTGGAGTTCTAAAACATCTCTAAGGGTTTTACAGACCTTTTTTTGCATTTTAATATTGTGACAGAGTCAGACCAGATGGCTACAGGAGAGGGCAGGAAGGAAGGTATATTAGCCTCAACCTGTTGGGATCCTGGAAGTGGGTGGGCTCTAAAGGATCTTCCCCAGCCTAAGGGGAGGATCCACAAGGTCCGGGATCTCAATTAATTACGGGGAAAAACTAAAGATATAGCAGGGACAGGAGTGAGGTCACAGGGCTAAACGAAGGTAACCTGACTGGGACACTGAGACAGCACCCACTGCTCCTCAAAGGCATCAGGGGAGCCAGCGGATGCTGCCCAGAGGAACTCTGCCAGGATGCGTGAGACCAGGGAGGAGCGGAAATAGGCCCCACAGTCACAGAGCACCCCCTCGTCCAGCATCTTCCTCCTGGTGTTCTCGATGGCTACTTTGTCTAGGGCCAGGAGGAGGTTGACTAGGAGGTCTCATGACTTAGTGGGGCCACGGATTGGGTGTGCAAATAAAAACAAGTGTGGGGAGAAATGCCAGAAAAGGGGCTGCAACCTGGTGCACTCCAGATACACGTGTGCCAGGGTCTCCTTCACTCTGCAAAAGGGGCAGGTGTCTGGGATGGGGGTGAACACACCAAGATGGGGGGTGAACCGCACCAACAACACACCTGTGCTGAGGGCTCCGTGAAGGAGCCACCAACTGATATCCCCAGCGGGCTTTGGGACCAGGGTGGAGTATAGGCTGGCCCACCAGGGTTCCTCACCCTCCAGAGCTGGTAGGAAGTCCCGCCACTTCCTGAAAGGGCGGGATGTGAGGGTGAGGACATGAAGGGTGTGGAGCACAAGCATGTACAGATGTTTCCTTGGCGCAGTCCGGAAACGAGCTGGCTGCAATTTGCGCAGCCAGCTCACGGTGAAGGAGTGGGATGGCCCGGTGGGTCCCCGGGAGAGGGGCCTGATGAAAAGTTCTGGAGGGCCTGAAGGGACAATTAGTAGTAGTATTTATGTAAATCATGACTGTAATTTCATGCCCTATCCAAGATCACAGCCTTATTGTGCTCACCGGATCTTGCGCACACAGGATGAGATGATCCTGACTCAATGGCATTACAGTCTAAAGATATAAAGGAAACAAAAAGAGGGAAGAGAAACCGAGGCACAGAGAAGTGAGGTAATTTCCCCAGGCCACAAAGTAGATACATGGCAGAGTGAGGTCACAAATCCATATCTCCAGTGCCAGGTCCACCAGACCTTGCAGCCTCAGGCTGGGAAGAAAGGAGAACAGAGCTGCTATACTATCTAAATGCAGCTGCATGGCTGAATTGGGTCACCGATGAGAACTTAGCATGTATAATGTACTGGATGATTAATATGCAGTGAGAAAGAAGCAGCTACATTGAATTAAGGGGGAAAGAAGTCAGCAGAACTTCTGGGGCTGCAAAGGAGAAGCCATACTATATAAAGACCTGTAGGTTGTTGCAGAAAACAAGGGATACAAAAGGAGCAACTACAGGGCTAGATTCTCAGTTCTAGTAAGCTGACGTAGCTCTGTTAATTTCAATGGGGCTACACCAATTTCCAGCAGCTGGGGATCTGGGCCATTGACTCCAGTGGGGCTATAGCTGATTCCCAGCAGCTGGGTCTGCCCCACTGATCCAATGGAGCTACATCAATTTACACCAGAGGAGAATGTGGCCCACTGACTCCACTGGATCTACGTCAATTTAAATTAGATGGCAATCCGGTCCGTTATCTTCAATGGAGCAACCTTATTTTACGCCAATGGAGAACGTGCCCATAATGTTTGAGTGGGGAGCAAAAAGAAAGGTTGATAAATGGGCTGTAAGGGCTGGTCCACACTAACCCCACAGTTCGAACTAAGATATGCCATTTCAGCTACGTGAATAACGTAGCTGAAGTCAAAGTTAGTTCGAACTTAAAGGTACTTACCAAAGGTCCACACGCGGCAGGCAGGCTCCCCCGTCGACTCCGCATACTCCTCTCGCGGAGCAGGAGTACCGGCGTCAACAGCAAGCATTTCCGGAATCGATCCCAGAAGATCGATTGCTTACTGCCGAACCCGGAGGTAAGTATAGACATACCCTCATACTGCAAAGTGACCACCCGGGTGGAGCATATTGGCCACTAGATATCAGCAGATGATACCTAATATAAAAGAGAGATTTGAGGCAACCATTAGATGGCAGCATTGTGTCAAGAACGAGTCATGGACAGCTAGTTCTTGCAATAAAGGATGACTATTGGCAAAAGGCTGTGTATTATAACAGACCATTATCCCTCAGAAAGGTAAACTATTCTTCATCACAATGTGAATCATTTCCCCCCAGAGACTCATGAGGCTGTTTCACTAAATGCAATTACATTTGGGAAAAAACAACTCAAGTCACACTGGACATTGCTAAGAGCAGAGCTTTGGAGACACAAAATTGTCCATAACGATGATGGGTTGAGTTGAAAAGATTGGGACCCATTTGTACTTATGAAAATCTTTGAACCGGACAGGGAATAACCATCTCCCACAATAAAAAAGATGTGGATAGACTTATTCTTCCCTCAAAACACCATATAATTCAGGTCAATGTGAGACAGCTTTCCTCAGAAAACTTACTGATGGAAATGCTTCCTTCTTTGAACCAGATGTGGAAGGAAAGTAGGAAGGAAATATCTGCTGGTTGTGGGAGCACGCAGACTATAGTTGCAGGCCATAAGGTCCCTGGGCTGGAACCCAGAGTAGTGGGCAGGTCCGAGTTCCCCAACCAATTGCTAGGAAAGTGGCACAGGACCTGGCTTGGAGCAGAAGACTGTCTGGAGCGGTATGGGGACAATTGATCCACTGGGACATTGATACCCTGGAAGAGAAGGACTGTGCAGTGCCCTGGCCAGAGGGCTGAGTCACAGAGACAGAGTCCTGCAGAGTGATGGAGGACACGATGTGAGCAACCGTCACAAGGGGGGTGTCAGACCTGAGTGGAGCTAATCCCAGACATAGCCACAAAGAGACTCCCAGTGGTGAGTAGTCCCCCTGACGGATGGATTTCCCTCTTGTGTTATAAGAGAAGAAGTGACCCCACCCAACTCACATGCTCTCAGAAAGCCAGGAAGCTCCTGGGACCCAGCCTGGTCTCAGTTTCTCTCCATGACTCTGTTTTCATCTCCCAGGGAAACATGGGGGTTTTGAATGCTCCCACCCTCCCTGCATGTCTGTTCCCAATTACCACATTGCTCATGGTGTCTTTCAGATAGGACACAGCTGTGAAATCTTCCTTCTGTCTCAGTCTACTTTTTCCCAGTTGGCCAGCGCATTTAGCCAGGCTATGTATGCTCCCCAGCTTGAATGACCCATTGTTTGGCTACTTGGACCCATTCATCTGTAATGCCTTGCAATCACTGGTTTTGTGACTGTCTGTAGCCTGTGGGTGAGGATGTTGGAATTGTCTGGAGCAAACTTATCACATAAATTACATTTTGGAATATCGATTAATAACTATTACACACACACCAACATTCATGACAGCTGGAATAGGGGGGATTTTCTGTGGAAAACTTCAATTTTTCGTCAAGAAACTAAAAACAATAAAACTTTTTTTTTTCAGTTTTGGACAAGCAAAAGTCAAAAATATTAATCTGAAATCCAAATCTTTTTGGATAAAAACTGCTGAAAACCAAACTTTTTTATTGAAAACAAAAATAATAAATTGATATCTGGGTTTTTAAATTTTCAGTCAAAAAATATCTTTGTGTGTGTTTACAACAGACCTGCTGGCTGATTTACACATTTCCCTGGAAGATCTTAAGCCAGGAGGCAGACCCGACTATTTTTTTTCTTCTGGGAACTGGATTATAAGAATCCATGCCTCTGTTGCAAAGGACTGGAAGCAGGACTCAGCAATGGACATATTTTATTTTGTTTTATCTTTTGAACAGGGTTGAGATGAGCCAGACATTTTCATTAGACTGTGTAGCTTGGGTTAGCAGAATACAACCTGTCGGGGAACTGGAACCCTTAGGGTTTGGCTACACTTGCAAATTACAGTGCATTAAAGCAACCCTGGGTGCTCTAACTCCCGTTGTGTCCACACTGGCAAGGCACGTAGAGCGTCCTGACTCTGCAGCTGGAGCGCTCCTGGTAACCCATCTCCACGAGAAGCATAAAACTTGCTGCACCCCGGCTGAAATGAGGTGTGAACGAGGTGTTGCATTACTGCACTGTGATTGGCCCCCAGAAACGTCCCATAATCCCCTGAAGTCAAGTGGCCACTCTTCTCATTGTTTTGTTATCGGCTGCAGGAATGAGGATATCCCCTTTCAAAGCTCCGTTTCTGACAGCCGGCTGCTTATCTGCTGTGGGATAAAGCAACCATTACTGTGAAATGCTGCTTGCTGTGACCGTGAGAAAGAGAGGTGGGGGTGAGGGGAGGCTGCTGCTGTCTGAATTTACAAGACAGCATGCTGACACGCTCTCAGCACTCCAAAATACCTACACACAACACACTCCCAGTCACACTCCGCCCCACCCTACCATTTACCCCAGGGAACCATTTACGTCCTTGGTCCTCAATAACCACAGAATAGAACAAGGCAGCCATCAGGGCCTGATACAATGAGGCTATTGACCTGGGCCCCATGTGGGTGTACATCATGGTTCTCATAGGAGTGGGGCACAAACTGGGATGTTGGGGTCAAGATTCAATCGTGGATCACAGTCCCATCTTCCTCACAGTTCAAGAGAGGGATAATGGAGTCCTGGGTTCTAGGTCCATAACCTGTCCCCATTCAAGAGAAGACCAATTTCTAAGCTCTTCCCCATTGACAATTCTGTTGCTCCACAGTTCCCACCACTGCAATGACTGAAAGGAGCCAGAGACAGACAAAACCTTCATTGCAAATGAAACCCAGTTGCCAGTGTGTGTAGAGCATCCCCCTCTGAGCTCCATCCGTGGAGGATATGAACCTAGTACAGGGAGTACTAAAGGGTATTGTCCCTTTAGCTTAAGCTGGAGCAGCTCATGTATTTACATCTGGAGGTTTCCTGTTACAGTCCTTGGTATGCCAACCAAGATGGTGGCCATCAAATAAGGATACTCAGGAGAGGGTAGAGATAGTTTCTGAGAAGGGAAGGATTTTCCCTCCAACTCTAAATAATACATCTAATAGATGTGAGTGAGGAGAAGGAGCTGTGTGGTTATACCTGCGTTTGACACCCTTTTCTTTTATAAGGAGGCGGATGCAGATCGGGATCCCAGGCTGACCACAGCTGTGTGTCAGTAAGGCACAGGGGCAGAGGCAGTCCCTTAGGTGGGCCAGGATCAGGCCATGTTGGCTTTATAGGTCATACCTACAGCAGTGCAAATAAGAAATGTATCAGTTCTTATTTAATTAAAAAAAAAAGTCTTAGGTACAAACAGGTTTTGCTTCACCCAAAATGCAATTTAACAAAGAAAATAAAATCTAAGCAAAATTCAAAACCAAAAGTAATTTCAAATAAACAAATCAAAATGTTTGGTTTAGAAAATGTCATTTATTCCAGCTAAAACAATTCAGCAAATTTGACACAAATTAGCAACGTTTTTTAACAACCTTAACATGCATTTTTTGGAAAAGGGAAATTTTGTCTGCAAAATTTTGTACGGCTTTATTCAGAACCAACGCCTTAAACTCTACCCTGAGACCACTGGATGCTTTAGACCAAGAGCCGTCATTTTGGCGAGAACTTCAGAACTGCTGCAGGGATTTGAATGCTCAGTTCCTATTACAATCAACAGGACTTGGGTGCTGAACTCTCCTAGGCAGCTTTGAAAATCCCAAGCCTAAAGATTTTAATAAAGTTTTAACCACTTGGTAACGATTCCAGGATTGGACTCTGTTCTCATTGGCCCCCTGCCATGCAAACCTGCAAGTCACTAAACTGAGTTTGGCAATTACATGAATTCAAGGCTAACCTCACCCCCTGATCTGGGCCAGGCAGGTGACTTCGGTCCAGAGAGGGCTCTACCCTGTAGAGGATAGGTGCAGACTGTTGCACGGTTCAGCACACGTTAAACAGAGCTGAGCAGGGTAGGAAGTGCTGACGATTTTGATCCAGCTTTAATAACAGGCTGCTTCATGGCTCCCCAAGCATCTCCACCCTAGCAGCAAGGCTGAGGCCTGGGACGGAAGCACAGAACTAAGCACTAACATCTATGATGTGTATGATGATGACCAGGGAAGCCAGGAACTGACAGATTATTGGACTCGCAATGAACACACAGACACAGCACAATGTAATAGACATAGAGACACTTTCAGTGTCGAGGAAACACACAGATCCTCTGCCTGTGGTGATCCTGGCTCCCAGCCCTGAGCTCAGCCCATGAAGTCCCCCTGCCTCTCAGTCTTTGGTCTCACTTGAGTTTCATGAAACAGCAGAAACTCCCAGAGAACTTTTGCCTTTGAGCCTCCGCTTCTGAGCCTGAACAGGGCTCCGGGGAGTGACTCACCAACCATCCTTAGAGAACAGACATGGATAAATCTTCGGCCCACATCACCAACCCTTTGGTGCCAGAGACACCCAGAGTCAGCCACATAGCTCATAGGCAGCGAGCAAGAGGTCTGAGTTTATTGATATTCAGTCTCAGTGAGAACAATGAAAGGGCTCTTCAGTAGCTGAGCATTTGTCATCCAGATACTACAGTGATTGGGGCATTAGTTGTAGACAGACAGAGAGATTAGACAGAAGCTTCAGTGATAATTCCTTTTGCGACCAGCAGTATTCTGAAGTTGGAAAGCAAACACAACAGCAGTTGGGCGAAAGCCACACTTCTCAGCACAGTAAGTTGACTGCTGTCAATAAATCCCTGGGGTTTTTAAGGGGTTGAATTTAACCATATAAATGTGAATGAAAATGTCACATTTTACTGTGAATTAAATCAGCCTGGTATAACTAATTTTATTGTACCCAGAGGCAAACTCATTTCGATAATTTGTATCTTTTTTATATAACTGGGAAAGGTGGGATCTGAATGAAGAGCTTGGTCCCAGTTTCTGCACTGCCAGTGTCTTGCTCTGTGACTTTGGGCAAGTGACTTAACTTCCATGTCCCTCCATTCCCCAGTTTGTAGAATGGGTGTAAATCAGGAACAAGCTCAGGGAGTTCAGTGGGATTGGGCTGCTGTCAGTGAGGTCAGATTCAGGCCTTTAGTCTCTCGCAGACACTTAGGGCCAGATTTTAAAAAGTATTTAGTCACCTAGTGGGATTGTGATACCTAAAACCTATGGAAATCATTGGACGTTAGGCAGCTATATGCTTTTGAAAATCCCATTTGTCACCTTATACCTTTAAAAACCTGGTCCTTCATTTTTAATCCACTGCATGGTCCAGTGGAAGGAAGAATTTAGCTCCAGTTAGAGCTGGTCAGGAATTCGTCAGTGAAATGATTTTTGGTCAGAAAATGCAAATTGTGAAAAACAAAGCGTTTTGCCAACGTGTATCAGTTTCAATGCAACTTTCATCGGGAAGGTTTTCAGGTCCAGGGTGGAATTTCTGCTCAGAATAAGAGAGCAATCCACCTCAGAAATGCCCAGTGGTTAAATCTCTCACCTAGGATGTGGGAGAACCAGCTTCATGTCTCTCCTCTCAATCAGGCAGATCAGGAACACAAAGGCTATGTTTCCACAGCTATAAAAGCCCCATGGAATGGCCGTGGCTGGCAGCTGCAGGTTTGTTATCGCCATGTAGACATATCCAAACTGCCCACATCCCAGGCGAGTGCACAGCCATCAGATGATTGCCTGTTATACAGCAAGTGGGTCAATGGTTCTCTCTCTTTTTTTGTTTTGTGAAAAAAACAAAAGGTCTCATTTTCATTGCACATCACAAGAGAATCAAATGTTTGGGAGTCTCATTTTCTCGCCAGCCCTAGCTCTGCCATGTCAGGATGTTGTCTAACTATAGGCACATCATTTCATGTCTTTGTGCCTCACTATTCACAGAAAAAAAAAAGAGGAGTACTTGTGGCACCTTAGAGACTAACAAATTTATTTGGGCATAAGCTTTAATGGGCTAAAACCCACTTCATCGGATGCATGCAGTGGAAAATACAGTAGGAAGATATATATACACAGAGAACATAAAAACATTGGTGTTGACATACCAACTGTAATGAGACTAATCAATTAAGGTGGGCTATTATCAGCAGGAGAAAAAAGCTTTTGTAGTGATAATCAGGATGGCCCATTTCAAACAGTTGACAAGAAGGTGTGAGTAACAGTAGAGGAAAAATTAGCATGGGGAAATAGTTTTTACTTTGTGTAATGACCCATCCATTCCCAGGCTTTATTCAAATCTAATTTAATGGTGTCCCGTTTGCAAATTAATTCCAATTCTGCAGTTTCTCGTTGGAGTTTGTTTCTGAAGTTCTTTTGTTGGAGAATTGCAATTTTAGGTCTGTAATTGAGTGCCCAGGGAGATTGAAGTGTTCTCCGACTGGATTTTGAATGTTATAATTCTTGACATCTGATTTGTGTCGTTATTCTTTTGCGTTGAGACTGTCCGTTTTGGCCAATGTACATGGCAGAGGGGCATTGCTGGCACAAGATGGCATATATCACACTGGGAGATGTGCAGGTGAACGAGCCTCTGATAGTGTGGCTGATGTGATTAGGTCCTATGATGGTGTCCCCTGAATAGATATGTGGACAGAGTTGGCAACGGGCTTTGTTGCAAGGATAGGTTCCTGGGTTAGTGTTTGTGGTGTGTGGTTGCTGGTGAGTATATGCTTCAGGTTGGGGGTCTATCTCTAAGCGAGGACTGGCCTGTTTCCCAAGAGCTGTGAGAGTGAGGGATCATCCTTCAGGATAGGTTGTAGATCCTTGATGATGCGCCGGAGAGATTTTAGTTGGGGGCTGAAGGTGACGGCTAGTGGCATTCTGTTACTTTGTGCTGGTCCCCCACTTCGAACTAAGATACACAAATTCAGCTATGTGAATTACATAGCTGAAGTTGAAGTATCTTAGTTCGAACTTACCGCGGGTCCACACATGGCAGGCAGGCTCCCCCTTCGAGTCTGCGTACTCCTCTCACAGAGCAGGAGTACCGGCGTCGACGGCAAGCACTTCCGGGATCGATCCGGGATCGATTTATCGCGTCTAGACAAGACACGATAAATTGATCCCAGAAGATCGATTGCTTACTGCCGGACCTGGAGGTAAGTATAGACGTACCCTTTATT
The DNA here is from genome assembly GCF_011386835.1 of Chrysemys picta bellii. Classification (NCBI taxonomy): domain Eukaryota; kingdom Metazoa; phylum Chordata; order Testudines; family Emydidae; genus Chrysemys; species Chrysemys picta. Next base: position 23,746,062 of record NC_088802.1, on the reverse strand, counting down.
TGTTGGGCCTGTCCTGGAGTAGGTGACTTCTGGGTATTCTTCTGGCTCTGTCAATCTGTTTCTTCACTTCAGCAGGTGGGTATTTGTAGCTATGCGGGACTCACCCCTGTGGCGCCTCCTGCTGGTCATCCATAGGAATTAGCTCTTCCAGCATCCTGGAGTGCCCTCTGCAGGCTGGTGATCCACCTTACCGCTGTCCCCCGTGTCCCTCCCAGGACCCCGGTGCTCCTTTCTCTGGGTTGCTGCCCCCCTGGCAGTACCTCCACACTCTCAGGTTCTGGGTGTCCCCACCCAGGGGAACCCCCACTCACTAACCCCACCTTGCCTCAGTGTAAGCCTACTGCCAGTCACCCTCTAGCCCCACTCCCTGGGGCAGACTGCAGTATACGCCACTCATCACAGGCAAGGTTGGGTTGGACCTGCTGCCTCTCTCTATAGCTGGGCTGCCCCTCTGCAGCCTCGGTACTGGTCTTAGGCCCTCAGCTAGGCCTACAGCCTGGGGGGTTTCCAGGCTGGAGCTCCCCATCTCCTCTAGCCTTTCTCCAGCCCCGCTCCACTTCCACTACCCTTCTCAGCTCCCTAGCAGCCAGGCCCTTCTCTCTCTACAAGCAGAGAGAGACTGACTGGGCTTTTGGCTCACTGCCTCTTATAGGGGCCAGCTGGGCCTGTTTGGGGCATGGCCCCAGCTGCAGCCACTTCCCCCAATCAGCTCAGCCTAAGGCTCCCAGCCCTAGCCTTCCCCCAGGGCTAGCTTTTAACCCCTTTCAGGCCAGGAGCGGGTGACCACCCCACTACAGTATTGTAGTTTTAAGAACGCTTGATAGAGATCTTGTAGGCGTTTGTCTCTGTCAGAGGGATTGGAGCAAATGCGGTTGTATCTTAGAGCTTGGCTGTAGACCAGAGGTCAGCAACCTACGGCACGTGTGCCAAAGGTGACACATGAGCCGATTTTTAATGGCAGGCCGAAGTCCCGCCCAGCGGTCCCGCTCAGCCCGCTCCTGGCCTGGATGGATGGAACCCCGGACCGGCAGTGGGCTGAGCCGGACCAGCGGCTGGAACCCCGGCGGCAGGAGCTGGCGGATGGAACTGCAGACCGGCAGTGGGCTGAGCCACTCAGCCCGCTGCTGCTCTGGAGTCCCGGCCACCGGCCCTGCTCAGCCCGCTGCTGCTCTGGGGTTCCGGCTGCTGGCCCCTTGCCAGCCGGGGTCCTTGCAACCGGGACCCCAGCTGGATGGGGCCGGCAGCCGGAACCTAGAAGTGAAAGTAAGGCGGAGCATGCACACTCGGAGCCGGCTGCTGCTGGGGCACTCTGCTGCGGCTGGAGGCACAGCGCGTGGCACTCTCCCAGCTGGGGTCTTGCTGGGTGCCAGAACTCTCCTGCAGGCGGGAGGCACAGTGGAGATGTCCGCATGCCAGCCTGTCCTGCTGCCCCTCTGTCGCCACTGTGGCTGGATATCAGGGCACTACAGGCATGTGCCATCCCTGCAGCGTGCACAGCTGCAGCCCCTGGGGGGAAGGGGAAGGGTGTGGCAGGCCAGGGGGTTTTCTGCCGCCACCCCCCATTTGCCTGCACATGCAGTGCCCCCACACAACTGGCCCACAGCTCCCTTGGCAGGAACAGGAATAGCGTGGGGCAGGGACCCATCCACCATCCAGGTAACCCGGCTGCAAACATGACTGTCCCAGGCCAGCCCCAAGCCCCCGTCCCCCAGGACTTCTCCCCTACACACACACCCCAACCCCCTGCCCTGAGCCCCTCATGCCACCCAACCCTGACTCCTGCACCCCCATGCTCCCAGCCCTGACTCCTGCATCATCCACATCGCCACCCCCTGCCCTAAGCCCCCGCACCCCAACCCCCTGCCCTGAGTGCTCCCCCCCACACCCACACATCCCCAGCCCCTGAGCTCCTCCCCCCAAGGGCGGTTGCAATATGACAGTACCTGTAAGAAATTTAGGTTACTTTCACCCCTGCTAGAACCCCAGACCAGCAGCGGACTGAGCGGAGCTGGCGGTGAGCTGAGCGGCTCATCCCGCTGCTGGTCTGGGGTTCCAGCCGCCGGCCCCGCTCAGCCCACTGCGGGTCTGGGGTACCGGCAGCCAGCCCCAGGACTCTGCTCCTGGCCTCGACCCAGCGCTCTTCAGGTACCCCCTGCTGTAGCCCACATTGGAAAACTCAGCAAGGAAAAGCGAGGGCAAGGATCACACTAAACTGATAAGATCTGCATTTTAATTTTATTTGAAATGAAGCTTCTTAAATATTTTAAAAACCTTATTTACTTTAAATACAACAATAGTTTATGTATATAATATAGATTTATAGAGCGAGACCTTCTAAAAACATTAAAATGTATTACTGGCATGTGAAACCTTAAATTACAGTGAACTTGGCACACCACTTCTGAAAGGTTGCCTACCCCTGCTGTAGACAATGGATTGTGTGATGTGGTCTGGATGAAAGCTGGAGGCATGTAGGTAAGTATAGCGGTCAGTATATTTCCGGATAGGGTGGTGTTTATGTGACCATCGCTTATTAGCACAGTAGTGTCCAGGAAGTGGATCTCTTATGTGGACTAATCCAGGCTGAGGTTGATGGTGGAATGGAAATTGTTGAAATCATGGTGGAATTCCTCAAGGGCTTCTTTTCCATGGGTCCAGATGATGAAGATGTCATCAATGTAGTGCAAGTAGGGTAGAGGCGTTAGGGGACGAGAGCTGAGAAAGCGTTGTTCTAAGTCAGCCATAAAAATGTACCCGCATGGGACCACAGTATGCCAACATTTTTATGGCTGACTTAGAACAATGCTTCCTCAGCTCTTGTCCCCTAATGCCTCTACTCTCTAAGGAGCCACAAGTACTGCTCCTTTTTTTTTTTTTTTTTTTTTTGCTGATACAGACTAATGTAACCCTTCTGCCAGTCTGAGTTGGCAGCAACAAGGGCCAGATTCAGTGTCTAGGGGTTCCGTTTCAATAATGCAATGCAAAACCGTCTTGAGCCCCCTCCCAGTGACCTTGGACAATTTCATACCACCACCCCGGGAGCCTCTAGGAGGCAATACTTCCCCCCTCGCAAGCACGGAGTCTGAGTGTAGCAAAAGCCTTTTAATAAAGGAGGGAAACAATGTGGCATTATGTTGGGGAAACACCACAAACAGGGTTCATAACACAAACCATGAGCAAAAGCCCCACCTCCAAGTAAGTCTGGCAGTGTTCTTTTCCCCTCAGGGTCTTAAGTCCAATCACCCCAAAGTCCAACAACCCAAAAGTCTCTATCTCTGGTCAGTGCCACCCCAGAGTTCAAAAGTTTATCTGCAGAGTTTTACACACACACCCACAGCCTGGGTGGAAATGGGGGGCGCACACAGGGTGTTAAGGGGCACCTTACGTGGTCCGAGGCCGACTGCCCGGCCTCTCCACAGAGTTCTGCTGCAACCTTCATCACAAATGGCTCTGCTCTACCAACCGTACCGTGCGCTCCGCTCCTCCAATTGTCCTACAAACTGCTCAGCTCTGCCAGCCGCTCCACTCCACTCGTCCCATAAACCACTCCAGCTGCCCCTCACTGTTTTACAATCTGCTCCACTCTGCCAGCTGCTTAGTTAACACAACACTCAGTGATCTCAGCTCAACAATTTTAGCTCTTTTAGTGATTTCAACTCTTAGTAGTAGGCTAATGGTGCACTCTTAATACTGGTGCACCATTAGCCCAAAATGAATTCAGCTCAGCAATCTTTAGCTAGACTCCTAATGGAAGCAAAATTAGCTTTGCTATTGAACAGCAAAGAGAAGTGATAGTGCAATTGGTGTTCTAGGCCCTCAAAAGGGGGCCCATATCATCAGATGCACATACCTATCCCCAACCTTTCTCAATTCACTGGGTTTTGGAACCCATGTCCCTTGTATAGCAAATACTACTTAGGTGATGGTGAGACCCTCTGTCATAAAACAGTTTCATTGTCCTTTACTCACATAATCAGGGTAACAACACTTTATTCCTCCTGCTCAAATAACAGAGAAACTGGGGATCACACAGCAGCCAAAGTGACCATTTTGGGCTGCCCTGTGCTCATGCTAGGTGGGGCGGGTGTGCCTATGCAAACAAGATCAGCCCTTGAAGTTCTTTTCCACACTTGCCACAATTCACCACCAGATGTCAGGGTAGAGCTTATCCTGACTCTGCTTACACTAACACGGCTACAACTCTGAAAATTATTCACAGTCATACATTCCAAGGCCAGAAGGGAAAATTGTGATTATCTAGTATGACCTCTTGTATAACACAGGCCATAAAACTTCATTAAAATAATATCTAGAGCAGATCTTTTAAAAACATACAATCTTGATTTTAAAACTGTCAGTGATGGAGAATCCACCACGACCCTTGGTAAATTGTTCCAATAGTTAATTACTTTCACTTTTAAAAATATACACCTTATTTTTAATCTGAATTTTTCTATCTTCAGCTTCAAGCCATTGAATAGTGTTATACCTTTCTCTGCTAGATTGCAGAGCCCATTATTAAATATTTGTTCCCCATGTAGCTACTTAAAGACTGTAATCAAGTCAACCCTTAAGCTTCTCTTTGTTAAGATAAATAGATTGAGCTCTTTGAATCTATCTCTGTAAGGCATGTTTTCTAATCCTCTAATCATTCTTGTGGGTCTTCCCTGAACCTTCTTCAATGTATCAACATCCTCCTTGAATTGTGGCACCAAAACCTGACACAGTATTCTAGCACTAGTCACACCAGTGCCAAGATTCACTCAAGAGTTCAAAAGGAAAGCAAATATGAAATTGCAGAACTATTAACTGTGTTATATATCTTTGTGCATAAATCAGCCTCTGTACCAGATAACGTTAATAGCATGGTTAATGTAATGCCATTTTTTAAAAGAGGCTCCAGAGGTGATCCTGGCAATTAAAAGCCAGTGAGCCTAACTTCAGTACCAGGCAATTTGGTTGAAATTGCAGTAAAGAACAGAATGACCAGACACATAGATGAACACAATACGTTGGGGAAGAGTCAAGATGGATTTTGTAAAGGGAAATCATGTCTGATCAATCTATTATAATTGTTTGAGTGTGTCAACAAATATGTGGACAAGGGTGATCCAGTCGAGATAGTGTACTTGGACTTTCAGAAAGCCTTTGACAAGGTCCCTCACCAAAGGCTATTAAGAAACATAGGCAGTCATGATATAAGAAGGAAGGTCCTCTCATGGATCAGTAACTGGTTAAAAGATAGGAAATAAAGGGTAGGAATACAAGGTCAGTTTTCACAGTAGAGTGAGGTAAATAGAGGGGTCGCTCCAATGATTTGTACTGGGAGCAGTGCTTTTCAACATATTCATAAATGATCCGGAAAAAGGGGTAAGCAGGTATGTGGCTAAGTTTGCAGATGATACAAAATTACTCATGATCGTTAAATACAAAGCAGACTGTGAAGAGTTACAAAGGGAACTCACAAAACTTGGTGACCAGTCAGCTTAACTTCAGTATCTGGAAAGATAATGAAGCAAATAATTAAGCAATCAATTTTCAAGCATGTAGAAGATAATAACGTGATAAGTAACAGTCAGCATGGATTTGTCAACGCAAATAGAGTCAAACCAACCTGATAGCTTTCTTTGACAGGGTAACAAGTCTTATGCATGGGGCGGAAGAGGTAGATGTGGTATATCTTGACTTCAGTACGGCTTTTGATACTGTCTTGCATGATCTTCTCATAAACAAACTATGGAAATTCAACCTAGATGGAGCTACTACAAGGTGGGTCCACTCCCAGAGAGTAGTTATCAGTGGTTCACAGTCATGCTGGATGGGGATATCAGGTGGGGTTCCACAGGGATCAGTTCTGGGTCCGGTCCTGTTCAATATCTTCATCAGTGATTTAGATAATGGCATAGAGAGTACACTTGTAAAGTTTGTGGATGATACCATGCTGGGAGGGGTTGCAAGTGATTTGGAGGATAGGATTATAATTTAAAATGATCTGGACAAACTGGAGAAATTGTCCAAGGTAAATAGGATGAAATTCAATAAGGACAAATGCAAAATATTCCTCTTGGGAAGGAATAATCGGTTGCACACATACAAAATGGGAAAGGACTGCTTAGGAAGAAGTACTGCGGAAAGAGATCTGGGGGTCATAGTGGATCACAAGCTAAATATGCAAAAAAAAGCAAATATTCTGGGATGTATTAGCAGGAGTGTTGTAAGCAAGACACGAGCAGTAATTCTTCTGCTCTACTCTGCACTGATTAGGCCTCAATTGGAGTATTGTGTCCAGTTCTGAGCCCCACATTTCAGGAAGGATGTGGAAAAATTGGAGAAAGCCCAGAAAAGAGCAACAAAAAAGATAAAGGTCTAGAAAACATGACCTATGAAGGAAGATTGAAAAAATTGTGTTTGTTTGATCTGGAGAAGAGAAGACTGAGAGGGGACATGATAACAATTTTCAAGTACATAAAAGGTTGTTGCAAGGAGGAGGGAGAAAAAAAAATCTTCTTAACCTCTGAGGATAGTACAGGAACCAATGGGCTTAAATTAGAGCAAGGGAGGTTTAGGTTGAACATTAGGAAAAAGTTTCTAACTGTCTAAGTGGTTAAGCACTGGAATAAATTGCCTAGAGAGGTTGTGGAATCTCCATCATTGGAGATTTTTAAGGGCAGGTTAGACAAACACCTGTCAGGGATGGTCTAGATAATACTTAGTCCTGCCATGAGTGCAGGGGATGGGATTGGATGACATCTCAAGGTCCCCTCCAGTCCTATGATTCAATGATTCTATGACTGTGGCAAGAAAATGACAGATTAAATTCAATGTTAACAAATGCAAAGTAATGCACACTGCAAAACGTAATCCCAACTATACATACAAAATGATGAGGTCTAAATTACTGTTACCATTAAAAAAAAAATCTTAAAGTCATTGTGGAGAGTTCTCTGAAAACATCTGCTCAATGTGCAGCAGGAGACAAAAAAGCTAACAGAATGTTAGGAACCATTAGGAAAAGGGTAGATAATAAAATAGAAAATATCTTAATGCCATTATATAAATCCATAATACACCCACAACTTGAATACTGTGTGCAGTTCTGGTCACCCTATCTCAAAGAAAATATATTAGAATGGGGAAAAGTACAGAGAAGGGCAACAAAAATTATTAGGAGTGTGGAACAATTTCCACATGAGGAGAGATTCAAAAGACTAGAGCTGTTGAGCTTTGAAAAGAGATGAATGAGGAAGGGGGTATGATAGAGGTCTATAAAATCATTAATGGTGTGGAGAAATGAATAGGGAAATATTATTTACCCCTTCAGAGAACACAAGAATCAGGGGTCACCCAATGAAATTAATAGGCAGCAGGTTTAAAACAAAAGGAAGTGCTTCTTCACACAACACACACCTTGTGGAACTTGTTGCCGGGGATGTTGTGAAGGTCAGAAGTATAATCGAGTTTAAAAAAGAACTAGCTAAATTCAGGGAGGATAGGTCCATCAATGGCTATTAGTCAAGATGGTCAGGGATGCAACCCCATACTCTGGGTGTCCCAAAGCTTCTGACTCTGCCCTGTTCTGTTCATTACCTCTTAAGCATCTGGCACCGACCGCTGACAGGATACTGGGCTAGATGGGCCGTTGGTCTGACACAGTATGGCCAATCTTATGTTCTTATGTTCAAATACAGAGGTAAAATAACTTCTCTACTCCTACTCGAGATTCCCCTGTTTATTCATCCCAGGATCGCATTAGCTTTCTGGGCCACAGCATCACACTGGGAGCTCATGTTCAACTGATTTATTCATCACAACCCTGAAATCTTTTTTAGAGTCACTGCTTCCTAGGACAGATTTTCCCATCCTGTAAGTATGGCCTATTCTCTTTGTTCCTTGATGTATTCATTTACATTTAGCTGTATTAAAGCACATATTAGTTGCTTGTGCCCAGTTTACCCAGTGACCAGATCTTATCATATCTCACCTTTGTTTAAATTCACCTGAGTTAGCCCAGCTTGCGATTGGTGAGAGCCATAACCACCGGCCTATAGCCTGATCCTTGCCCTCTGTATATCTGGCCCAATTAACTTTTAATTTTTTATACACCGTGGAACACCTTCAGCAGAACAGATTGAAGACACCCTGCCTGGAATACCTCATAGCCCAGTGCCTAGGGCCCTCTCCCACTCGACCAGAGACTTCCTTTTCTACAGTGTGGAGAAGGGGGTATCAAACACAGGCTTCCTAAATCCTAAGTGAGAGCTTTAACTGTTGAGCTAAACACCTTTGTCCTGGGTCTGAGGTGTAAACCTGGATGCCTAGATTGAGGCAACTCCTCACCCTGCTCACCAGCAGGTTTTTAGATGCCCAGAGAACTTTACCAGTGGAAATTTAGGCACCTAGGCCCAGATGTTTAAAGGTATTTAGGTGCCTAATGGGATTTTCAAATGCACTTGGTAGCCTAATACCCATTGAAATCAATGAATTTTACACACGTAGAGACTTTTGAATATCCCACCAGGTGCCTACATACATTTAACAATCTGGCCCCAATGGACTGTAGCCATCTACGGGGTAAGGCAGCAGCTGAGCGGGGATTTTGTGATTTCCAGTGGGGCAAAAATACTGGACTGAGCTGCCTAAAATGGCATTTAAGGGCCTAAGACCCTTTGTGAGTCAAGGCCTTAAGAACATAAGATTGACCATACTGGGTCAGACCAATGGTCCATCTAGCTCAGTCTCCTTTCTTCCAACTGTGGCCCATGCCAGGTGTTTCAAAGGGAATGAACAGAACAGGCAATCATGAGTTGATCCATTCCCTGTCATCCACTCCCAGCTTCTTAGTCAGTACAAAAACCAGAGAGGGCTTAAAATAAACATAAGCAGTAGGTCTGTTGAAAAAGAAGCTGCCAATAAAGTAGAGCCCCATGAACCTGCATTGTAAACATTGTAATTACATGGTGATGGTGAAGAAAGGGAAGGATCTTGTTATTTTCCTGAGCTGCCACATGTGTCCTACAGAGTAATAAATAAAACCAGTCTCCATGTATCTTCTGTTTCTCCTTCCATAACCATTGCCCATTTGTCTTCCCTCTGCAGTGTACATCTACAGAAGATATGTCCAACCAAACCACCGTGACAGAGTTCCTTCTCCTGGGATTCTCTGACGTGCGGGAACAGCAGATTTTACACTTCCTGGTGTTTCTAGTGATTTACCTGGCAGCCCTGGTGGGGAATCTTGTCATCATCACCGTCATAGCCCTCGACCAGCACCTTCACTCCCCCATGTACTTTTTCCTGGGCAACTTATCCTTCCTAGACCTCTGCTACATCTCAGTCACGGTCCCCAAGTCCATGGCTGACTCACTAACCAACAATAGACTCATCTCTTTCTCTGGATGTGTCACCCAAATCTTTCTGGTTATAACTTTTGCAGGAGCAGAGCTGGCCTTTCTCACAGTGATGGCATATGACCGCTACATTGCAATCTGCCGCCCTCTGCATTACAAAGTGACTATGAACAGAGGTGCATGTGCCCAGTTGGCAGTGAGTTCATGGATCAGTGGCATGATCTGCTCTGTATTACAAACAGCTAATACCTTTAGGTTACATTTCTGCGGGTCCAATGTTATTGCTCAGTTTTTCTGTGATATCCCACAGTTGCTAAAGATCTCTTGCTCTGATACACATGCTAATGTAATTGTCTTGATTGCCCTTGTGTCCCTTGTCGATGTGGTCTGCTTTGTATTGATAATTGTGTCCTACATTCACATCTTCTCCACGGTGATGAGAATCCCCTCTGAGCTGGGCAGGTACAAAGCCTTCTCCACCTGCATCCCACACCTGGTTGTTTTTTGTTTATTTATCGGTACAGCATCATTTACGTACATGAGGCCCAGGTCGATGTCTTCAACATCTCTAGACCTGATGGCTGCTGTGTTTTATTGTGTGGTGCCACCACTAATGAATCCAATCATTTACAGTCTAAGAAACAAAGAGATAAAAGGGTCTCTATGGAAAATTATAGGGAGTATATTTTTTCTCAAGAGAAATGAACTCCTCACACTGAACTCTTAATGTCCACCTGGAATAAAGAATTCCCATGTTGCACCTTATATAATAGCTCAGACTGACTTTGTTTGAGGACCAGCCTATGTTCATGTTAGGATCAGAACCTGACATTTTGCATTTTCTGATTTTGGCTGAAATTTTTTAAAATCTGAAAGAAATATGGTGAAAAAAATTAAAGCATCTAAGTTCCTCATGAGCCAAAGTCCCATTTTCAAACAAGACTCAGGCACTTCTGAAAATTTTACTCTTAGTTTCTCAAATCCTGATGAGTTTTCAATGGAATGTGAAGGAGTCCGGTGGCACCTTAAACACTAACAGATTTATTTGGGCATAAGTTTTCGTGGGTAAAAAACCCACTTCTTCAGATGCATGGAGTTAACATTACAGATGCAGGCATTATTATACTGACACATGAAGAGAAGGAAGTTACTTCACAAGTGGAGAACCAGTGTTGACAGGGCCAATTTGATCAGAGTGGATGTGGTCCATTCCCAATAATTGATGAGGAGGTGTCAATTCCAGGAGAGGCAAAGCTGCTTTTGTAGTGAGCCAGTCACTCTCAGTCCCTATTCAAGCCCAAATTAATGGTGTTAAATTTGCAAATGAATTTTAGTTCTGCAGTTTCTTTTTGAAGTTTGTTTCTGAAGTTTTTTTGTTCAAGTATGGCTACTTTTAAATCTGTTATAGAATGTTCAGGAAGATCCTACTGGCTTTTGTATGTTGCCATTCCTGATGTCCGATTTGTGTCCATTAGAATGTGGGAATCTAACTATATTTTGGCCCGTTTGAAAATCCCAGGAAGAGCTAATTGCGATTTTTCCATTTTCTAGTTTGAAATATCCACCTAAAATGAACTTTTTTATTTCCAAATGCCATTTCCAAATTAAAAATAAATGTTTTGGGGTGGTTTTTTTTTTTCATTTCAAAATGCTAATTCCAAATTTTTAGAAATTGAAATATTTTGAATGGGAATTTTGACTTAAAATGTCATTTTAATGTTATTTTAAATCAAACCGCCAATTCATAATGATTATTTTCATTGTTGTTTTGTAGCCGTGTTGGTCCCAGGAACGTCAACACATTTTATTTTCGTAAAAAAAAAAAAAAAGAAAACAAATTAGTATTTTTGGTTTTGACACTTCCCAATCAAATTTTTAAGAACTTTTCATTCAGTGAAAATTTTTGATGTTTCTATTTTCACCCCATCTAAGGGTATGTCTACACTACTAAATTAGGTTGATTTTATAGAAGTCGATCTTTTAGAAATTGATTTTATATAGTTGATTGTGTGTGTCCCCACTAAGCGCATTAAGTTGGCAGAGTGCATGCACAGTACCGAGGCTAGTGTCAACCTTCGGAGCATTGTACTGTGGGTAGCTATCCCACAGATCCCGCAGTCCCCGCCGCCCATTGGAATTCTGCGTTGAGCTCCCAATGCCTAACGGGGCAAAAAACATTGCCACAGGTGGTTCTGAGTACATGTTGTCAGGCCCCCCTCCCTCCCTCCGTGAAACCAACGGCAAAAAATCGTTTCTCACCTTTTTTCCTGGGTTACCCATGCAGACAACAATCCACGGCAAGCATGGAGCCCGCTCAGCTCACTGTCACCGTACGTCTCCTGGGTGCTGCTGACAGATGCAGAACTGTATTGCTACACAGCAGCAGCAACAACAGCTCCTTGCCTTTGCAAGTTAGCAAAGACGGTTAGCAGTCGTACTGCACCTTCTGCCGCTGTCTCCTGGTTGCTCCCGGCCGACCTCGGTAAGGTCAGTCAGGGGCGCCTGGGCAGACATGGGTGCTCCCGGCTGACCTCGGTGAGGTCTGTTGGGGGCACCTAGGGAAAAATGGGAATAACTCCAGGTCATTCTCTTCTTTAAGTTTCATCTAATGGAGATTCAGTCCTGCCTGGAATATCATGCCAGCTGGAGGCTTCTAACTCAGGAGGCTTTCCCAGCCGGCAGCACCGCAGGGTCTCACCTACCCCAGCCTACCCCTTGCTTCCATGGCTCATGAAGCCTGGCCAGTAGTAAGGAGCAGATCAACTATAGGCTGAACAAGTGCAGAATGGTGGTAGAATGTGCCTTTGGACGTTTAAAAGCTCTCTGGCGCTGTTTGCTGACTAGGCTGTTTGCGATTAGATTTGAAGAGCACAGCAAGGCGCGCTGTGCATCACAGAGACTTTGAAAATCAGTTCCATGACTGGCCAGGCTTCGGTGTGACAGTTGTAGTCTTTCTCCTTGATGAAAACCCACCCCCTTTGTTGCTTTTAATTCCCTGTAAGCCAACCCTGTAAGCCATGTCGTGAGTTGCCCCTCCCTCCTTGAGAGCAATGGCAGACAATCGTTTCACACCTTTTTTCCATAGATGACATACCACGGCAATCATGGAGCCCGCTCCCATCACCGCGGCAGTTATGAGCACTGTAAACACCACACACATTATCCTGCACTATATGCAGCTCCAGAAACTTCAAAAGCAGGCAAGGAGGCAACGGCAGCACGGTGACGAGAGTGATGAGGACATGGACACAGAAGTCTCTCAAAGCACGTGCTCTGGCAATTTGGATATCATGGTGGTAATGGGGCAGGTTCATGCCTTGGAACGCCAATTCTGGGCCCTGGAAACAAGCACAGACTGGTGAGACCGCATAGTGTTACAGGTCTGGGATGATTCCCAGCGGCTGCGAAACTTTTGCATGCATAAGGGCATTTTCATGGAACTTTGTGACTTGCTTTCCCCCACCCTGAATCACAAGAATACCAAAATGAGAGCAGCCCTCACTGTTCACAAGTGAGTGGTGATATCCCTCTGGAAGCTTGCAATGCCAGACAGCTACTGGTCAGACAGGAATCAATTTGGAGTGGGCAAATCTACTGTGAGGGCTGCTGTGATTCAAGTAGACAACGCAATCAAAGAGCTGCTGATATAAAGGGTAGTGACTCTGGGAAATGTGCAGGTCATAGTGGATGGCTTTGCTGTAATGGGATTCCCTAAGTGTGGTGGGGCAATAGACGGAACCCATATCCCTATCTTGGGACCGGACCACCAAGATAGCCAGTACATAAACCGCAAGGGGTACTTTTCAATGGTGCTGCAAGCACTGGTGGATCACAAGGGACGTTTCACCAACATCAGCGTGGGATGGCTGGGAAAGGTACATGATGCTTGCATCTTTAGGAACTCTGTTCTGTGTGAATGGCTGCAGCAAGGGACTTACTTTCCAGACCAGAAAATAACTGTTGGGGATGTTGAAATGCCTATAGTTATCCTTGGGGATTCAGCCTACCCCTTAACGCCATGGCTCATGAAGGGATACACAGGCACCCCGGACAGTAGTCAGGAGCTGTTCAACTATATGCTGAGCAAGTGCAGAATGGTGGTAGAATGTGCATTTGGATGTTTAAAAGCATGCTGGCGCAGTTTACTGACTCAGTTAGACCTCAGCGAAACCAATATTCCTATCGTTATTACTGCTTGCTGTGTGCTCCACAATATATATGAGAGTAAGGGGGAGACGTTTATGGCAGGGTGGGAGGTTGAGGCAAATCGCCTGGCCGCTGATTACGCGGAGCCAGACACCAGGGCGGTTAGAGGACCACAGCAGGGCTCACTGAGCATCAGAGAAGCTTTGAAAGCCAGTTTCATGACTGGCCAGGCTACGGTGTCTGTTTGTTTCTCCTTGATTAAAACCTGCCCCCTTGTTTCATTCTACTTCCCTGTAAGCCAACCGCCCTCCCCTCCCCCCTCTGATCGCCGCTTGCAGAGGCAATAAAGTCATTGTTGTTTCAAATTCATGCATTCTTTATTAATTCATCACACAAATAGGGGGATAACTGCCAAGGTAGCCCAGGAGGGGTGCGGGAGGAGGGAAGCACCGGATAGGGTGGCGGAGGAGGGGAGAATGGAAGGACAAGGCCACACTGCACTTCAAAACTTATTGAATGCCAGCTTTCTGTTGCTTGGGCAGTCCTCTGGGGTGGAGTGGTTGGGTGGCCGGAGGCCCCCCCACCGCGTTCTTGGGTGTCTGGGTGAGGAAGCAAACATGGTAAGCCACAGTATTTTGGCTTCTTTGACCTTCATAACTTGTGGGGATGGTTTCAAACAGCAGCACTCTCATTTCCCATACCAAGTACCCATTGGGTTGGCCATTTAAAATGGCTTGACCATTTAAAAGAAGGGGCTGCGGTTTTTGGGTTAACATGCAGCACAAATCCAACTAAAATCCCCCACATACACCCAATTCTCTGGGATGATCGCTTCACCCCTCCCCCCACCACATGGCTAACAGCCCAGAAGGAATGACCACCTCTGAATGTCCCCTTAATAAAATTCCCCTATTTCAACCAGGTGACCCTGGGAGTACATCCAGGAGAGCTTCACTGAGATGTCCCTGGAGGATTTCCGCTCCATCCCCAGTACTTTTCCAGTAGCTGTACTGGCCACCAATGCATCCCAAGTCTTCAGGGCAAATTAATCATTAAACATGCTTGCTTTTAAACCATGTATTATATTTACAAAGGTACACTCACCAGAGGTCCCTTCTCCGTCTTAAAGGTCTGGGAGCCCACCTTGGGTGGGTTGGGAGGGTACTGGCTCCAGGGTGATAAACAGTTCCTGGCTGTCAGAGAAAATGGTTTCTCCACATGCTTGCTGTGCGCTATCTTCAACCTCCTCATCATCATCTTCCTCATCCCCCAAATCTGCATTCCTGTTGCGTGAGAATCCATTGTCAGAGTCCACGCACAGGGGTGGGGTAGTTGTAGGGGCACCCCCTAGAATGGCATGCAACTCATCATAGAAGCGGCATGTCTGAGGATCTGACCCGAAGCGGCGGTTTGCCTCTCTAGTTCTTTGGTAGGCTTGCCTGAGCTCCTTAAGTTTCACGCAGCACTGCTGCAGGTCCCTGTTACAGCCTCTGTCCTTCATGCCCTTGGAGATTTTTTCAAATATTTCGGCATTTCATCTTTTGGAACGGAGTTTTGATAGCACGGATTCATCTCCCCATACAGTGATCAGATCCTGTACCTCCCGTTCAGTCCACGCTGGAGCTCTTTTGCGATACTGGGACTCCATGGTCACCTGTGCTGATGAGCTCTGCATGGTCACCTGTGCCGATCAGCTCGCCATGCTTGCCAAACAGGAAATGAAATTCAAAAGTTCGCGGGGCTTTTCCGGTCTACCTGGCCAGTGCATCTGAGTTGAGAGTGCTGTCCAGAGTGGTCACAATGGAGCACTCTGGGATAGCTCCTGGAGGCCAATACCGTTGAATTGCGTCCACACTACCCAAATTTGACCCAGCAAGGCCGATTTTAGCGCTAATGCCCTTTAAGTCAACAAAAATGGCTTCATTGTCTGGACGGGTGCAGGGTTAAATTGATCTAACACTGCTAAATTCGACCTAAACTCATAGTGGTAGACCAGGGCTAAGATGAAAACAAACATCAAAATACCAGAATTTCTCACAGAAGTTTCTGTTTTACAACCAGCTGTAAACCCCGGGCTTTTACACTAACAACATTTTCACTTTGACTTTACAAGGAGCAGGCTACTGCCCTCTCCACACCTCAGGAGAAAGGACTGAAGAGGGAAAAGGGGCCCGTGGGGAGAACCTGGCTGAGGCCTGCACCTCGCCTTATTTACAGCCCAGCTCCAGCTCCTCCTCACCCCCCACAGGGGAGGTAGGTGCTTTTCTACAGATCTCCCCAGTCTATCCATTGAGCAATGAGTCTCTTTTGACTAGGGCTGGGCAGAAAATGTGTTTATTTTCTTTAGAAAATTTTGACTTTATGACAAACAACCCCTCCCCACAACTTTCAACTGAAAATGTAAATTTCTATTTGGAAATACCACTGCCGTGTCTCATGGGAGTTGCAGTTCGTGTGCCTCAAACTCCCCCTCTCTATGGGACAGGTTCCCTGGCTGGAAAACATCTGCACCAAGGGATTCCTTCTTCCTAAGCCACTGTGGTGCATCATGGGAGTCCCACAGCTGCAATGCAACATGGGGGGATGTAGTCTGGCTAGAGATTCCAGCCCATAACGGAGAATGTGACCACAAGGCAACCAAACTACAGCTCCCATGAGACACTGAGGTGGCATTTCCAAGTAGACAGATTCACTTTTCACCTGAAAGTTTCAAGATTTCAGACAAAAAAATATTGGAGTTTGGGGTGTTGGTTTTCCAGAGATAGCAGGCATTTTTTACAAAAAACATCCATGTGGTTGAAAACTGAATTTTCCATAAAAAAACAGATTTGAAAAATTTTTTTAAACCAGTTTCACTTGTGACTGCAGCACAGAGAGACATTGAGCAGAAGATTTGGTGCTCCATTTTCTGCCCTTAGCCAGAATAACCTTGGGAACAGAGCTGGTGCAAATACTAGGCAACCTAGGCACCTAGGGCACCAAGCTTTTGGGGGGCAGCATTTTCGCGCCCTCAGCAGTATTTCGGTGGCGACTTCTCCTTCCGTCTTCGGTCCGCGGGCGGCGGTATTCGGTGGCAGCTCCTCCCCTACGGCATCAGGGTTTTTTTTTTTTTCCCTCTTCATCGCCTAGGGCGGCAAAAAAGCTTGTGACGGTACTGCATGGTAAGGTATTAGTCCTCTCCCTCACCCATGCAGCCAGAGGAGATTGGGGATTGTGAAAACAAAACTCACTAGTTTGTTCTCTTGCTGATGATCAGACAGGAGCCATGGACATCGGAGAATTGATTCTCCTGTCACCCACAAAAGGGGTTCCTGCAGGGCAGGACTGGCACACATTGGCAAGGAGCAGGAGGATGTGGAGGAAGTGTATCTAGCCACAATCTCTGCTTCTACGTGTTCTTTTGAAAAATAGACTTCAGGCTGAGGTTTTCAAAGGAGCCTAAGGCCTGGTCTACACTACAATTTTAGGTTGAATTTAGCAGCATTACCTCGATTTAAGCCTGGACCTGTCCACACGATGAAGCCCTTTTTTTCGACTGAAAGGGGTCTTTAAATCAATTTCTTTAATCCACCTACGACGAGCGGATTAGTGCTGAAACCGGCCTTTCTGGGTCGGATTTGGGGTAGTGGGGATGCAATTCGATGGTATTGGCCTCCGGGAGCTATCCCAGAGTGCTCCATTGTGACCACTCTGGACAGCGCTCTCAACTCAGATGCACTGGCCAGATAGACAGGAAAAGGCCCACGGAATTTTGAATTTCCTGTTTGCCCAGCGTGGTGGAGAGCCCAGGTGAACACGCAGAGCTCATCAGCACAGGTAACCATGATGGAGTCCCAGGATCGCAAAAGAGCTCCAACATGGACCGAACGGGAGGCACGGGATCTGCTCGCCTTATGGGGAGATGAATCAGTGCTACCTGAACTCCGTAGCAGTAAACGGAATGCCAAAACATTAGAAAAAATCTCAAAGGGCATGAAGGACAGAGGCCATAACAGGGAGGCACAGCAGTGCCGCGTGAAAATTAAGGAGCTAAGGCAAGCCTACCACAAAGCCAGAGAGGCAAACGGAAGGTCTGGGGCAGAGCCGCAAACATGCCACTTCTACGCTGAGCTGCATGCCATGCTGGGGGTGCAGCCACCACTACCCCAACCCTGTGCTTTGACTCCGTCAATGGAGAATCACGAAACACGGAAGCGGGTTTTGGGGATGAGGAAGATGATGATGAAGACATTGAAGATAGCTCACAGCAAGGAACAGAGAAACCGGTTTCCCCAACAGCCAGGATATGTTTTTCACCCTGAACCTGGAACCAGTAACCCCCGAACCCACCCAAGGCGTGCTCCCAGACCCTGAGGGCACACAAGGCACCTCTGGTGAGCGTACCTTTGTAAACATTACACATGGTTTAAAAGCAAGAGTGTTTAATGATTAATTTGCCTGGCATTTGTGGACAGTACAGCTACTGGAAAAGTCTGTTAATGTGTATGGGGACGGAGCGGAAATCCTCCAGGGACATCTCCAGAAAGCTTTCCTTGATGTACTCCCAAAGGCTTTGCAAAAGGTTTTTGGGGAGAACTGCCTTATTCCGTCCTCCATGGTAGGACACTTTACCACGCCAGGCCAGTAGCACGTAGTCTGGAATCATTGCATAACAAAGCATTGCAGTGTATGGTCCCAGTGTTTGCTGGCATGCAGACAACAACATCCATTCCTTATCTCTCTTTGTTATCCTCAGGAGAATGATATCATTCATGGTCACCTGGTTGAAATAAGGTGATTTTATTAAGGGGACATTCAGAGGTGCCCGTTCCTGCTCTGCTGAACAGAAATGTTCCCCACTGTTAGTGATCATCCCAGAGAATTGGGTGTGGGGGGGAGAGGAAGGGGGTTAGATGGGTTTGTGCTGCATGTTAACCCAGAAACCGCAGCCCCTCCTTTTAAATTGCAAACCCATTTTAAATGGCCAACCCAACGGCCGCTTGATATGGGAAAGGAGGGCACTGCTGTTTGAAACCATTCCCACACGTTATGAAGGTTAAAAAAGCCAAAAGACTGTGGCTTACCATGGCTGCCTGCAAGTCGATTTCTGTTGCCTGGCACTGCGTGAGTGATCTCTCACACCAAACTGGCAGGCCCTCAATATAAGAGGCAAAATGCGACCTTGTAACAAAAGCGCATGTGCTGTGTAATGTGAACAGCAAGATTTAACGTGAAAGAGTGTACCCATTGTTCTCTAAAATGTGTCTTTTTACTTACCATCTCTCCCTTCTCCTCCACCAGCTGCAAATGTTTCTCCTTCGCAGAGGCTAGTGAAGATTAGAAGGCAAAAAAGGCGCACTCGGGATGACATGTTCTCGGCACTCCAGATTTTCTCCCACGCTGACAGAGCACAGCAGAATGCGTGGAGGCAGTCAATGTCAGAGTGCAAAAAAGCACAATATGAACGAGAGGAGAGGTGGCGGGCTGAATCGCGGGCTGAAGAGAGCAAGTGGTGGGCTGAAGAGGATAGGTGGTGTCAGCTTGCGACAGAAGGCAAGAGTCGATGCTCCGGCTGCTGGAGCATCAAACTGATATGCTCCAGTGTATGGTTGAGCTGCAGGAAAGGCAGCAGGAGCGGAGACTGCCACTACAGCACCTGTGTAACAAACAGCCCTCCTCCCCAAGTTCCATAGCCTCCTCACCCAGACGCCCAAGAACGTGGTGGGGCGGCCTCCGGCCACGCAGCCACTCCACCCCAGAGGATTGCCCAAGCAACAGAAGGCTGGCCTTCAATAAGTTTTAAAGTTTTAAAGTGCAGTGTGTCATAGAATCATAGAACCATAGAATATCAGGGTTGGAAGGGACCTCAAGAGGTCATCTAGTCCAACCCCCTGCTCAAAGCAGGACCAATTTCCAACTAAATCATCCCAGCCAGGGCTTTGTCAAGCTGGGCCTTAAAAACCTCCAAGGAAGGAGACTCCACCACCTCCCTAGGTAACACATTCCAGTGCTTCACCACCCTCCTAGTGAAATAGTGTTTCCTAATATCCAACCTGGACCTCCCCCACTGCAACTTGAGACCATTGCTCCTTGTTCTGTCATCTGCCACCACTGAGAACAGCTGAGCTCCATCCTCTTTGGAACTCCCCCTCAGGTAGTTGAAAGCAGCTATCAAATCCCCCCTCATTCTTCTCTTCTGGAGACTAAACAATCCCAGTTCCCTCAGCCTCTCCTCATAAGTCAACATCCCCAACGGTTATTTTCTGGTCTGGAAAGTAAGTCCCTTGCTGCAGCCATTCACACAGAACAGAGTTCCTAAAGATGCAAGCATCATGTACCTTTCCCAGCCATCCCACACTGATGTTGGTGAAACATCCCTTGTGATCCACCAGTGCTTGCAGGACCATTGAAAAGTACCCCTTGCGGTTTATGTACTGGCTATCTTGGTGGTCCGGTCCCAAGATAGGGATATGGGTTCCGTCTATCGCCCCACCACAGTTAGGGAATCCCATTGCAGCAAAGCCATCCACTATGACCTCCACGTTTCCCAGAGCCACTACCCTTGATACCAGCAGCTCTTTGATTGCATTGTCTACTTGGACAATCCCTCACAGTAGATTTACCGACTCCAAATTGATTCCCGACTGACCGGTAGCTGTCTGCATTGCAAGCTTCCACGAGGCTATCGCCACTCACTTCTCAACTGCGAGGTCTGCTCTCATCTCGGTATTCTGGTGCTTCAGGGCAGGGGAAAGCAAGTCACAAAGTTCCATGAAAGTGCCCTTATGCATGCGAAAGTTTCGCAGCTACTGGTAATCGTCCCACACTGCAACACTATGTGGTCCCACCAGTCTGTGTTTGTTTCCCTGGCCCAGAATCGGCGTTCCACGGCATGAACCTGCCCCATTAACACCGTGATTTGAAAATTGCTGGGGCCCGTATTTTGTGAGAGGTCTATGTCCATGTCTATTTCCTCATCACTCTTGTCGTCGCTCTGCCGTCGCCTCCTCGCCTGGTTTTGCCTTGGCAGGTTCTGGTCCTGCATATACTCCAGGATAATGCGTGTGGTGTTTAAAGTGCTCATAATTGCCGCGGTGATCTGAGCGGGCTCCATGATCCCAGTGCTATGGCGTCTGGGCTGAAAAGAGGCGCGAAATGATTGTCTGCAGCTGCTTTCAAGGCAGGGAGGGAGGGAGGGTGGAGCCTGACGACATGTACCCATCAACAGAATCACCTGTTTTTGCCCCATCAGGCTTTGGGATCTCAACCCAGAATTCCAATGGGTGGCAGAGACTGCGGGAACTATGGGATAGCTATCACAGTGCAACGCTCCGGAAGTCGACGCTAGCCTCGGTACTGTGGATGCAGGCCACCGACTTAATGCACTTAGAGCATTTTGTGTGGGGACACACACAATTGACCTTATAAAAATGATTTCTAAACAACCGACTTCTATAAATTCGACCTAATTTCATATTGTAGACATACCCTAAGGGATTTCAGTGTTTCAGTGGGAGTTGTGCACTCCTGATTCCTTTAGGCACCTTTGAAAATTACAGCTCTCTGCCTCCTGGGCTGCTGATCTGGCTGTTTGACGAAGAAGGAAAACAGAACAGGCAGGGGAGGGGGCATGGAAGAAAGCCCTTTGTCCTCAAAAGCAGGTCATTCAGTCTTATCAGTGTATAGTCTGCACCCAATAAAATGTCTTGTTTCAGCCCTGAGTTTACAACATGCTGCATACAATTTCCTCCATAAGCCCACAGAGACAAATCCATTCCTGATGTAACTCCCTGGAATCCAGTGGACTCTCACCAGGTGAATTTGGCGCAATCTCAAGTGTTTTTCTACTGAATCCTCTGCAATGCCGACTGAGGATAATCACAGCTCTGTGCTCCCAGTGGGCGCTGTGCCCGGGGAATTCCCCACATGGCCTGCGTGCTCTACTTCCTATTGACACCTGAATCCCTGGGCTGACGTTACAGCCTTTACACACTCTGCAGATTTTAAACACAGGGACATGAATTGGAAGCGATTGTGCCTGATAAAGTGTCCTGAGGAACGATGGCACGTCCTCATATAAACCTCCACTGGATAATGCAGGAGATGAGGAGTCAAATGTGGAAAAGTGTCTAAAGTTTTAGGTATTTAGACACCTAAATATTCAGCTAGGTTCCTACTGGGGTCCTCAGATGTGCCTAACTCCCATTGATTTCATGATTTCCACTCATCTCAGCTATCACTAATTATTTCCAACTGGGCAGTCTTCTGAAGGACCAGTCAGACAGCTCGGACCTGTGATGCCATCTGGACAGTGCAAAGGGGAGTTCAGTCTCCAGAATACATTCATGACCTGCATCTCCACAGAGATTGTACCAATCAGCAATGGGGACATTGTCTGCCTATCCAGCTAGTGGTGGGTTTTGTAGTGACAGGCCAGATCTATGACCTCAGATCCAAAAGCTCTTCTCTTGAACGTTGAGGAATTTGGGATCCCAGCACGGATTAGAGTCTTGGTTTGGGCCCATCTCTACTTTTCTGTCATATGGATGCATTCTTGCTCAGGGGAATATTTCTTCTCTCAGCTCGAGTAAGCCTAGATGCTATACCCCAGCAATGTCCCAATCTTTTTCCCACTAGAGTCCATAAGCTCTCCGTGAGTTCTGGGTACAGCTGGTTGGGAATTCTCCACTGGAACGATTTTCTAATGTAAAATTCCCTTCACAAAATCAAAATTTTCCATGAGAATATTGAGGTGTTCACTGATCCCTCTGTGCTGAAGGATCCTGCAAGAACTCTATTTCATTCTGTGTCCACTTCCAGCTGTCTAAGCATAACAACAAGAGCTTCTCAATATGCCTCTTCTCCCCAGAATCTCTATGTGGAAAGTTCAGCCCTTATGGCTGCAGTCCCCAATACCCTCAAAAATTTCAAAATTGGAAAATACAATTGATTTTCCATCATGAAAATTGCAATTATGGCTCCCTGCCTGCCTGCCTGGAAGGCACTTGCCGATGTTCACGTTTACCCTTTAGCCAGAAAGTGCAATTAGCAAGAGCCTTCCAGTTGGGCTGCTGGAGAACTCAGAAATGGCCAAACATTTCATTCTGATCAAAACTAATGCTAGTCAGAACCCAGAATTCCTCTTCCATGGTAATTTCCAGTTTCCTCATTATTATTATTATTACTCTGAATCAGAACAAAATATAAATAAACATTTCAGAACATCTTCCAGAACAAAATTCTGAAATTTCATAGAGAAAAAATAGAAAAGACAGCCAGCCAGCCTGCCTTGTTTCCTTTAATAGTTTTAATGGAATCAACACGTTCCTATGGAACTGTTCTGCTAGAAAATTTTCAATCAGTTCTAGTTCCAATGTTTCAAAATGAAATATTTCATTTCAAAATTTCAATTCAAAATGAAAACTGTTCAGTTTCAAGTGACATTTCGACTAGGTTCTAGTGCCAGCAATACACTTCTTAATTGTGGGACCTTGTACAAGCCACTTCCCCTTCCTGTGCCTCAGTTTCCCCATCTTGAAATGGAGACAATGACACCAACTGAAATTTGTTGGGAAATGGAATTTCCATTCCATGCAAACTCCAGAAATGTCCTTTCATCCCTAGTTTTTCTCCGACACTAGTCAGAACCAAACATTAACATTTACTGATTTTTTTATAAAATATTTCATTTCAGAATCATCAGAATTACCTTATTGAAACAAAATGTTTTTATAAGATTCAAATGTCTCTTGTTGCCTTTATCATTATATTACATTATGTTATACATTATAGTATAATATATACAATATACATAAATTATAATATAACTTAAAATTCAAATGATAAATTTAAATTGAAACATTTTGACCAAATTGAAACAAATTGTTTTGCTAATTTCCCTTAAAAAATCAATATGTTCCTGTCAAGGCTGCTTCCCCACTTTGAACCTTAGGGTACAAATGTGGGGGCCTGCATGAAAACTTCTAAGCTTAACTACCAGCTTAGATCTGGTCTGCTGCCACCACTCCCAAAGCTAATTCCCTTCCCTGGGTAGCCTTGAGAGACTCTTCATCAATTCCCTGGTGAATACAGATCCAAACCCCTTGGATCTTAAAACAAGGAGAAATTAACCATCCCCTCCTTTCTCCCACCAACTCCTGGTGGATCAAGATCCAACCCCCTTGGATCTAAAAACAAGGAAGAATCAATCAGGTTCTTAAAAAGAAGGCTTTTAATGAAAGAAAAAGGTAAAAATCATCTCTGTAAAATCAGGATGGAAACTAACTTTACAGGGTCATCAAATTTAACGAGCCCAGAGGAAACCCCTCTAGCCTTAGGTTCAAAGTTACAGCAAACAGAGATAAACACTCTAGTAAAAAGGTACATTTACAAGTTGAGAAAACAAACATAAAAACTAACACGCCTTGCCTGGCTGTTTACTTACAAGTTTGAAATATGAGAGACTTGTTCAGAAAGATTTGGAGAACCTGGATTGATGTCTGGTCCCTCTCAGTCCCAAGAGCGAACAACCCCCAAAACAAAGAGGACAAACAAAAGCCTTCCCCACACCAAGATTTGAAAGTATCTTGTCCCCTTATTGGTCCTTTGGGTCAGATGTCAGCCAGGTTACCTGAGCTTCTTAACCCTTTACAGGTAAAAGGATTTTGGAGTCTCTGGCCAGGAGGGATTTTATAGTATTGTACACAGGAGGGCTGTTACCCTTCCCTTTATAGTTATGACGGTTCCCAAGAAAAGTGTCTATTTCATTGAATTTGCAGTTTCCAAGTGAACAGAGTTCCACTGAAAAGTTTTCAAAAAGCTGCAATATTAACCTGCTTTGAAAAGTGCTTTCAGATCTATGTGTGTATGTATGTAAAATTTATGACCCTTTGATTTAGAATTTTGCACCTGACATCAAAATGGGGGGACACGAGGAGGAGTTTCTTAAGGCTGCATATGCTTTTTACAGTTATCTGCCAATCATAGAAGGAGGTCACTAGAGTAAGGGCCTAAGTGAATTCCGTGGGATTTAGGGTGAAAAGTTTCAAAAGTGTGTAAGTGACGTAGGAGCCTAGGTCCTCTTGAAAGTTGGTGGGGCTCTGAAATCACTTAGGGCCAGTTTTTTAAATCTATTTAGGTGCCCAGGGCCACATTTTTAAAGATATTTAGACACCTCATGGGATTTTGAAAAACATCTAGTCTCCTAAAACTAAAACTTATTTCAATAGATGTTAGGCAACAAGGTGCTTTTGAAAATTCCACCACATGTCTAAATACCTTTAAAAATCTGGGGTTTTGACACTTTTGAAAATGTTGCCCAGGCACCTAAGGGTTAGTTTTCCAAAGCTATTTAAGTGTCTAAGACACCTAAAACATAGGCATCTAGGGCAGATTTTTAAATGTATTTAGGTGCCTAACTCCCACTGGGAATTTCAAAAGCACCTAAGCAGGTTAGCTGCCTACCTCCAATAGATGTCAATAAGAGTTAGTCACCTAACTTGCTTAGTCAGGTTTGAAAATCCCACCAGGCAGTTAGGTGCCTAAATATCTTTGCAAATCTGGCCCTAACTGCATTAGGCATCTTTGAAAATGCTAGCCAAACTTCTTCTCATCCTGCAGGGGATTTTGTGCCCTGTAGGTGAACTCCTTTGAATATAACTTTAGAAATATATATACACTCCCTTCCTATGGTACAGGTGACGTATAAGGCCCAAGCAATGGACTAGGGATAGCAGCATCTGGAGCTTGCTCTAACTATAGATCACTGAAATCAGCTATCAGTATTCTGACTGCTCCAGGGAGAATTGTTAGAAGGATGTTCAGAGATGAGGTTGCTACATGAAAGACAGCCTTCGCTCAGAGCTATAGATGGGTGTGGGGAAAAGGGGGCGGCTGCTTAATTTGTTTAGCAACCAGCAGTGGATTGTTCTGAGAGCAAACATGAATTTACAGCTACAGGGATTCACCTTGACAATTTCTAGCAGGTGATATGACAGCGCAAACAGTTTTGTTGTATTATTGGCATTATTTTTACATTATTAGACTTCTTATATAAATAGACAAATCAATAATATAGCCAATCTTTTCCCTTTTTTTAGTTATATAAAGGTACAGATCACCAATAATTTAATCCATTTCCTTTTGGTTTCTTCCTCCTTCTAGCATTATGCTGTAATTTATGAAGAAGAATGGTCAGAAACTTAAAGCACCGGCAGAAGATAAATACAAGTTTTTGCTCCTACCTACATAAGAATCTCTTTGCTAGAAAAGATCAATCCATCTATCTATAGTGCCTAGTCTTTTATACCTGTGTCAGCACTCTGGTCCTAGACCCTTACAATACCATCTATGCTAGCAGGAAAGAAGTGCCTTTGCTTGTTTTGTATGTTGTTAACAGAAGAAACAATATTATTGAACTGAGGTCAGTCTGTAGGGTACGAGGAAGCTGAATGTTCCTTTTTTGTACCTGATCCTCAATGGGCTATCTACTATAATACCCCATCTCCAATGGACTTCATTGCCATGCACTTCAGAATTGAGCCTCTGTAAACTTTTATACACCAGTGATAACAAGAATAGGAGCTCTGAAGTAGAAAAGATGCTAGCAGCATTTTAATCACCCATGCCACCTAGAGTTGTTGTGATCAGGGTTGTTAAAACGCTGGCAGCTGGCCTGAACAAGTGCTTTCAGCATGGCTGACACTGGTGGAACTGAATCAATGCTGGGGAAAAATCTAATGTAGATTAAGAAGAAAAATCTAATGTAGATTTATGTAGATGCAGTCCCAAATTGGAGCTGTCCAGAACATTTTTGTTTGTTTGTTTTTAATTCCCTGTGAAAAATGTGGATTAAAAATTAAAAACCAAACTTTTTTGAAACTGAAAATGTTTTTTCTTTTGGCTGAAAACTGCTAAAAAACAAAAATTGTTCAGCTGAGAACTGATTTTTTTTTCAGAAAAGTCAAAACAATTCAAGGAAAGCAGACACTTTCCTTTAAAATTTGTGTTTAATCAAAAACCCATTTTAAAAAAAGGTTTTGTTGCAACTACTACAAATTCTCCTTCCTGCACAGTGTAACACCATGGGGGAAATTTATTTGTTACTAGAGCTGGCCAAAATTTTTTGAACAAATAGTTTATTCACCAAAAACAGCAGGTTTGGGTGGATGGAAACAATGCATGAGTATGTGTCCAGTTCCCCCAAAAGCTTTAACTGAAGCAAAGAAATCAAAATGTTTTAATAATGTCAAAATGAAACATTTTGTTTCTTCCCCCAAAATTTGACAAATGCCAAAGCATTCACAAAAAGGTGGAGGAGGAGCAGGTGGTCATGGTGGAGTTGCCTCCCTTATAAGAACAACAGGAGTCTGGTGGCACCTTAAAACTAACAGATTTATTTGGGCATAAGCGGGGCTGGCTCCAGGGTTTTGGCTGCCTCAAGCAGCCAAAACAAAAAACAAACAAACAAAAAAAAGCCGTGATCGCGATCTGCGGCGGCGATTTGGCAGGAGGTCCTTCGCTCCCAGGCAGAGTGAGGGACCATCCACCGAATTGCTGCCGAATACCTGGACGTGCCGCCCCTCTCCGGAGCGGCCGCCCCAAGCACCTGCTTGAGAAACTGGTGCCTGGAGCCTGCCCTGGGCATAAGCTTTCATGGGTAAAAACCTCACTTCTTCACATGCATAGAGTGAAAGTTACAGATGCAGGCATTATATACTGACACATGGAGAGCAGGGAGTTACTTCGCAAGTGGAGAACCAGCGTTGACAGGGCCAATGATAAGCTTTAGCCCAGTTGTTAGGGCACACTTCTACAATGTGGGAGACCACAGTACAGATCTTGTTTCCTCATCGGGCAGAGGGGGGAATTTTACCCATGTCTCCCACAGCCCGGATGAGCGTCCTAACCACTGAGCTAAACGTTCAAGGGACATGGTGCCTCCTTTAGCCATTTTGTGAATTTAGTCCTCCTTCTCCTTGCTTTTGTCAAAATTCCTGAAATTCAAAACATTTTTGGGGGGGTGAAAATTGAAAAAAATGTTTTATTTTCTTTCAATTCTTTTTTTTCCTGTTCACCAATTCTTTTAAAAAATCATTTCTCATTTAACCTGAAATGATTTTTTAAATGATTTTTCAAAATTGCCAATGGAATGAAAAATCCATTATTCAACCAGATCTATTTGTTACTTCAGTTGATGTTTAGCATTCAACCTGTTACTCACAAAATCCTTTAATCATGCACGGTGTTCATTTGATTTCAAAAGAACTATTAGAGTGAATTGGGTTTAGCAAGATCAGACACGATGATATGAAAAATGAGAGTTGGTAGCCCTTGTGATTTTTGGGCAGTTCTAAAACATCTCTAAGGGTTTTACAGACCTTTTTTTGCATTTTAATATTGTGACAGGGTCAGACCAGACGGCTACAGGAGAGGGCAGGAAGGAAGGTACATTAGCCTCAGCCCGTTGGGATCTGGAAGTGGGCAGGCTTTAAAAGATCTTCCCCAGCCTAAGGGGCAGGGCCGGGTCTAGCTTTTTTGCCGCCCCAAGCAAAACAAAAAAAACAAAACAAAAAGAGGGGGGCGGTATCTCAAATAACTACAGGGGAACAACTAAAGCTATAACAGAGACAGGAGTGAGGTCACAGGGCTAAACGAAGGGAACCGGATGAGGACACCGAGCAGAGAACCCCGGACAGTGCCCACTGCTCCTTGAAGGCATAAAGGGAGCCAGTGGATGCCATCCAGAGGAACTCTGCCTGGATGCGTGAGACCAGGGAGGAGCGGAAATAGGCCCCACTATTGCAGAGTGTCCCCTCGTCCAGAATCTTCCTCCTGGTGTTGTAGATGGCTACTTTGGCCCGTGCCAGGAAGAGGTTGACAAGGAGGTCTCACAACTTAGTGTGGCCACGGATAGGGTGTGCAAATATACACAAGTGTGGGGAGAAGTGCAGCCAGAACCCCAGCAGGAGGTTCTGGAGGAGCCGGAATAGGGGCTGCAACCTGGTGCACTCCAGATATATGTGCGCCAGGGTCTCCTTCATGCCGCAAAAGGGGCAGGTGTCTGAGATGGGGGTGAACTGCGCCAAGAACATGCCTTTGCTCAGGGCTCCATGAAGGAGCCACCAACTGACATCCCCAGCAGCCTTTGGGACCAGGGTGGAGTATAGGCTGGCCCACTGGGGTTCCTCACGCTCCAGAGGTGGTAGGAGGTCCTGCCACTTCGTGACAGGGTGGGACATGACGGGCAGGACATGAAGGGTGTGGAGCACGAGCATGTACAGATGTTTCCTTGGCACGGTCCAGTAACGAGCCAGCTTCAATTTGTGCAGCCGGCCCACAGTGAAGGGGTGGGATGACCGGGTGAGTCCCTGGGGCAGAGGCCTGATGAAAAGTTCCGGAGGGCCTGGAGGGACAATTAGTAATAGTATTTATGTATATCTGAGCTGTGATTTCATGCCCTATCCAAGATCACAGCCTTATTGTGCTCAGCAGGGCTTGCACACACAAAATGAGATGATCCTGACTCAATGGCATTGACATTCTAAAGACATAAAGGAAACAAAAAGTGGGAAGAGAATCCAAGGCACAGAGAAGTGAGGTAATTTCCCCAGGCCACACAGTAGAGACATGGCAGAGTGAGGTCACAAATCTACATCTCCAGTGCCCGGTCCACCAGACCTTGCAGCCTCAGGCTGGGAAGGAAGGAGAACAGAGCTGCTATACTATCTAAATGCAGTTGCATGGCTGAATTGGATCATTGATGAGAACTTAGCATGTATACTGTACTGGATGATTGATATGCAGTGAGAAAGAAGTAGCTACATTGTAGAAAAGGGAAAAGAAGTTAGTAGAACCTCTGGGGCTGAAAGGAGCAGCCATGCTATATAAAGACCTGTAGGTGGCTGCAGAAAACAAGGGATACAAAAGGAGCAACTACAGGGCTAGATTCTCAGTTCTAGTAAACTGATGTAGCTCTGTTAATTTCAATGGGGCCACACCCATTTCCCGCAGCTGGGAATCTGGGCCATTGACTCCAGTGGGGCTATAGCTGATTCCCAGCATCTGGGTCTGCCCCATTGATCCAATGGAGCTACATCAATTTACATCAGAGGAGAATGTGGCCCACTGACTCCACTGGAGCTATGTCAATTTAAACCAGATGGCAATCCGCTCCACTATTTTACACTACTGGAGAATGTAGCCCAGAATGCTTGAGTTGGGAACAAAAGGAAAGGTTGATAAATGGGCTGTGAAACTGCAAAGTGATCACTCGGGCAGAGAATATTGGCCACTAGATGTCAGCAGCTTATACCTAATCTGAAAGAGATTTGCCACAACCACTAGATGGCAGCATTGTGTCAAGAATGAGTCATGGACAACTAGTTCTTGAAATAAAGGATGACTATTGGCAAAGGGCTGTGCATTATGACGGCCCATTATCCCTCAGAAAGGTAAACTATGCTTCATCTCGCTATGAATCATTTTCCCCCAGAGACTCATGAGGCTGTTTCACTAAATACAATTACATTTGGGAAAAAAACAACTCAAGTCACAATGGGCATTGCCAAGAGCAGAGCTTTGGAGACACAAAATTGTCCATAATGGTAATGGGTTGAGTTTAAAAGTTTGGGACCCATTTGTATTTATGAAAATCTTTGAACTGGACAGGGAATAACCATCTCCCACAATAAAAAAGATGTAGATAAACTTATTGTTCCCTCAAGACACCGATATAATTCAGGTCAGTGTGGGACAGCTTTCCTCAGAAAATTTACTGATGGAAATGCTTCCTTCTGGGAACCAGATGTGGACAATATACTGTGATGCATAAATGCAATGGTTATATAGACTATGCCAGAATATGTATATTAATTGATGTGTGTACACATACAAATGTGCATGTGTATCCCTCTGCACAAACCACTGTTCTCTTCTGCCTGGTTTCAGACATTCTGAAATTTGCTCCTTTTTACACTATGTAGAACAGGTTTTCTTCAGCTCACGCAATAACCAGTACTTCCAAAGCCACAATAGTGTTGGCATCTGACAACCAGGAAGGCTGGGATTTCCAAAAGAAGCAAAGGGAAATAAGCACCCAAATCACAGTTGGATGTGGGTGGGTGCCTAACTCCCTTAATCTCCTTTGAAAATCTCAGCCAGACTTCATATTTGGTCAAGGATTAGTTCCAATATTAGAGCCTCAGCTATGCAGTGTAATGATATTTCAGACTGAGAAAAGGGACTCAGTTCAAACACGTCTTCACAGCTGCTTTATCCTCCCTCCAACCTTGAATACTTGGTTATGCACAATTTTTTTTCTGAGTGTTCTGCTTTTTCGGGAGGGGCTCTCTGCAGATAAAGTTGGGGGAACTATGGGAGAGGAGCATTTCATTTTGGAACCATGCCAAAAGTCTTCAAACACAGTTTGAAGGGCCCCAATGATAGAAGTCCCTTCTCAAACTTCCTGCCTCTAACTTCACAGGAATTTTTTCAGGCCCAGTGTTGTGAAATCCTGAGTGACACTGGGGAAGAAGAAAGGCCCAGTCAATGAGATCATTAATAAATCCAGTTAAGATTGCAGGTGATCTTCATAATTCTGTTGAGATCTGTTGAAGTTATTCAAAGTGACCTAAAGAAATTAGGCACTGATCTGCCAATGGGAGTTGGGTGCCAAACTTCCATAGTTTGTTCTGAAAATGGCAGCCTAAATCATGCCTACATTCTGCAGCACAACTTTTCTGAAGACCCCCTTCACCTCTTTGTTCCTCAGACTGTAGATGATAGGGTTGAAAGTTTATGCTAGGCCCCCTTTTCCCTGTGTTCATATTGTTAAGGACTCAGCTCCTTCCCAGGGGTACATTTGCTTGGCTCAGAGCCCCAAATGCTCTAGCAAAAGTCCCTGTGTCTATTGCAAACACTAAGGCTTCTTTGATTTGTTAGAAGACATGCTGGCCAGACCATATGGATCATGATTTCTAGGTTTAATTCCTGGGTCTGCTGCAGACCCACTGGATGAAATTGGCCCCATTCACTTCTCTCAGAGTGCTTCACTCTGTGCATTGTCCTGTTATAAGAAGTACTGATGAGAGAAATCTGGGGCACTAAACCTTCCATCTCCTAAGCCTACATCACGGGACGGTCCTCTACTTTCCAGACATTTCCTAACTGAACAACGCCTAAAGCAATCGCTCAAGCCCCCAATCTCCTCCCTTTGAAGTCAAGGAGTATTAGGCCAATCTCATCTTTCATGACTTGAAATTGTTCCCCGGGATCCTTGTTGTTAGGACCTGCAGTAGTTTCCTGATAGGTGACACTATCATATGGCTGTGCCAACAGTGAAGCTGCTTATGGGCTAGAGACACCTCTGCCTACTCTCTGGTCTCTCTGAA
Organism: Chrysemys picta bellii; assembly: GCF_011386835.1. Classification (NCBI taxonomy): domain Eukaryota; kingdom Metazoa; phylum Chordata; order Testudines; family Emydidae; genus Chrysemys; species Chrysemys picta. The sequence continues at coordinate 23,714,201 of NC_088802.1, read as the reverse complement.
AGCACCCACCTCAGGTGTTGAGCCTCTTGGCCTCATCAGTCTCAGGGAAGAATATCACACTCCTTCCACTCTCAGACCAGGACCTAGGTACTCTATCCCGCATATATCCCACATACCAATTGCTTATCACCCTGCAGCTCCAACTGGGCTTCAGGCACCAGTGACCAGTGACATTGACCAACAAAGTATGTTTTAAGCAATTGGAACAAACATTTTAAAATAGATTTCAAAGCAACAAACAGCCTACACACATCTAATCAAGGGGCTTCAGCTGGTTGCCTGCAGGTGTCAGGTAGGACTTTTTTCCCCAATGCACAGTTGGTTTGATGGATTCTGTTTCTCCCCTCCCCTTCATTTGAAGCATCAGATTTTGGCCTCAGCTGGAGCTGGGGCACTGGATGGGGTGGGCCACTGCTTTGAGGTGGCCCAGAGAATCCTTTTTTCTAGATGCCTGGCTGGTGCGTCTGGCTCACATGCTCCAAGCAATATTTATCACCTGATTTGGGATGGAGAAGGAATTTCCCTAGCTCAGATTCTCAGGGACCTTGGAGATTTTGCAGACAGCCCTGTTGCCTTTCCTTTTGCCTTTTTAATGCAGTTGTGATTTCTAGTCCCTTCTCCAGAAATTAGCCCCTTCCGCTTGTCATCAATGCATTGCTCTTTGTGGCGTTGCAAGAGCTGCTAATGTGGCCACCCCAGTGCATTTGCAGCTGACAGAGTAAACACAGGGTAGCGTTTTCCCTGCTGCGGTCTCCGAGGGCTGGTTTAACTCCCAGCACTCTACATCTGCAAGTGTAGCCATGCCCTTAATTGGTGCAACCATCTGTGTTTGATTTTCCCCACACAGATGCCTTTGTTCCAGGTAGCTCCTAGTTAACAATAAGAAAGATCTAACCCACAACACTAAGATTGTAGCGCAAGGATTTATTTTTCTGAAAAATATCCTCCCTACCACTTACCCCAGGGAACAATTTATATCCTTGGCCCTCAGGCTCTAATAATTGTGGAACCACAGCATAGAACAAGGCAGCCAGCAGGGCCGGATACAATGAGGCTATTGAGCTGGGCTCCATGTGGGTGTACATCATGGGGCTCAAACTGGGATGCTGGTGTCAAGAGTCAGCATCTTCCTCACCGTTCAAGAGAGAGATAATGAAGTCCTGGGTTCTAGGTCCATAACCTGTCTCCATGGAAGAGAAGACCAATTTCTAAGCTCCTCCCCATTGACAATTCTGTGGCTCCCTAGTTCCCACCACTGCAATTTCTGAAAGGAGCCATAGACAGACAAAACCTTCATTGCAAGTGAAACCCACTTGCCAGTGTGTGTAGGGCATCCCCCTCTGTGCTCCATCTGTGCAGGATATGAACCTGGTACAAGGAGTACTAAAGGGCGTTGTCCCTTTAGCTTAAGCTGGAACAGCTCATGTTAAAAACTAACAGAGACACTTTCAGTGTCGAGGAAACACACAGATCCTCTGCCTGTGGCGATCCTGGCTCCCAGCCCTGAGCTCAGCCCATGAAGTCCCCCTGCCTCTCAGTCTTTGGTCTCACTTGAGTTTCATGAAACAGCAGAAACTCCCAGAGAAGTTAACTTTTGCCTTTGAGCCTCTGCTTCTGAGCATGAACAGGGCTCTGGGGAGTGACTCACCAACCATCCTTAGAGAACAGACATGGATAAATCTTCTAGCCGCAGCACCAGCTCTTTTCTGCCAGAGACACCCAGAGTCAGCCATGCAGCTCATAGGCAGCGAGCAAGAGGTCTGCGATTATTGATATTCAGTCTCAGTGAGAACAATAAAAGGGCTCTTCAGTAACTGAGCATTTGGCATCCAGATACTACAGTGATTGTGGCATTAGTTGTAGACAGACAGAGAGATTAGACAGAAGCTTCAATGATGTAATTCCTTCTGCGACCAGCAGTATTCTGAAGTTGGAAAACAAACACAACATCAGCTGGGCAAAAGCCGCACTTCTCAGTACAGTAAGTTGATTGCTGTCATTAAATCCCTGAGGTTTTTAAGGGGTTGAATATAACCATATACATGTGAAAGGAAATGTCACATTTTACTGTGAATTAAATCAGCCTGGTATAACTAATTTCATTGTACCCAGGGGCAAACTCATTTTGATAATTTGTATCTTTTTTACATAATGGGAAAGGTGGGATCTGAATGGAGAGCTTGGTCCCAGTTTCTGCACTGCCAGTGTCTTGCTCTGTGACTTTGGGCAAGTGACTTAACATCCATGTCCCTCCGTTCCCCAGTTTGTAGAATGGGTGTAAATCAGGAACAGGCTCAGGGAGTTCAGTGGGATTGGGCTGTTGTCAGTGAGGTCACATTCAGGCCTTTAGTCTCTCTCAGACATTTGGGGCCAGATTTTTAAAAGTATTTAGGCACCTAGTGGGATTGTGATACCTAAAACCCATTGAAATCATTGGATGTTAGGCACCTCTATGCTTTTGAAAATCCCATTCTTCACCTTATACCTTTAAAAACCTGGCCTTCATTTTTAATCCACTGCATGGTCCAGTGGAAGGAAGAACTTAGCTCCAGTTAGAGCTGGTCAGGAATTTGTCAGTGAAATGTTTTTTGCTCAGAAAATGCAGATTGTCAAAACAAAAGCGTTTTGCCAAAATGTATCAGTTTCAATGCAACTTTCATCGGGAAGTTTTTCAGGTCCAGGGTGGAATTTCTACTCAGAATAAGAGAGCAATCCACCCCAGAATTGCCCAGTGGTTAAAGCTCTCACCTAGGATGTGAGAGAACCAGCTTCATGTCTCTCCTCTCAATCAGGCAGATCAGGAACACAAAGGCTATGTTTCCACAGCTATAAAATCCACATGGAATGGCCGTGGCTGGCAGCTGCAGGTTTTTTATCGCCGTGTAGACATATCCAAACTGCCCACATCCCAGGTGAGTGCTGCAGCCATCAGTGATTGGCTGTTTCCCAGCAAGTGGGTAAATGGGTCTCTCTCTTTTCTTTTTTTGTGAAAAAAAAAAAACAAAAAGTATCATTTTCATTGCACATCAAAACAAAATCAAATGTTTGGAATTCTCTTTTTCTGGCCAGCCCTAGCTCTGCCATGTCAAGATGTTGTCTAACTACAGGCACATCACTTCATGTCTTTGTGCCTCACTATTCACAGAATCATAGATTCCAAGGCCAGAAGGGAACATTGTGAGTATCTAGGGTGACCTCTTGTATAACACAGGCCACAGAACTTCCCTAAAATAATTCCTAGAGCAGATTTTTTTAAAACAGCCAATCTTGATTTAAAAATTGTCAGTGATGGAGAATCCACCAAGACCCTTGGTAAATTGTTCCAATAGTTAATTACTTTCACTCTCTAAAATGTTCACCTTATTTCCATTCTGAATTTTTCTGTCTTCAGCTTCCAGACATTGAATAGTGTTATACCTTTTTCTGCTAGTTTTCAGAGCCCATTGTTAAATATTTGTTCCCCATGTAGATACTTAGAGACTGTAATCAAGTCAACCCTTAAGCTTCTCTTTGTTTAGATAAATAGATTGAGCTCTTTGAATCTATCTCTGTAAGGCATGTTTTCTAATCCTCTAATCATTCTTGTGGGCCTTCCGGAACCTTCTTCAATTTATCAACATCCTCCTTGAATTGTGACACCAAAACCTGATACAGTATTCTAGCACTAGTCACACCAGTGCCAAGATTCACTCAAGAGTTCTAAAGGAACACAAATATGAAATTGCAGAACTACTAAATGTGGTATATATCCTATTGCATAAATCAGCCTCTGTACAAGATAACCAGAGGATGGTTAATGTAATTCCATTTTTTTTAAAAAGGCTCCAGAAGTGATCCTAGCAATAAAAGGCCAGTGAGCCTTATTTCAGTACCAGGAAATTTGGTTGAAATTGTAGTAAAGAACAGAATGATCAGACACATAGATGAACACATTACATTGGGGAAGAGTCAACATGACTTTTGTAAAGGGAAATCATGTCTGATCAATCTATTATATTTCTTTGAGTGTGTCAACAAATATGTGGACAAGGGTGATCCAGTCAATATAGTATACTTGGACTTCCAGAAAGTCTTTGACAAGGTCCCTCACTAAAGGCTATTAAGCTACGTAGGCAGACATGGTATAAGAAGTAAGGTCCTCTCATGGATCAGTAATTCTTTAAAAGATAAGAAATAAAGGGTAGGAATAAAAGGTCAGATTTCACAGTAGAGTGAGGTAAATAGAGGGGTCGCTCCAATGATTTGTACTGGGAGCAGTGCTGTTCAACATATTCATAAATGATCCAGAAAAAGGCGTAAGCAGTTATGTGGCAAAGTTTGCACATGGTCCAAAATTACTCAAGATCATTAAATCCAAAGCAGACTCTGAAGAGTTACAAAGGGAACTCACAAAACTTGGTGACCAGTCAGCTTAACTTCAGTATCAGGAAATATAATGAAGCAGATAATTAAGCAATCAATTTGCAAACATCTAGATGATAATAAGGTAATAAGTAACAGTCAGCATGAATTTGTCAAGAACAAATAGTGTCGAACCAACCTGGTAGCTTTTTTTAACAGGGTAACAAGCCTTATGGATGGGGGGAAGTGGTAGATGTTCTATATCTTGACTTTAGTTAGGCTTATGATACTGTCTCATAAACAAACTATGGAAATTCAACATAGATGGAGCTACTATAAGGTGGGTGCATAACTGGTTGGAAAACTGTTCCCAGAGAGTAATTATCAGTGGTTCACTATCATGGTGGAAGGGAATATCGGGTGGGGTCCACAGGGATCAGTTGTGGGTCCGGTTCTGTTTAATATCTTCATCAATGATTTAGATAACAGCATAGAGAGTACACATAAAGTTTGCAGATGATACCACACTGGGAGGGGTTGCAAGTGCTTTGGAGGATAGGATTATAATTTAAAATGAGCTGGACAAACTGGAAAAATGGTCTGAAGTAAATAGGATGAAATTCAATAAGGACAAATGCAAAGTATTCCTCTTGGGAAGGAACAATCACTTGCACACATACAAAATGGGAAATAACTGCTTAGGAAGGAGTACTGCAGAAAGGGATCTGTGAGTCATAGTGGATCATAAGCTAAATATGAGTCAACGGTGTAACATTGTTGCAAAAAAAGCAAACCTCATTCTGGGATGTATTAGCAGGAGTTTTGCAAGCAAGACATGAAAAGTAATTTTTCCGCACTACTCCGCGCTGATTAGGCCTCAGCTGGAATTTTGTGTCCAGTTCTGGGCCCCACATTTCAGGAAAGATGTGGACAAATTGGAGAAAGTCCAGAAAATAGCAACAAACATTATTAAAGGTCTATAAATCATGACCTGTAAATATTGATTGAAAATATTGGGTTTGTTTAGTCTGGAGAAGAGAAGATTGAGAGGGGATATGATAGTTTTCAAGTACATAAAAGCTTGTTACAAGGAGGAGGGAGAAAATTTGTTGCTCTTAACCTCTGAGGATAGGACAAGAAGCAATGGGCTTAAATTGCAGCAAGGGCGGTTTAGTTTGGATATTAGGAAAAACTTCCTAACTGTCAGGGTAATTAAGCACTGGAATAAATTGCCTAGAGAGGTTGTGGAATCTCCATCATTGGAGATTTTTAAGAGCAGGTTAGACAAACACCTGTCAGGATTGGTCTAGATAATACATAAATGCAGGTGACAGGACTGGATGACCACTCAAGGTCCCCTCCAGTCCTATGATTCTATGATTTTGGCAAGAAAATAGCAGATTATTTAAATGTTAACAAATGCAAAGAAATGCACACTGGAAAACAGAATCCCAACTATTCATACAAAATGATGGGGTATAAATTAGATGTTACCATTCAAAAAAAAATCTTAAAGTCATTGTGGAGAGTTCTCTGAAAACATCTGCTCAATGTGCAGCAGGAGACAAAAACACTAACAGAATTTTAGGAACCATTAGGAAAGGGATGGATAATAGTGTGGAGAAGAGAGTATTGAACCCAGGCTTTCTAGACTTTGAGGGAAAGCTTTAACCACTGAGCTAAACACCACAGCGGGATCCCTCTCTACCTTTGTGCTGGGTGAGTTCAGGCATGCCATGAGAGCACCTACTGGATTGGGCCCTGCAGGTGAGATAGGCACAGGAACACCTAGTTTGAGGTTCTTCTGGGTCTGAGGCGTAAACTTGGATGCCTAGACTGAGGCAACTTCTCGGCCTGCTCACCAGCAGGTTTTTAGATGCCCAGAGAACTTTACTAGTGGAAAGTTAGGCACCTAGGCCCAGATGTTTAAAGGTATTTAGGTGCCTCAAGGGATTTTCAAATGCACCTGGTAGCCCATGGAAATCAATGAATTTTACACACCTAGAGACTTTTGAAAATCCGACCCGGTCCCTAAATTCATTTAACAATCTGGCCCCTGGCCCCGATGGACTGTAGCCATCTTTGGGGTAAGGCAGCAGATGAGTGGGGGTTCTGTGATTTCCAGTGGGGCACAAATACTGGACTGAACTGCCTAAACTGGTATTTAGGGGCCTAAGACTCTTTGTGAGTCAAGGCCTTAAGAACATAAGACTGGCCATACTGGGTCAGACCAATGGTCCATCTAGCTCAGTCTCCTGTCGTCCGACTGTGGCCTATGCCAGGTGCTTCAAAGGGAATGAACACGACAGCAATCATCAGATGATCCATCCCCTGTCATCCACTCCCAGCTTCTTAGTCAGTAAAATAACCAGAGAGGGCTTTAAATAAACACAAGCAGTAGGTCTGTTGAATAAGAAGCTGCCAATAAGTAGAGCCCCATGAACCTGCATTGTAAACATTGTAATTACATGGTGATGGTGAAGAAAGGGAAGGATCTTGTTATTTTCCTGAGCTGCCATATGTGTCCTGCAGAGTAATACAATCAGTCTCCATCTATCTTTTGTTTCTCCTTCCATTACCATTGCCCATTGGCCTTCCCTCTGCAGTGTACAGAAGAAATGTCCAACCAAACCATCGTGACAGAGTTCCTTCTCCAGGGATTCTCTGACGTGTGGGAACAGCAGATTTTACACTTCCTGGTGTTTCTAGTGATTTACCTGGCAGCCCTGGTGGGGAATCTTCTCATCATCACCGTCATAGCCCTCGACCAGCACCTTCACACCCCCATGTACTTTTTCCTGGGCAACTTATCCTTCCTAGACCTCTGCTATATCTCAGTCACGGTCCCCAAGTCCATGGCTGACTCCCTAACCAACAACAGACTCATCTCTTTCTCTGGATGTGTCACCCAAGTCTTTCTGGTTATAACTTTTACAGCAGCAGAGCTGGCCTTTCTCACGGTGATGGCGTATGACCGCTACATTGCAATATGCCGCCCTCTGCATTACAAGGTGACTATGAACAGAGGTGCATGTGCCCAGATGGCAGCTGGTTCATGGATTAGCAGCATGATGTGCTCCATATTACACACAGCTAATACCTTTAGGTTACATTTCTGCAGGTCCAATGTTATCGCTCAGTTTTTCTGTGATATCCCACAGTTGCTAAAGATCTCTTGCTCTGATACACATGCTAATGTAATTGTCTTGATTGTCCTTGTGTCCCTTGTCGATGTGGTCTGCTTTGTACTGATAATTGTGTCCTACATTCACATCTTCTCCACGGTGATGAGAATCCCCTCTGAGCTGGGCAGGTACAAAGCCTTCTCCACCTGCATCCCACACCTGGTTGTTTTTTGTTTATTTATCTGTACAGCATCATTTACGTACATGAGGCCCAGATGGATGTCTTCAACATCTCTAGATCTGATGGCTGCTGTGTTCTTTTGTGTGGTGCCACCACTAATGAATCCAATCATTTACAGTCTAAGAAACAAAGAGATAAAAGAGTCTCTATGGAAAATGATAGGCAGGATATTTTTTTCTCAAAAGAAATGAACTGTTACTGTCCACCTGGAATAAAGTATTCCCATCCTCCATCTTATGTAATGGTTCAGGCTGACTTTGCATGAGGACAAGCCTATGTTCATGTTAGGATCAGAACCTGATGGTTTGCATTTTCTGATTTTGGTTGGCATTTTTTAAAATCTGAAAGAAATTTGGTGAAAAAATTTAAAGCATCTAAGTTCCTCAGGAGCCAAAGTCCAATTTTCAAACAAGACTCAGGCACTTCTGAAAATTTTACTCTTAGGTGCTCAAATCCCAATGAGTTTTCAGTAGAATGTGTGAATCTAATTATCTTTTGGCCTCTTTGAAAATCCTAGGAAGAGCTAATTACAATTTTTCCATTTTCTAGTTTGAAATATCCACTTAAAATGAACTTTTTTAGTTCAGAATGTCATTTCCAAAATTTAAAAAAAAAATGTGTTTTTTAAATTTCAAAATGCTAATTCCAAACTTTTTAAAAATTGAAATATTTTGAATGGGCATTTTGACTTAAAATGCCATTTTAATGTTATTTTAAGTCAAACCGGCAATTTATAATGATTATTTTCATTGTTGTTTTATAGCCATGTTGGTCCCAGGATAAGAAAGATAGAAGGTGGATGAGGTAATATCTTTTATTGGATCATCTTCTATTGGTGGAAGAGACAAGTTTCCAGGCTTTCTGAAAATGAACTGTGTAGCTCGAAAGTTTGTCTCTTCCAGCAACAGAAGTTGGTCTCATTCATAATGACATTTTTTCATTTTCAGTTTACATTTCTAAATGAAAGAATTTTCATTGAAACATCAAAGCATTTCATTTTGGTAAAAAGAGAAAAGAAAAAGAAAAAGAAAAAGAAAACAAATTAGTATTTTTGGTTTTGACATTTCCCAATCAAATTTTTAAAAACTTTTCATTCAGTGAATATTTTTGATGTTTCTATTTTCACCCCATCTAAGATGAAAACAAACATCAAAACACCAGAATTTCTCACAGAAGATTCTGCTTTACAATGAGCTGTAAACCCCAGGCTTTTACTCTAACAACATTTTCACTTTGACTTTACAAGGAGCGGGCTACTGACCTCTCCACACCCCAGGGGAAAGGACTGAGTATGGAAAAGGGGCCAGTGGGGAGAACCATTGAGCAATGAGTCCCTTTTGACTAGGGCTGGGCAGAAAATGTGTTTGTTTTCATAGAAAATTTTGACTTTACGACAAACAATCCTCCCTCTCCAAACTTTCAGCTGAAAATGTAAATTTCTATTAGGAAATACCACTGCCATGTCTCATGGGAGTTGCAATTCGTTTGCCTCAAACTCCCGTTCTCTAAGGGACAGGTTCCTTGGCTGGACAACATCTGCACCACGGGATTCCTTCTTCCTAAGTTGCTGTGGTTTATCATGGGAGTCTTACAGCTGCAATGCCTCATGGCGGGGGGCGGGGGGTGTAGTCTGGCTAGAGATTCCAGCCCATAAAGGAGAATGTGACCACGAGGCAACCAAACTACAGCTCCCATGAGACACTGAAGTGGCATTTTCAAGTAGAGAGATTCACTTTTCACCTGAAAGTTTTCAAACAATGTTGGGCTCTGGGGTGTTGTTTTTCCAGAGATAAGATACATTTTTTGGAAAAAGATCCATGTGGTTGAAAACTGAATTTTCCATCGAAAAACAGATTTGACAAAAAAATTTCAACCAGTTTTACTTGTGACAGCAGCACAGAGAGACATTGACCAGAAGGTTTGGTGCTCCATTTTCTGCCCTCATCCAGAATAACCATGGGAAGGCATTAGTCCTCTCCAACATCCAATCCAGAGGAGATTGGGGATTGTGCAAACAAAACTCACTGGTTTCTTCTCTTGCTGCTGATCAGACAGGAGCCATGGACATTGGAGAATGGATTCTCTTGTCATCCACAAAAGGGGTTCCTGCAGGGAAGGACTGGCGCACATTGGCAAGGAGCAGGAGGATGTGGAGGAAGTGTATCTAACCACTATCTCTGCTTCTACGTGTTCTTTTGAAAAATAGACTTCAGGCTGAGGTTTTCAAAGGAGACTAAGAGAATTAGGCACCCAACTCCCACAGTGTTTCAGTGGGAGTTATGCACTCTTGACTCCTTTAGGCACCTTTGAAAATTACAGCTTCTGCCTCTTGGGCTGCTGATCTGGCTGTTTGACGAAGAAGGAAAACAGAACAGGCAGGGGAGGGGGCATGGAAGAAAGCCCTTTGTCCTCAAAAGCAGGTCATTCAGTCTTATCGGTGTATAGTCTGCAACCAATAAAACGTCTTCGTTCAGCCCTGAGTGTACAACATGCTGCATACAATTTCCTCCATAAACCCACAGAGCCAAATCCATTCCTGATGTAACTCCCTTGAATTCAGTGGCCTCACACCAGATGAATTTGGCCAAGTCTCAAGTGTTTTTCTACTGAATCCTCTGCAATGCCCACTGGGGATAATCACAGCTCTGTGCTCCCAGTGGGCGCTGTGCCCGGGGAATTCCCCACATGGCCTGCGTGCTCTACTTCCTATTGACACCTGAATCCCTGGGCTGACGTTACAGCCTTTACACACTCTGCAGAATTTAAACACATGAATTGGAAGCGATTGTGCCTGATAAAGTGTCCTGAGGAACGATGACACGTCCTGATATAAACCTCCACTGGGTAATAGAGGAGATGAGGAGTCAAATGTGGAGAACTAGCTAAAGTTTTAGGTATTTAGACACCTAAATATTCAGCTAGGTTCCTATTGGGGTCCTCAGATATGCCTAACTCCCATTGATTTCATGATTTTCACTCATCTGAGCTGTCACTAATTATCTCCAACTGGGCAGTCTTCTGAAGGACCAGTCAGACAGCTCGGACCTGTGATGCCCATCCGGACAGTGCAAAGGGGAGTTCAGTCTCCAGAACACATTCATGACCTGCATCTCCACAGAGATTGTGCCAACCAGCAATGGGGACATTGTCTGCCCATCCAGCTAGTGGTGGGTTTTGTAGTGACAGGCCAGATCTATGACCTCAGATCCAAAAGCTCTTCTCTTGAATGTTGAGGAATTTGGGATCCCAGCGTGGATTAGAGTCTTGGTTTGGGCCCATCTCTGCTTTTCTGTCTTGTGGATTCATTCCTGATAAGGGGAATGTTTCTTCTCTCAGCCCGAGTAAGCCTAGATGCTATACCCCAGCTATACCCCAATCTTCTTCCCACTGGAGTCCATAGGCTCTCCATGAGTTCTGGGTACAGCTGGTTGGGAATTCTCCACTGGAACAATTTTCTAATGCAAAATTCCCTTCACAAAATCAAAATTTTCCATGAGAATATTGAGGTGTTCTGTGATCCCTCTGTGCTGAAGGAGTCTGCAAGAGCTCTGCTTCATTCTGTCTCCAGCTGTCTGAGCATAACAACAAGAGCTTCTCAATGTGCCCCTTCTCTCCAGATTCTCCATGTGGGAAGCTCAGCCCTAATGGGTACAGTCCTCAATACCCTCAAAAATTTCAAAATTGAAAACTACAATTGATTTTCCATCAGGAAAATTGCAATTATGGCTCCCTGCCTGCCTGCCTGGAATGCACTTTCTGATGTTCACGTTTACCTTGTAGCCAAGAGCAAGAGCCTTCCGGGTGGGCTGCTGGAGGCTGAGCTCCCTGGCTGTCTGCCTATGCCCAGCCAGGCAGCCGGGGAATGTGTGTGTCTGTCACTGATGGCCATGTGGCCGTGTGTGTGGGAGTGAGGAGGGCCATCAGGGCTGTATAGAGAACAGGCTATAATGCAGTGTATTCAGCTGTTCTGCTGCAGATGTTCCAGTCCCTGTTGTGGTCAGACAGGTGACTTCAGCTCAGCTAACAGGGACTGCCCCTGCCCGAGGCAGGTGTGAGCGGTCACATGGATCAGCACAAGGCAAGACAAGAGGAGCAGAATAGGGAATACAAGGGTCCCTGATCCTATATTAACAGGAGGCTTCAACCCCATAGCTACTCCTGCACAGCAGCAAGAGTGAGATAGAAGAACTAAGAGCCTCCAGAGCATGGTCCAAGACAGGATCAGGTTTAAGCCCCTGTCTCCTCAGACAACTCCATTCCCTGCCTTTACCCCTCTCTGTTATGTTGCACACTTGTGGGTGAGGCGGCCTGCAGGACTGGTGCTTGCTGTGTGGCAGATACACCAGAGATCGTGAATATGGAGTACAGGCCACATGCACAGGGGAGATCTACAGAAAACAACGGGGACACTCGCTCAATGTGTAGGAAAAATGTGTGTCTTCTCCCCATGCCAGGGGTTAGCACCTAGGGATACTGCCTCCAACCACTAAGTTCAGCCCACTTGGCCTTGCTGCTACTGTGTCTTTTCTCTCCCTTTAGTTTGCCAACACTGCAGAAATGCATAGGGCAGGGAAGCCTGGGTCTGAACTGCGCAAGGCTCCAGGGGGTGAGTCCTGGAAGCCTTCAGAGAATGGACCTTATCACATCTTCTTCTCCCTGGCATTGAAATGCAAAGTCAGCTGCACACAGACCAGCTGCAGAGACCAATGTGTCAGAGTAGCCCCTTGTCCTGTGGTTAAGCCGCCCAGCTGAGGGTTTCCCACATCCCAGGGAGTGCTCTAACCACTGGCTAAAGGTGAAAAGGAGGCTTCCCCTGGCCTGATTCCTTCTGGCAGGAAATGGCTTAAGGTGCCTAACCCAGCTGACTCCAGGAGAGGGGCTCCCTGCAGCCTGGACTTAGGTGCTGAGCAGCATCACGACATGGACACCGACACTACATCCTTTCTCAGTCAGTGTTGTCACTGCTGATCTTTCCCTCCACTCCATTCATTAGTGGGAGGGTCTAAAGTATCTGACACACCAGGTCCCAGAATCCCAGCTGCAGTCCACAAGTTTAAATTGCCCTAGAGCCAAGGACCCTGAGAGCTCACCCCAGGAATCCCAGGCTCCCAGCTTCAAGGTAGAGAGCTTGGAAGCCCTGACAGCCCTGCCTCGAACCAGGGTTCTCAGGACTCTCAGGCTCCTGCTACAGAGCCGGGAGCTGATCCCGGGTTAGAGACAGGGCTCCCAGGGCTTTCAGTCTCCCGGCTTCATGGCAGGGAGCCTGGAAGCTCTGACAAGGTAGCTGCCCCAGAGCCACGTACTCTGGGATACCTGGGTCCCCAGCAGCCCATCTTCATTGCCAGCCTGCCTTTCCTTCACTGAAAGTTCATGGAACCCGAGATGTTTCCATGAATCTCTGGGTTCTATGAATCGGCAATATTGGACAAAAGTCTGTGTCATCAGAAAATTTCTAACCAGCTCTACTTGTTATTTATCTCTGCCGGAAGCTGGAGTAAGCGCCAGCCTGCATCATTGGAACAGCTGAGCGAATACAGCAAAGTCGTCCCTGTGTGAATAGTAACAGACTATTCATCCTTTCTTTTTCTTACTGCAGACAACACTAAAAAAAGGCTCATTTGGTGCAGATGCAATGTTACCTAATGTTTTTAAAATCTTTATTTCACACAGGTTGCTGGCATGTCAGGGAGATTGAATAACCATGAAATGTCAGTTCCCAGCTGGTGTAAATCAATATCGCTCCATAGGAGTCAATGGGCCAGATCTCCAACTGATGTAATTCATCGTCTCTCCATTGGTGTAAATGGGCCAAATTCCTATCTGGTATAAATACGCATCGCTCCTTTGGAGTCAATGTGGTAGATCCCCCAGTTGGGGGGAATCATCCATAGCTCCATTGGAATCAATGGGGCCAGATCCCCATTTGGTGTAAATGAGCTGTAGACCCATTTCAGTCAATGGCGCCAGATAAGAACATAAGAACATAAGAATGTAAGAACATAAGAATGGCCGTACTGGGTCAGACCAAAAGTCCATCTAGCCCAGTATCCTGTTTACTGACAGTGGCCAATGCCAGGTGCCCCAGAGGGAGTGAACCTAACAGGTAATGATCAAGTGATCTCTCTCCTGCCATTCATCACCACCCTGTGACAAACAGAGGCTAAGGACACCATTCCTTACCCAGCCTGGCTAATAGCCATTAATGGACTTAACCACCATGAATTTATACAGTTCTCTTTTAAACGCAGTTATAGTCCTAGCCTTCACAACCTCCTCAGGTAAGGAGTTCCACAAGCTGACTGTGCGCTGAGTGAAGAAGAACTTCCTTTTATTTGTTTTAAACCTGCTGCCTATTAATTTCATTTGGTGACCCCTAGTGCTTGTATTATGGGAATAAGTAAATAACTTTTCGTTATCTACTTTCTCCACATCACTCATGACTTTATATACCTATATCATATCCCCCCTTAATCTCCTCTTTTCCAAGCTGAAAAGTCCCAGCCTCTTTAATCTCTCCTCATATGGGACCCGTTCCAAACCCCTAATCATTTTAGTTGCCCTTCTCTGAACCTTTTCTAGTGCCAATATATCTTTTTTGAGCTGAGGAGACCACATCTGTACGCAGTATTCAAGATGTGGGCGTACCATCGATTTATATAAGGGCAATAATATATTCTCTGTCTTATTCTTTATCCCCTTTTTAATGATTCCTAACATCCTGTTTGCTTTTTTGATCGCCTCTGCACACTGCGTGGACAACTTCAGAGAACTATCCACGATGACATCAAGATTTTTTTCCTGATTCGTTGTAGCTAAATTAGGCCCCATCATATTGTATGTATAGTTGGAGTTATTTTTTTCAATGTGCATTACTTTACATTTATCCACATTAAATTTCATTTGCCATTTTGTTGCCCAATCACTTAGCTTTGTGAGATCTTTTTGAAGTTCTTCACAGTCTGCTTTGGTCTTAACTATCTTGAGCACTTTAGTATCATCTGCAAACTTTGCCACCTCACTTTTTACCCCTTTCTCCAGATCATTTATGAATAAGTTGAATAGGATTGGTCCTAGGACTGACCCTTGGGGAACACCACTAGTTACCCCTCTCCATTCTGAGAATTTACCATTAATTCCTACCCTTTGTTCCCTGTCTTTTAACCAGTTCTCAATCCATGAAAGGACCTTCCCTTTTATCCCATAACGACTTAATTTATGTTAATTCCCCAGCTGGTGTAAATTAACATAATGCTATGGAGCAATGGCAGTTTACACGAGACGAATATCTGTACCATAATGCCTAGTTTTATTTTTGTTCCTGAATTTGAGTTTCTCATTGCTTAACCCATCCCATTTACATAACAATGGAAGAGTCTAAGCTCATAAAATCGTAGTTCAATAGACAGAAATCTGAGACCTGTGCACCCAGCTGGTAAACTGGCTGGTGAGTGAGGGCATGGTCCTGGAGCAGCAGCCTGCACCTCTGTCTTATGGAGTTAACTTTGTGATTGGCTCAGTCTCTCTGAAGAATCAGGCAGGTGTTGCTGTGTCAGTTTCACTCAAAGCAGTTTAATCCTCAGAGTAATTGGCTCAGACTCTCTGCAGACTCAGGCAGATGTTGCTTTGGGAGTTACACTTAGTTATTGTCTCAGGCTTGGGTTATATTTTCAAACTTTCCATCCCATGGGGATTAGAAAATTACTTCCGTTTACAAAATTAAAGTTGAGATTCTGCTGTAACACCATGACTTCTTGAACTGGGGCCCTGGACACTGGACAATAGTACTGAAGCGTTAATCTAACCCCAATTGCTTTCCTAATATCACATTTCCATATACACAATTGCTGTAACTTGTGCAGGGATGTTCTGTGAAGTTGAATGGGCAAGGAAGGAGGTCCCCTAAATTGTGTCTGCATGGATAGGTAGTTGGTGTGATCAGGAATGAGAGGGGAAGTTTCCACAAGACACTTTTTCTACTGACATATGGTCCATGATCTGAAAAAAAAAGAGTTTGAGAACTTCTGGACAGAAAGGTCTGTCCAAGTGAGTCATTTTTCAAGATTGGGACCAAATAAAAGCAACATTTGCAAACGTGACTCAAAATAATTATTACAAATATTATCTTTAATATTAAAGAGACAACAAATACTAACACTCAATGTGCAGTGGCAGTCAAAACAGCTAACAGGATTTTAGGAACCATTAGGAAAGGGAGAGAGAATAAAACAGCAAATATCATAATGTCACTATATAAATCCATGGTACGCCCACACCTTCAATGCTGTATCTAATTCTGTTCACCCCATCTCAAAAAAGATATATTAGAACTGGAAAAGGTACAAAGAACAGCAACAAAAATGATTAGAGGTATAGAACATCTTCCATTCAAGGAGGGATTAAAAAGACTGGGACTGTTCAGCTTAGAAAAGAGGTGATTAAGGGGGGATATGAGAGATATCTTTAAAATCATTAATAGTAGGGGGAAACTGAATAGGGAAGTATTATTTACCCCTGCACATAACACAAAAACCAGGGGTCACCCAATTAAATTAATATGCAGCAGATTTAAAACAAGCAAAATGAAGTACCTCTTCACACAACACACACTCAACATGTGGAACTCATTGACAGGGGATTGTGGAGGCCAAAATGTCAGGGAAGTGAACCCATGCTCTGGGTCTCCATAAACCTCCAACTGCCAGAAGCTGGGATTGGATGACAGGGGGTAGATCACTCCAAATTGTCCTGTTGTGTTAATTCCCTCTGATGCACTGTTAAATAGGCCCCCGGCTTTGCACCAGGGGTTCAAACTGGGAAGTTCCATCTCCGACATTCATGCCTGTGGGCCCCCTGTATAGAAAAATCATTTTCCTTTGTGGGGAGGGGGCAAGTAGTTGAGAGACAACAAAAATCGATGGCTCCAGTCTCTAGTCTTGATGCATCTCCATGATGGTGACAAGCACCTTTCCCAGGAGGGGCAGCTGTCTGTAAAGCAGCACAACAGGCTGCCATTGAGCCAGGCCAGACGTGTGCTGTCACCGTGCCAATATTTCTACACATACTACAACAGAGTTCATAGTTTGACACCATCATACCCCACTCTGTCACACAAGCAAACAATTAACCACAAGCCATGGCACCCCAAGCAGAGTTTATGCCCCCAAAAAGGAGAAGACACGGAGAACCCATGAAGTCCACTGGGGACTTGATTATGGCTACTCCTTTGAGGTGGAAGGTGCTCAGAGAGTGTGGTGATGGGTGGCAGTACAAAAAACATGATAGGTAAAGTCTGATCTTATTTACACTGGTTTAAATGTACAGTAACTCCATTGACTTGAGTGGTGTTTGTTTGCATTTTTACCAGTCTAAACACACCTTTCTGCATAAGTAGATTGCAAAGCATGTTCTCATGGGTATTATAATGTTATCAGAGGATTACATTTATAAAGAAACATGGAATGAAATCACAACCAAAGGGAAAAAATGGACAGTTTATTGCTTGTAAATAACCTCCACGCTATCAGTTTCCTCAATGCAGCTTTGATCTCCTTGTTCCTCATGCTGTAGATGATCGGATTCATCACTGCTGGTAGCACAGAATAGAGAACAGCCACCATGAGATCCAGACCTGAGGTTGAGCTGGAGGTGGGATGACTGTAGGCAAAGGTGGCAGTGCAAAAGAACAAGGACACCGCGGTGAGGTGAGGGAGGCAGGTGGAGAAGGCTTTATGCCGGCCTTGCTCAGCGGGGATTCTCAGCACTGCTTTGAAGATCTGAACATACGACACAAGTATAAATACAAAGCAGCTTAAGCCTAAACACACACTAAAGGCAATAGCTACAGTTTCACTGAGGTACAAGTCAGAGCAGGCGAGCTTGAGGAGCTGGGGGATTTCACAGAAAAACTGATCCACCATGTTGCCTCCACAGAAGGATATTGCAAACGTGATCCCAGTGTGGAGTGCAGAGTAGAGAAAAACACTGATCCAGACACCAGCTGCCATTTGGACACAAGCTCTCCTGTTCATCACTCTCTCATAGTGCAGGGGTTGGCAGATGGCGACGTATCGGTCGTACGCCATGACGGTCAATAAAACAAGATCTGCTGAAACAAAAAAGACAAAGAGAAAAACTTGGACAACACATCCAGAATAAGAAATTGACCTGATGTTCATGAGGGAATTGGCCATGGATTTGGGGACAGTGACAGAGACGGAGCCGATATCTAGAATGGACAAATTCATCAGGAAGAAGTACATGGGGGTGTGAAGATGGTGGTCGAGGAGAACAACTATGATGATGAGAAGGTTCCCCATCAGGGCTGCCACGTAAATCACTAGAAACACCATGAAGTGTAAAATCTGCAGCTCTCGAATGTCAGAGAATTCCAGGAGAAGGAACTCGGTCACGGTGGTTCGGTTGGACATTTTCTTTCTCAGTATATCATGTGATGGCTGTGGAGGGAAGGAGAAGGGCAATGGTCAGGATTAGAGTGACAGAGGAATTGATCCTGATTCTCTCTCTGTAATATCTCATAATGTGAATGTCAAAGGTGCACAGCACTCGTCACTTCCATTGATGAGGAGTCACGAGTGCTCCACACCCATCAGCCAGAGCACTAATCAGGTGCATTATCACATTAGTGAAAACTGGATTATTTCACTTAAAGTCAATGGCGCTGGGTCAGTTTACACCATCTGAGGATCTGGCCATAGATAAAATGCAGTATGAAGGATGGGACAAAGTACAATCCAAATCCAACAATTCTAGCCAAGATGGTTCCCTATTATGACAAATAGCAAGCCCACAACTTGGGCATGAAACTAACATGACAACACAGCCTGATTCCCACTTTCCAGAGAAATATGACATTGATTCACCCAGCTTCCTATGTGGCAGCTCGTCTGTGATGATTCCTCCACATAGACAGCCTTCTACCTATTTACAGATTGATTCATGGCACCAGTTCTAGCTGCACTTCCATCTCTGTGATGATGGGCTAGGAGCGTCGCTCAGTTTCTGCTAGGTTGTATTGTTTCCCTCTGTGACTTTGTGTCTGTGCTGTGCAGGTCAGTGGCAGTCACGAGACTTGGATTCTGTTCTTGGTTCTGCCATTGACCTGCTGGGTGACCTAGGGCCAGTCACTTCCCCTCCCTGTGCCTCTGTTTCCCCTCCCCCCTTTCTCTGCCTTGTCCATTAGAACTGGAAGCTTTTAGGGGGGTGGTATGTGTCTTAATATGTGTATGTTCTGGGCACCTCTCAACAGCACTGCCATTTAGGTGGCAGCAATATAGGACAGCAGATATGGTACTAGAGCAGGAGATCTGGGTTCTAATCTCATTAACCTTCTGTCTGACCTTGGGCAGTGTCAAGATAGAAAGGTTTTGTCTGGGGGCTTCAACTCTGTCTTTTAGCTTCACGGTGCTTAAAATATATTCTGTGGGCTATCGACTTTGCTTTATTCAGTTTAACCATCTTGGAGCTATCCCTTTGAAACAATTGTAATACAGCGAATGGGCTTGAAATTGTGGTATTAATGGAAAAGCTTAATGTTTCCCACCTTGGTGCCAAGCTAAATTTCCCATTTTAGTTAGACAGACATTTTCTGCTTTAATTATTTCAAAGGCAAATTGGGTTTTCAACTGAACACATTTTCATGGAAAGTCTCTGCTATCCTCAATATAGTTTGTTTTTCCAAGGACAGCAGAGGCTAATTTTTTTCAGTTTTCATCAGCTTTTAGTTAAAATTGTTTTTTTCTCAGTTGCCACAATGAAACAAATGTTTGAGTTTTCCCAATTTTTATGAACAATCCATTTTTTCTGCTGAAAAATAAACAAATAAAAAAGTCTGACTGGTGCTAGGTATTTGATTAAATAGATAGTAAAACTCTTCAAGAGTTCCAATTGTCATGCATATTTATGTTCTCACATGTGCCTTGTATATCAATACCATAACATATTTAATTGAAATAGGAAACTTACTGTGCTGGTCTTTGTGGAATTTTTCTCAACTTGTGATGCATTTCTTCCTCCTCTGTTAGAGAGATAATGTTCAAATAATCCTATCTGTCTATCATGCCGCCATCACTATATTATCCAGAAGCTGTTTCCTGAGTTGCCAGTCTCTCTGCAGTTTCTAGCAGACAGCAGACTTCACAGATGCATGCTCCCTGCTTCCCTCCTTGGACAGGCTTGGCTGAGAGGTGATGTACTAAATGGGATTGGAGACTGAAAACCCCTCTCTGCTCTAGAGCTGATCCTGGCTTGTGCAGGAACCAGATATGGTCACAATGTAGGATGTCCCTGTTCTGGGGCTAAATTGCTGAATCCAGGCTCCAGGGCTGTGAGCCCAGCTCTGATCTCACCTCTGGAGCAAACCACGCTGACAACCTTTCCTAGATGAACCTAACCTCAGAGAACAGCACCCTTCCTGGATTTCACGCAATGGCAGCATCCCCGAAAGGACCCTTGGCTAAAAATAAGACAAAGGGGGTCCCAAAGGGGTTGCAGAATAAAATATATATTTATAGCACAGACATGTGACCTACAATCGCTAAGAGCCTAGTGGCACCAGAAGCTCAGAAGGCCTGAAATATCCTGTTCCTTCATTAACTCCACATAATTACCTCTGGGTGAACAGAGATTGGGGTTTTTTTGTCCCCCCTCCCCTTTCTCCTGCATTGCATCAGCAGCTCTTGGAGTACAGCCACTAGGGGAACCCACAGCTCGGGTTGGCTGGGCTGATTGAAGTAGGTCATTAAGAGGTACCCAAAGCAAACACTAAAAACTAAGAACCACGTCCACACGCGTGTTGCTAGGGCTATTTTTGCCAACTGGGGATTTGGCCCTTTGATTTACACCAGCTAGAGATACAGTTTCAAATCCATATTCTTTGCCTGTGAGTTTAAATGAAAGACGAGACAAAAGTTCTGAACCTGTCTGCACTTTCTCAGTTCTTTGCTCCATGGGATTAATTACAAGTGTGCAACTTTTAATGTTAAGTAGGGTTACCATATTTAAAAAATAAAAAAAGAGGACACTCCACGGGCCCTGGCCCCGCCCCTTTCCCCACCCCTGGCCCCGCCCCAACTCCGTCCCTTCCCCGCCCCTTCCCCAAAGTCCCCGCCCTAACTCCCTCCCAGCCACGCGGAAAGGGCTGCCCGAGCGCTACCGGCTTCACGGTTTGCCGGGCAGCCTCCAGACCCTGCACCCCCGGCCGGCGCTTCCCCAGCGCAGCTGGAGCTCAGAGGGGAAGTGCCCAGCCGGGGGCGCAGGGTCTGGATGCTGCCTGGCAAACCATGAAGCTGGTAGTGCTCGGGCTTCGGGCAGTCCCTATGCCTCCGGACCCTGCGCCCCCTGCCGGGCACTTCCTCTCCCGGGCTCCAGCTGCTCTGCTCCTCCCCTGACTCTTCAGCTCTGTTTAAGAGCCGAGCTGCCCGAGTGCTCCGGCTTTGGGCAGCCCCCTTGCCTCCAGACCCTGCACCGCCGGAGCAGAGCAGCTGGAGCCTGGGAAGGGAAGTGCCCGGCCGGCGGCTCAGGGTCCAGAGCACGGGGGCTGCCCGAAGCCGGTAGCGCTGGCTCGGGCAGCTTGGCTCTTAAACAGAGCCGAAGTCTGAGTCAGGGGAGGAGCAGAGCAGCCGCGGGAGAGGAAGTGCCCGGCAGGTATTTTTCCCAGACATGTTCGGCTTTTTGGCAATTCCCCCCGGACGAGGGTTTGATTGCCGAAAAGCTGGACATGTCTGGGGAAAAACGAACATATGGTAACCCTAATGTTAAGGAGAGATTCATTCCCATTAGGGACAGAACTTTGGAGGAATTCACTGTTGCTAAGATTTTCTGTATCTGAGCTTTCATTTCTATTAGAATGAATGGCCCAACTTTCTTTCTTTCTTTCTTTCTTTCTTTCTTTCTTTCTTTCTTTCTTTCTTTCTTTCTTTCTTTCTCAGCAATTACATTTTTTTTCTTACTGCATTCAACATTATAATAAAAGACTCATTAGGCTGCAGGTGCAAAGCTGCATGACATTTAAAAATGTTTAATTCACAATGGTTGTAGGTATGTCGGGAGATTGATGTCTGCTGGTGTAAATTAGCATAGTGCTATGGAGCTGTGCCAGGTTACATGAGGTGAATGTCTGTATTGTGGGCCTAGTTTGATGCTTATTCCTCTATCAGTGTTCTCATTGTTTAACTCACAATCCCGTTTTAATGCTCATGGAATATTCCAAGATCATGATTTATAGACAGAAATCTGAAAGATGAGTACTCAGCCAGTAAACAAACTGATAAATATTTTAGTGATGCAGCAGTGCTAGTATAACTAAAGTTGTGTTGTGATACCATTTAAAAGTTGACTTTCTAAGGCCTCTAATATTGACATGCTTCATCAGATTCCTTTGAAAATTGGTGTGCTTCTGGAGGGTGCAGGGTAGGATTAGTAAGTTGAATTATCAGCCATTTGAGCAAGGGGTTATGGAGATATAGGCCATGAAAAAAATAGATTTTTTTTTTCAAAAAGTTATTTGAGCTAGGGGTTGCAGAGATAAAAAGGGTTTTTCTAGATGGTTTTTTTTGTGCAATGCTAGAGCTCAAACTATTGATTTGATGAAGGTCAAAAATGTCTCAGTTTGTCGAGTTTATTCACTCTATCTTCAGGGGACCCAAACTGAATTTAAGAAAATGTTCACTTTTTACAGTGTGCACGCACCAATATGGAAAAACAGCCAGAGGGTTTCCATTCCAGTCATTTTATGTGCTTTAAAGCTTAAACTTTGTAAGTGCTTTAAAATCCAAACAGTCACTCACATTGCTTTGAAGTTTGGTGTGCCTCAAGGTGTCGCAGGGTCGTGTTAGTGTACTGCACTCATGGGAGGGACACGGGGTGGGGGCATGTGACCTCCCCATGTGACTCCTCCCCGCCCCCAGCCCAGGGTTCTGACACTCTTCCCGTCCCCTCTGAAACCCCCCTTTGTATATACAAACATCAACATGCTTAACTACTCACTTTCCCCCCACATATGTAGTATTCAGTCTGTTCATATGGAATATGGGAGTTGGGTGAGGAGCCATTTCAGCATAGGTAGTACTTATTAAAAGACAAATTTTAAGTAGAACTGTATCCTAAACTGCTTTATGGTATTGTACCCAAACATTGCATTTCAACTTTCTTTATAAGAACAGAACAGACTCCTGAAACTCTTACCAGTCCACAAAAGTGGTCCATAGTCATGCAAATAGTCCGATTGTCTTCAATGGGATTGATAAAATGATTATGGGTTTACAGGATTAGGTTCCAAGTTTGTAAATTGTTCTGGATGAAACTGACAATGCCTGAGCTGTCAGATCAGAAGGAGCTTCATTCGAATAAAGGTGGGCAGATGTGTGATAAATCTTAGCTTCATTGCTAAGATGAGGAACGTATTTTCAGCAAAGTTCTTGGCAGATTCCTGAGGCAGCTGGCTTACGGCCGTCAGTGTCCAGCATTATAATCTTCACTTATAGTTCTCTCACCCACAAAGCTGGAAAATGAGGCATTTGTTTTCTTTGTTTTGCTGCTCCAATTCCAGTTAACAAAATGCATGTTAGACTAGTTTGGCTGCTAAGAAGAATTCTAGGTACACTGGGGACAACACCCGATTCCCATCAGGTGGCAGAGCTGGGCTGACAACAGAATCCATACATCCTCTGGTCAGTGCAAGCAGAGACATTCCTTTGATGATTTGGACTTGATGTAATGCAGTATGGATGTCATGGATAATGCAGACCCAAAGGGAGAAACTGAATAAAAAACACTGTTTAAACACCTTCCCTCCCCCTCACCCCTCCCCACTTGAGGACTCCTGACCAATGTAACAGCACAAAACATATGATAACAAACTTAAACAAAGCCTTTGTTTGTTAGCATATGTATTGTGCTGTTAAAGCCATTTAAATAATGAATGTCCTCCCTAGCCACATTTTGCTACTTTAAGGAGCAGAGTGCAGCCCCCGCCCCCAGAGGCGGGGACTAGCCCCAAGTCTTTCTGGTACCCCATACCTGCTAAAATTCTCTTGCCAGTACTGCGTACTGGCGAGTACCGCCCTACTTGCACCCCTGGTTATAGCCCCCCAAAAACAGTTTCCTGTTGCTGCCTTATAGGTATTAAAAGGAGAGGTACTAATGAGTGGATGAATCACAGACCTTGTTGACACTGATGGCTGTGAATTCACCCTTCAGTTAACATAACTAAGGATAAGTTAATCACAGGCTCCCCCTAAGACAAAAGGAGTGCTAGAGCTCATGGCAGGATGACAGCTGGCTCTTTAATCCTTGCCCTTAGCAGTTCCCTGCAGCGTCCAGGCACCAAAGCACACAGAGTGGAGAGAAGGAAGCGCTCCCCCAGACAGGGCCGGCTCTAGGATTTTTGCCGCCCCAAGCAAAAACAATTTTGGTGCCCCCGCCCAGTTTTTTCTTACCCCACCCATGGCCCCGCCTCAACTCCGCCCCTTCCCCAAATCCCCAGTCCTGCCTCCTCCCCCCAGGCTCTCAAGCCTAGGAGGGAGGGAGGGGGAGAAGCGCCGCGCGCGCCACGGCCGCTCAGGATCTCCCCCTCCCTTCCAGGTTTGAGAGCCTGGGAGGGAGGGCGAGCAGCGGCGCGCGAGTGGCAGCAGTGGAGGTGAGCTAGGGCGGACGGGGCACATTTTTAGGGGCGGCAGGGGTGGCATTCTGGTGCCGGCCATGCCGCCCCTAAAAATGTGCCACCCCAAGCACCAGCTTGTTTTGCTGGTGCCTAGAGCCGGCCCTGCCCCCAGAGAGGCTATGGACTCTCCGCTGGAAGGAAGGGGCCCTAACTGCCATTCTACTATGTCCCCAGCTCATTCTCATCTCTTCTCACCCCACCCTAATTTTAGCAGCTCCATCAAGCCAAGAGAGCTGGGCCAGGGGCCACTCCTTCTCCTGGCCCTGAGGAGTGGGATGGTGATGTAGCAGGTTGAGGTCCTGACTCCTCACTGAAGGCCTGGTTTGCAGAGGTGTTGAGGGCGTGCAAACTGCACTGACTGGAACTAGAGTTTTGGTGGCTGTGGCATCTCTGCTATTCAGACCCTTAGTCCATCCTGCTCATGGAGTTGAATTCACCTCTAGCCACGGCACCTGCTCTGACTCATTCGCCTTGCTGCTTCCCGGACACCAAACAGCGATGGGACGGGATGGGAATGACTTTCTGGGGGCCTAGAGGTGACAGGTTCTGGGTCCCACCCCCAATCACCTGAGCATAATCCAGCCTCTTCACCTTGTCCCCATCAGTTGGGCAGCTCCCCCAGGATGGATAAGGCTAGGACCACCAGCCCAGCCAGGCTGAGGTGCAGCAGGGGGCCGTAGATGGCCAGCAGCGCCACCTGCAGGAAGGATCTTCTCTGCCCCCCAGAGACTCTCTCTCCAAAGACCTAAACGCAACAGGGCACGAACCTTTGGCAGATTGCACAGAGCCAGGCTCCAAATCCTGGGGCTGGAACGGTATCACCCTATAGTGGCCCCAGGGGAGGTCTCAGGTACCACTTCCCACCCCACTGATGTTGCCCCCAGCCTTTCGTAGGGTGCAGTAATGAAGCCCAGGATAGGAGCTCACCATGTTCCTGACCCAATGCCCAAGGCAGGGCTGTTCTGCTTCCTGACTCACGATGGTGCTGGGAAACCCTCACGCCCACTCTGTGCTCCCACAGGGAGCCAGGAATCCATCTGGGATCTGGTCAGACAATAGCTGAGTGAGCGCTTCCCAGCTCACTGTTGCAGCGGCTCCCCTCTCAGACACTCAGGGATCAGTCAGGGAGATAAAGGCTGGATCTCTTGAGACACAATCCTGCATTGACTCACCCACCCAGGGGATTCCCTTTGTGCCACGTAGCGAGGGATGCCTGTAACACACACAAGCCATGGCCACTAGTGAGACTCCAACCCAGGCCCCTCAGGTTCTGTTAAGCACCAACCACAGGGCACCAGGCTGCCTTGGGGATCAAGAACCTCTAACCCCTGTGAGACCCAGGAGATGGCCCTAAGAAGAGCCACTTCTCTCTCACAGGCACAGATTATTGGAGAGAGGGAGGGAATTGTCCTGAACCCTCCCTTCACCCCAGAGAACTGCGGACATGGGCAGGGATTCTGAACCCCTGAATTATGAACAGAACGTCAGGAAGGAGACAGGTCAGCTGTGACTGACCACCTATCACCACAACCTCTGATCTAGTGCGACAATTACGGGACATAACCCAAAGGACATGGACAGAATCCTGAGAGCAGCAAAAGCCCTTCTACAGATCTAAAATAAGGGAGTCCCATACTCCCCCAGGTCACTGAGTCTCAGCCCCATGGGGAGGGGAAGGAGCTCATTTTTACAGAACATTCACCTATCGATGGACCATGACCTGCCTCCTTCTCCCACAGCACATCGGCTTTAGTATGACCTCCTGCACATTGCAGGCCATGAAATCTCACCCACCCACTCCTGTAATAGACCCCTAACCTCTGGATGAGTTTCTGAAGTCCTCAAATCATGATTTAAAGACTTCAAGTTAGAGAGAATCCACCATTTACACTAGTTTAAACCTGCAAGTGACCTGTGCCCCATGCTGCAGAGGAAGAAGAACCTCCCCCCTCCCCAGGGTCTCTGCCAATCTGACCTGGGGGAAAATTCCTTCTCCACCTCAAATACGGCAATCAGTTAGACCCTGAGTGTGGGCAAGTCCCACTAGCCTGACACCTGGGAAAAAATTCTCTGTAGTAACTCAGAGCCCTCCCCATCTAGTGTCCCATCACCAGCCATTGGAGATATTTGCTCCTAGCAGTCGCAGATTGGCTACATGCCGTTGTAGGCAGTCTCATCATACCATCCCCTCCATACACTTATCAAGCTCAGTCTTGAAGCCAGTTAGGTTTTTTGTCACCACTGCTCCCCTGGAAGGCTGTTCCATAACTTCACTCCTCCTCTGATGGTTAGAAATGTTTGCCTAATTTTGAGCCTAAACTTGTTGATGGACAGTTTATATCCATTTGTTCTTGTGTCCACATTGGCGCTTAACTTAAAGAACTCCTCTCCCTCCCTGGTATTTATCCCTCTGATGTATTTATAGAGAGCAATCATATCTCCCCTCAGCCTTCTTTTGGTTAGACTAAACAAGCTTAGTTCTTTGAGTCTCCCCTCATAAGGTAGGTTTCCCATTCCTCGGATCATCCACGTAGTCCTTCTCTGCACCTGTTCCAGTTTTAATTCATCTTTCTTAAACATGGGAGACAAGAACTGCACTCAGTATTTCAGATCAGGTCTCACCATTATCAATAAGATATGAGTCCAGCCAAAGATATCCCTCAGCTCTAAGGGTATTTCATTGTAGCAAATGGGGACGGTTTAATGTCTGAAGAGAGAATAGTCTTAAAGCCAAATGCAGGTGAGACAATGAAAATCAGCTGGCCCGGTTCTCCTCTCAGCCCTGTTCAGAAAATGGGGCTGAGCTGGGGTAGCTGGCAGGAGCACGTCACTCAATGTTAATGTTTTCACATTAATTTTGTATTCGGTGGCTGGCCTGGGAGATGAACTTTTTTCATCTGTGCCCGATTCTGAGCCCTGCAGGACTCCAGAATATCTACCCAAAATGCCCTTAGGAGAACATAATTCAATAAATTCCCTTGGCAAAGCTTCAGTTGTTCAAAGGCTTGATATTTGGTGGGCCCCCAGTGTAAGCAGCTAGATCAGGTCTCCAACTATTTGCATACCCAGTAGTGTTTCTGCAGCTCTGGCAGGGTGGGAAGAGCCTGTTTTAATCTAGATGCAGTATGAACTTTACCCACAGCTCTTAATGAGCTCTGAAAGCCCTTTGTTATAACTCGTTGTCCCCTCCATGTTCTCAGATAGTATTAGCTCCCACTGATGGTCTCAGAAAAAAAAGTCACAGGGTTAACTGGGATGTCCATGCATTTCAGCACAAGAGATTTTTACCACACCGTAAGGATCAGAGGACATCTTGACTCAGGAGACACCAACTCACCCCTACAGGTATGTTTACTAATGTGTAACTGACCAAGGACTGGGTTCTGAGCTCAGTGGCATCAGTGTGAGCTCTGTGTGTGTTCTCCCAGATCTCTTTCCATTCCGAAGCGTCCTGGAATCTGGTCAGGGCTGAGAGTTTGTCCATTGCCCACAGGGGGCTACGTATTCTGATGTATTTCTGGGGTTTGGGGGAAAGGAGGGATGGTCAGAACACATTTTTATTTATTTTTTTTTGTTTTTTCATGGACAATTTTGACAAGAATTAAGAGAGACAAGGTGGTTGAGCTAATATCTTTTATTGGACCAACTTCCGTGGGTGAAAGAGAGAAGCTTTCAAGCTGCACAGAGCTCTTCTTCATGTCTCTGAATAAGCTCGAAAGCTTGTTGCTTTCACCAACAGAAGTTAGTCCAATAAAAGATATTACCTCACCCACCTTGTCTCGCTAATATCCTGGGACCACCATGGCTACAACAACACTGCCAAAGACAAGGATGGAAATATTTTTATTTCTGTCAAATTTTTTGGTGGAAAATTTTGATTTTTGTAGGAAAAACAAAAACACTGAAAATGTCTGGCCAAACCTGGAAAAAAAATTGCTTTTGGGACAAAACATTTGGTGTTGGGAGTTTTCAGTTTTCTGACAACAAATGTTTGAAGAAAAGCCGACACTTTTAGTGAAGATATTAATTTAACTGAAAACCCAGTTTTCCACTGGAAATGAGTTTCAATGGAAAATTGTTGACCAGCCTCAGTGAAAATTGCGTGAGCTGACAGAGCTGGTGCCAGGTGCATCTGGGTAGCAACATGTCTCTTGCTGCTTGTGCAATGGCTGAAGCAGGGAAGCAGCTATGAAGAAGTAGCTGCCATGTCTCTCTCTCCCTCTCACCCCCTGCCCTGCTGCTGCAGCTATAATGGGAGAACACTATGAGAGGAGGCTTAATAATAGAAACATGCCATTTCTTCCAGGCAGAGACTCCAGAACAATAACACATAGTTCTTACTTAGCACTTTTCATCAGTAGAATTCAAAGCATTTCACAACCTTTAAAGTATTTATCCTCCCAGCACCGCTATGCGGTAGGGATGTGCTATTTGTCCCCATTTAAGAAATGGGAAACTGAAGCCCAGAAAGGCTAAATGATTAAAAGTTTGGTCAATAGAGGAAATATACTTAGACATCCCTAAGGTATTTCATTTGGTATCGCATGACATTTTACTTAAAAAAACCTAGATTAATATAAAATTAACATGGCACATGTTAAATAGATTAAAAACTGGCTAACTGATAGATTGCAAAATGTAATGATACACGAGGAATCATCATAGAGTATGTGTGTTTCTAGTGGAATCCCACAGAGATCGGTTCTTTGCCCTACGCTATTGAACATTTTTATCAGTGACCTGGAAGAAAATATAAAATCATCACAGATAAAAAGCTTGCAGATGACACAAAAATTGGGGTAGTGACAAATAATGAAGAGGATCAGTCAACTGACTCAGAGAGATTTGGATCATTTGGTAAACTGGGCTTAAGCAAACAATGTGTGTTTTAATACAGCTAAATGTAAATGTATACATCCAGGAACAAAGAACATAGGCCATACTTCCAGAGTTACTGCAGAGAATTCTTTCCCAGGTGTCAGGCTGGTGGGTCTTGCCCACATGCACAGGGTCTAATTGATCACCATATTCAGGGTTGGGAAGGAATTTTCCCCCAGTTCAGATTGGCAGACACCCTGGGAATTTTTTTTTTTTTTTTTTTTTTTTTTGCCTTCCTCTGCAACATGAGCCACAGGTTTAAACTAGTGTCAAAGGTGAATTCTCTATAACGTGAAGTCTTTAAATCATGATTTCAGGACTTCAGTAACTCAACTAGAGCAGGGGTAGGCAACCTATGGCACGTGTGCCGAAGGTGGCACGTGAGCTGATTTTCAGTGGCACTGGTCGAGGGGGCTCTGCATTTTAATTTAATTTTAAATGAAGCTTCTTAAACATTTTAAAAGCCTTATTTACTTTACATACAACAATGGTTTAGTTATATATTATAGACTTATAGAAAGAGACCTTCTAAAAATATTAAAATGTATTATTGGCACGCAAAACCTTAAATTAGAGTAAATAAATGAAGACTTGGCACACCACTTCTGAAAGGTTGCCAACCCCTTCACTAGAGGTTAGGGGACTATTACAGGAGTGGATGGGTGAGATTCTGTGGCCTGCAATGTGCAGGAGGTCAGACTGTATGTGGAGATGTTGGCAAACCAGTAAAGTGCTTGAAAACAGTATTGCTTATTGCTAAAAGCAGCCTCAGCTTGACCAAGGCAGGAGGAGAGGGGGTTTTGGTGCCACAAAAAGGGCAGCTTGACCCCACATCCTCCCTGATATGAATTGTGTTGAAGTTGCTGATAGTTGCATTTTAGAAGAGCAGGATGTGCCCTCAGGAATGTGTCTAACAGGGTCTCAAGGCTGCAAACTCTGGGAAAAAAACACACCTGGTTAATCAATAATCACAAGAAAACCTCTTGCTTGACCATTGAAACTGTTTGCTTAACAAGTTTTCTTTCAGGGGCATGTCATTGTGTTACTAATGTATAAAATAAGGGGGGAAAGTTTGAGGTAGTGGGACTCTTTGGGACTGGACTGGACTCTCCCTCGGGATACATCTTGTGTTCCCCACCAGCTGCCGCTGTGCCACCCGAGAGCCACACTCAGCCTTGGCAATTATCGAGGGTTGGGGGTGTTTTACTAACCTGTTGTGGAAGTGTGGAAGTGCTTGAGACTAAGTAAAGTTTAGCTTTAAGTGAAAGCACTCTTGTGTTGTCCTGCTTGTGCCAGCCAATATCGGTCAGACGGACGTGTCTCCCCTGATTTATTTCTTGACACCACCTCACACAGAGTAAAAGTTACCAAGAGCTTTGGGTTGAAAGAATCCCTGGTGGTCCCTTCTGACCTTAGTCTATGAGACTCTGAAAAAGATTTGGAGGTCATGGTGGATAATCAGCAGTGCGATGCTGTGGCCAATACTTTGACGTGTAAACAGAGGATTCCTGAGCAGGAGTGAGAGGTTATTTTACCTCTGCACTGCTCACTGGTGCAACCGCTGCTGGAATCCTGTGTTCAGTTCTGGTGCCCACAGTTCAGGAAAGATGTTGATAAACTGAAGAGGGTTCAGAGAAGAGTCATGAGAAGGATTAATGATTGGAAACTTTGCCTTATAGTGATAGACTCAGGGAGCTCAATCTATTTAGTTTAACAAAGAGAAGGTTAAGCAGGAACTTGGTCACGGTCTATAA
This sequence comes from Chrysemys picta bellii, assembly GCF_011386835.1. NCBI lineage: Eukaryota > Metazoa > Chordata > Testudines > Emydidae > Chrysemys > Chrysemys picta. Next base: position 23,683,184 of record NC_088802.1, on the reverse strand, counting down.
GTACTTACATGGGGAACAGATACTTAATAATAGGCTCTTCAATCCAGCAGAGAAAGGTATAACATGATCCAATGGCTGGACATTGAAGCTAGACAAAACCTGACTGGAAATAAGGTGTACATTTTTAACAGGGAGGGTAATTAACCATTGGAACAATTTACCAAGGGTCATGATGAATTTTATATCATTTGACAATTTTAAAACCAAGACTGGATGTTTTTTTTTTCCCAAAAGGTCTGATGCAGGAATTATTTTCATGCAGTTCTCTAGCCTGTGTTATGCAGGAGGTTGGAGTAGATGATCACAATTGTCCCTTCTGGCCTTGCAATATATGACTTGCCAAAGGTCACACACGCAGTCTGTTGCAGAGGAGGGAAATTGAACTCAGGTCTTCCAAGCCCCCAGTAAGCACCCTAACCACCAACCATTCTTCCTGGCCATGTGGGCTATTACATTACATGTGTGTGATATTGTTATGTGACAAACACCAGCCCCACACATGCTCAAACAGGCATAAGAATTACTCAGATTCCTGAATGGTGTTTTAATAATGAATAGCTGTTTAACCTGACCAGAATCAAAAGGTACCAAAGTGAGTGTTGGGTGCAAGCACGTCCTGAACTCCCTGGCCCCTGCATACCTCAGAGCTGAATCTAGCCAGTGAGTTGATTCACCTCTAAATTAGAGTGTGGAGAACTGTGTCTTTCCCAGCTTGTACCTTCCTCTGAACAATCTGCTTCGGACCATGGCTGGAGACCAGACATACCATGTCTCTGATCCACGATGGCAAGTCCCGTGTTCCTCTTAAACTGCAAACTGCAGAGATACAAGTGAAACTATTTGGCCAAAATTCAGCCCTAGCACAAGTAAGGTGATCTCCTTTGGCTTCAGTGGGACTGCATCCACTTCTTCTATGGGTGCAGCAGCCCCCCATATTCCATGTAACTATGGAAAAACTTCTGCTAGAGTTCCAGTGTTTAGCCCAGATTACATTTAAACAACCCAGGGAACGGTCTGCTATTACGTAGTATACAGGGCATAAGCCAGAGGCTCATACAGCTAACACTCATGGATTTCATTGAGATAGTCATCCTAAATGTTCCCTTTCTGAATTCCAGTTTTGATAAGGGGCTGGTACTACACAGGGGTCACTGAGGGCAGGGTGTGAAGGGGACAGGGCTGCATAGGGATCACTGAAGCAGGGGGTGAGGAGTACGGGTCTGCAGAGGGGTCAGTGAAGGCAGGGCATGAAGGGGAGGGGGCTGTGCAAGGGTCACGGGGTCAGAATTAAGAAATGCTGTGACTATAGAAATGATATTTATACTGCATATAGAAATTATGAAGCTCATTTCTGTGTCTTTCATCTTGAAAGGTAAGGGCTGATTCTGCCATAAATAAAGGTGTGAGTTCAAAACAGTGGGTTTGCCCAGGGTTAATTAATATGGATGAATGATTCTGAATAGCAAATAAGTTTGAGAAAATAGTTGGCTGTGATGGACACATCATCCAGACACAGAGGCAATATTGATCTACATTAATGACTGCCAGAAAACTATTCCCATATCTCTAACAGTAAAACAATGATATTTAGGGAGATTTATAAAGAATACACGGTCACTTTCACCTTTCAAAGTCCAATATTAATATTTTTTCCTGCAGCACAATAAGTAAAATCATCTTTATTTCTCTCTTCTTCCTTTCATAACCCCTGTCCCTCTGTAGAGCACCTCCCAGGCAGGAAATGTCCAACCAAACCACGAGGTCTGAGTTCCTTCTCCTGGGATTCTCTGACGTTCGGGAGCTGCAGATTTTACACTTCACAGTGTTTTTAGTCATTTACCTGGCAGCCCTGATGGGGAATCTTCTCGTCGTCACAGTCATAACCCTCAACCGCCACCTTCACACCCCCATGTACTTCTTCCTGGGCAACTTATCCATCCTAGACCTCTGCTACATCTCAGTCACCGTCCCTAAATCAATGGCCAACTCCCTAACCAACACCAGACGGATCTCTTTCTCTGGATGTGTCACCCAAATCTTTTTGTTTGTGTGCTTTGCTGCTGCAGAGATGGCCTTCCTCACGGTGATGGCATATGACCGCTATGTAGCCATCTGCCTTCCTCTGCGTTACAGAGAAATCATGAACAGAAGTGCATGTGTCCAGATGGCAGCTGGTTGCTGGGTCAGCAGCACAATCTATTCATTGTTTCTTACTGTTGATACCTTCAGGCTGCACTTCTGTGAGTCCAGTGTGATCGGTCAGTTCTTCTGTGACATCCTACAGCTACTAAAGGTCTCCTGTACTAATATACATGATCATGAAATTTTGATTCTTATCTGTTGCTCAGTCTTTGGCTCCATGGTCATTATTTTCATATTTGTGTCCTACATTCACATTTTCTCCACTGTGCTGAGAATCCCCTCTGCACACGGCAGGTACAAAGCCCTCTCCACCTGCCTGCCCCACCTGATAGTGTTTTCTTTATTTATGAGCACCATCATGTTCACCTACATGAGGCCAAAATTAATGTCCTCACTGTATCTGGACTTGCTGGCTGCCATATTCTATTCCGTGATGCCACCACTATTGATTCCTATGATTTACAGCCTCAGAAACAAGGCAATAAAACATGCTTTGGGGGAAATGATAGGAAGGGCATTTGTCATGACGAAAAATTAATCCCTCCCCCCTTGGTCCTAGAGATGGTCCAGATAACACACATGATGGAATAAAGCCATTCCCATGTTTCACCATGACTGATTGATCATTTCATAGATTACAAGGCTGTAAGGGACTATTATGGTCATCTAATCTGACCTGTTGCATAACACAGGACAGAGAATTTACCCCAGTGATTCCTGCATCTACCCGATATTTTGTGGTTGAGGTAGAACATATATATATATATATATTTAGAAAGACATCTTTGTTAATCTTCTCTATCCTTACATGTGATTTAGGAGCTGTGTGTGTTGGTCTAAGAGAAGGGATCAGACAGTTCCAACACCTTCCCCCACAAACTAGATACAGTCACAAAACCAGTGGTTGCAAGCCATTAAAGCTGAATGGGTCCGACAACCCAGAGAATGGCACACACAAGATGGGGCATAGAGGGCCTGGCTGGATACTCCAGCCTTCCGATGCAGAAGGAAGATTTCACACCACTGAGCAATACCATATGTGGTCCAGACAAACATGGAGTGTGAGGGCTTTCAACCCACCCTCCCCCAGTTTTATCTGGAAGAGGGAGACAGAATCACAGTGATAATATGAGCCCAGGCTGGGTCTCAGAAGCTTCTTGGCTTCCTAAGAGCATGTGAGTTGGTTCATGTCTTCTCCTGTAGCTCAAGAGGGACCCATCACACTCAGCTTGCAAAGAACGGTACGTTTAGATGGGACTAAATGTAGTGTCATAGTTCCATAGAGCTTAAGGCTAGAAGGGACCATTAGATCATCTGGTCTCACCTCCTGTATGATACAGGACATAAAATTTAACTCGGTTACCCCTGTATTGAGCCCGATAACATGGGTAAAACTAAAGTATTTCAGTCCTCAGCAGACTGAGCTGTTGTGAGCCGGTGATGAAGTAGGAATTTCTGCAATATTTTTATGAAGCCTGTGTGTGCCTCAGTTTCCCCTATGTGCTGCATTGTTACCTGGGGGGGGGGGGCAAGAGTTGTCTCCTGGAAGAAGTCAGGGCTCTCACCTGGAATCTGAACAAGGAGAGATGGAGAGAGACAAAGAGCTTGAAAAAATGGGGTTCACTACAGCTTGGCTGGGCTCAGGGCCAACCAGAAGGGACTTGGACCATGTTTTAACTTTCAGTTCTCTGTGCTAACCTAAGGACTTCCTATGCTGCATTCCACACCCTACTTTGTTGACAATGCTGTTTGAGTGACACTGCAAATGCTGGGTGAGGTGCATTAATCCCTGAAGAGTGGACAAATCTCTACCAAGAGCCTATCTCAGCTGGACTCGCTGAACAAAGCTCAAGGTGCAAAGCAGGAGGGCTGAAGCCCCAGAGGTTCATTCAAGTAGGTGGTGAGGCTTAGCCTATGCAGGAACAGTGAGACCCCTTGGGGGTCTGGCACACTGGAGGGTTTCCTCCTAGAGACTGTTCCAAAGCTGGGGGCGCAGCACCGATCCTGTGTATCTGTGACATAGCCACAGGTGGAGAACAGGAGAGATTAAGGTGTCACCAATACCTGAGGCCTCTGCAATGGCAGGGAGTTGATTAGGTGTGACATGCCCAGATGATCCCTGCAGGTGACCCAGGCCCCATGCTGCAGAGGAAAGTGAAAATTCCCAAGGTCCCTGACAATCTGAGCTAGGGAGATTCCTTCCCCACCCCAAATCAGGTGATCAATAGGGCTTGAAGCATGTGAGCCAGACCCACCAGCCAAGCATCTAGAAAAAAAGGTTCTCTGGGCAACCTCAGAGCACTGGTCCACCCTGTCCAGTGCACCAGCTTCAGCTTCAGAATAACGTGTGTGTCTGTGTGTGTGTGTGTGTGTGTGTGTGTGTGTGCACGCACATGTGTGTGTGTGGGTGTTGGGAGGCGGGGGGATGGACAGAATCCATCAGACCAATAGTGTATTGGGGGGGAGAGTCCTACCTGACGCTTGTAGCCCTGAAGCCCTGAAGCATGAACTTTGAATAGATGTGCGTCGGCTGTTTGTTGTTTTGAAACCTATTGTTAAAGGTTTGTAACAATTGCTGACTAAAATACTTTGTTTTAAGATGGGTGTTGGTCAATTTCACTGGTCACAGGTTCCTGGAGTGGAAACACAAATGCCTGAAACCCAGTTGGACCTGCAGGGTGATAAGCAATTGGTATGCAGGACAGAGTATCTAGATCCCAGTCTGAGAGTGGAAGGAGCGTGAGATTCCGCCTTGAGGCAGATGAGGGCAAGAGTCTCAACACCTGAGGTGGGTATTTTCAGAGAGACCAAAAAGCAGGCAGAGGTGTCTCTAGCCCATAACCAGCTCTACCCTTGGCACAGCCATATGACAGCATCACCTACCAGGAAACTACTGCAGGTCCTAACAACAAGGGTCCCAGGGAACAATTTCAAGTAATGAAAGATGAGAAATGGCTTAATACCCCTTGACTTCAAAGAGAGGAGTTTGGGCATCTGAGTGATTGCTCTAGGCACTGCTCAGCTAGGAAATATCTGGAAAGAAAAGGCCCTTCTCATTATGTGGGCTTAGGATGTGGAAGGTTTGATGCCCCAGATTTCTCTCCTCAGGACTGCTTGTAACAGGAAAATGCACAGAGTGAAGCACTATGGGAGAAGTGAATGGGGCCAATTTCATCCAGTGGGTCTGCAGCAGACCCAGGAATTAAACCTAGAACTCACAACACACATGGTCTGGCCAGCATGTCTTCTAACAAATCAGAGAAGCCCAAGTGATTGCAACGGACACAGGGACTTTCACTAGGGCATTTTGGGCTCTACCATCTGAGCCCAGCAAATATACCCCTGGGAAGGAGCTGGGTCCTTAATAATAGCAACACAGGGAAAAGGGGGCCTAGCATAAACTTTCAGAAGTTATTAGTGACTTGGGGTGACACAAACTGGGCACCCCCCAGAAAAAGAGACACCGTGAAATGAGCCTGATTTTCAGAGGCCAGGTTCTCAGCAGTTTCTATGGGTCAGGAGCCATTAAAGATGTCTCATCCTGGACACCCACAATTTCCAGTCACTTTTGAAAACTGAGACCAAATTGCTAATAAGAGCCCCTGGCCTACTCACTGAGCTTTGGGTGGGCTGCTGAAATGAACTGAACGTCCCAGTCAGTTCCTTGTGGGCAGAAGGATATATCATGCAAACTGGCCCATTGTCTGCAGCACACTGGTAGGTCTCTTAAGAGAGATCAAGGATTTAATGTGAGATGCAGAACAGATTTCTCGGGGCCCCTCTAGGAAATGGCTGAAGCTCTTTGCACAGAGTGGGATGAGGTAGGGTGAAGCCACTGCCAGAGCTTTACATTTTTTTTACTTAAATATATAAACATTCACTTTCTGGGATGACTGAAACTTTCAGGGCGAGGGAAAGACAAGCAGATGCAGAGCACCTGGTAGGCATCCCAAGGCTCTAAAAATGTAGGTCAAGATTAGGACCAAGGCTAAATCCGTTTTATCATTTTACATTCTTCAGCGCATTATTTCAGTTACGGTTCCACAGGGCACGGCAGAGTCAATTATATTTTCTTCCATAGGCCCATGGCGGCCAAATGCTTTCTGGTGTAACCCTGCAGAAGTAAACGGACTCACAGCAGGGATGTGTCCAGCCCATTCTATTGAGTTATTTCTTCCTGAATCCACTCCAGTTCCCCATTGGGGATAACCAGAGCAGTTTGCTCCCCGTAGTTGGCTCTCAGGGAACCCCCACAGGTTGTTAGTTTTAGTTGCTATTGTTACCTGCATTCCTGAGCTGTTGGGATGGTCCTTGTACACTATGCAGAAGCTGAACATGGGGGCAAGGTGCTTCAGGGTGTCCAGAGAAAGTGTGACAGTTCTTGACTTTAACCCCGCACTGGCCATTGGAAAGCAAATGAGGTCTCATTTCACACCACAGTCACCTGTGGCTATCACAGAAAGCTCATTGTAGACAGGGAGTGGCTGGCTTGGGGCACAGGGAATGAGGTAGGTCCCTTAATCGTTAGGAACCTTCTTCAGAGCAGTCCAATAGAGTAGTGTCCAGAAGCTGCCTACTTTCCGACCCCTGTGAAAAGGGTGGGTGACGTTTCTCAAGATCCTGTGCAAAAAAGCAGAGCACCTACCCCCAGCCAATCCATATGAGCTAATTGGCTCCTTCGGGAGACTCAGCAAAGACCCAGGATCAGCCCTGACTCAGAGAGACCGTCTCACAGCACGAGAGGGGAACTCAGTTCCCAGCTCCCATTAAGTCATTGACCTCTTTGTGGAAATTGCACCAACCAGCAGAGGGCACAATCATGGCAAACATGGCAAGGGCGAGGTTTCTAGAGATGGACCAGAGCCAGAACCACAACACAAGCCCTTCTTACCCAAATGGCTCAGGTTGGGCTCATTTCTGGATATTTCAGTCAATAATTGCATCTTCATTCTGCTGAACTATTCCCAGTTTTTTTAAAGAAGAAAGTGATGAGTTATGCTCCCATTGGAAGCATTGGTTGCGGGGGGGGGGGGGATTAGAGGGGGCGGCTCATCATATTAAAAATTCAAAAAAGATTGGCAGAAGGGAAATCCCCTATTCTGGCCAGCTCTTGTCAAGAAAGATTATTTTCACCCTCCTTCTTTGTGTGTTTTGACAATAAATTTTTTGAGAAGTGAGGCCTGATCAAGCTCTTCTAAGCTCCAGAAGAAGTTCAGAGCATCATGGAAAGCCACCAGTCCCGTTCCTCTCTGCATTGTCACAGTAGCATTTAGATGTGGGACAGGGTTCCAAAGAGGAACGGGAGAGCTTGTGTCCAAATGGCAGCCAGTGCCTGGGTCAGTGGGATTCTCTGCACACTGGGAACACGTTTGCAATATCCTTTTCCAGAGGCATGGTGGTGGATCAGTTCTTCTGTGAAATCCCCCAGCTACTCAAGCTCACCTGCTCTGACACATATCTTGGTGAACTTGGGGTTATTCCATTTGATGTGTGGTTAGCCCTAAGTTGTCTTGTCTTTATAACTGTGTCAGATCTTGACCATAATGCTGAGAATCCCCTCTGAGCAAAGGCCAGCATAAAGCCTTTTCCTCCTGCCTTCCTCACCTCATCATGGTCACCTTGTTTCTTCTCACTGCCACCTTTGCCTACATGAAACCCACCTCCAGCTCTCCCTCAGGACTGGATCTCATGGCAGTTGTTCTCTGTTCTATTCTGTTGTGCTTCCCATGACGAATCCAATCATCTATAGCAAGAGGAATAAGGAGCTCAAAGCTGCTTGGAGAAAGCTGACGGCATAGATATTACACACCAAGAATAAAATGTCCAGCTTTCTCCCATGACCACAGTTTCATTTTGTGTTTTTTTTATAAATATAATCAATTTATGGCAAAATTGTTTCTATGAGAACATAGTGTGCAATCTGTTTATAGAGTAGTGAAACTCCAGACTTACTCCACTGAACTCCATTGAGTTACTGCGGTGTAAATAAAATAATCTATCTACTGAAACTAGTTAAAATGGGAAACTGAATCACAAGTCCACCTAATTTTGGTGTAATCAATTTTCACCTTTATTTATAAATTTTCAGACCAAATTATTTTCTCTTTTATCTTCTCAGCCTATATATTTATGTCAGACAATAAACAGATAAGATGGAACAGGTAGGTGCCCAAGTTATCAATTCCTATTAAAAGTTTTAAATTAAAAGGTAATGACTTGCTTATTTAACTCTTTCATTTACCAGTCTGTTTTCTAAAATGCATTGCCTTAATAACTTTAAGCTCTTAATGCCTTATCTTTTAAAGTTATAAATACAATTCTGGCACCATTCATCTTTAATTGTAAGCTTGTCATGTATGTTGTCCTGTGTTGTCGCATGTGTCACATGACTACTTTTTTGTTTTGTTTTTATTTTGTTGCAACAAAAGCCAATTTTATACTTTTTTTAATATAAGTAGTACCACACTATTTTAATATTATGTTGGGTTATAACCATCATAATACCAATTAATTAATTTTTTTTGCAAAGTTCAAAAAGGCCTCAGTTATAAATATATGTACATATATTTCTGCCTCAATGACTAATGCAATTGCAAAAAAAAAAAAGGATTATCATTTATTAATCACAGGGTTTTTTTATTCAAAATAAAAACTGTAAGGGAAAAACCTCCACATTAATGCAAACGGATATGAGAGTCTTTGCTTGCTTGATTGTCTGATTGGTGGGTCTTGCTCACATGCTTAGGGTCTAACTGGTCATCAGATTCAAGATGGGAAGAAATTTCCCCCCAGGTCAGAGTGGTGGGTATGCTGGGGATTTTTCACCTTCCTCTGTAGCATGGGGCACAGATCACCTGCTGGGATCATCTGGGCACATCTCACCTAATCAATTCCCTGCCACTCCAGAGGCCTCAAGATTGGTGGCATCTCGGGCTCTGCTGTTCTCTGCCAATGGCTCATAACAGTGTAGTCTCCTGAGGACTGAAATCCTGAGTTTTACTAAAGTCATTGGGCTCAATATAGGGGTATCTGGGTGACGTTTAATGGCCTGTGATATACAGGTAGTTGGACTGTAAGATGTCATGGTGCCTGTTCTGGCCCTAAATGCTGCAAAACTATGAACACTATGAAGCATTCCTTTAAATTGTCCGCAAAAACCTTTATTAGAAAATATATCTATTTGACTTGCAAAGCCAAGGACTCAAAAGTTGAAAAATGCCTGATTTGTTTTTGCCTGCATCCATACTGTGCACTGAGTGAGGCAAGGCTCCTGGTGAATCATCCTTCCAATGACTAAGTATTCATGTAGTGGAACAGACTCAACAGCTTTAACGGTCAGGATTAGAGTGACCAAGAGAATGACTCTGATTCCCCTCTTCATAATATCTCATGAGGTGAATGTCAAGGGAGCATAGAACTTGCCACTTCTATTGACCCCAGGAGTGGTGTGTGCACCTCACTGCTGACAATCAAAGCACTAGTCAGATTCGTTGTCACACTAGTGTCCATTGGCATAGCTCTTTTATAGTCAATGGAGCTGCATGAATTTACACCATCTGAGGATCTGGGCCGAGATGTTGCTTAATCAAATGCATTAAAAAAATAGAACAAATTAGAGCCCAAGCCCAACAGACCTAGCAAAAAAGGTCCCCCAGTTCTGTCAGACAATAGACTAAAAATTTTCCCATGAAACTAAAATACTAAAACAATAGTGTATGTTCTGTGCACACATTTACTGCAATCTGTACTTGGCTGGCAACAGCACTGCACAATAAATATGGTACTAGAACAGGTGGTCTGTGTTCTGGTCCCATTGACCTTGAGTATGTACCTTCAGGGTCTAAGGCAGGTTTGTACATACTTTGTGCACCTAACTCCCTTAGACTCCCTTCAACATGCCAGCCGAAAATGAGAACAAGAACAACCAGGCAACAGTGGCTAGAGAGGTGATCAAGACACTAGGTTAGCTAAAGTCTCTGTGTCTCAGTTTCTCCAGGCATAACATGGGGCTTAATCACTGAGAGTGGATAAATAACTCACAATGAATTCTTAATTAGGGCCTGGCTCACATTTTTTTTCTCCATGCAAGTACTGTGAACCTTCTCTTTGTTAAGCTAAGTGTTGATATACTGTTTGTTTGTTTTGTTTTGTTTTGTGGAAAATTGGGTTTTCAGCTAAACAAATTTTTTCTCAGAATCTTTTCTTGAAAAAAATTATTATTATTGGAAAACTGAACACAAACAAAAAATTGGTTTTCAGCTTAAAATTTGCATTTTTCAGCTGAATTTTTCACTGCCAAAAAGTGAAAAATAAATACATAAATAAAAGTTATATTTTGGGGTTCTGGTGAAAATTCAAAGTTTTGCAGAGGAGAATAATAATTTTGACCAGCCATAGATATTAATTAATTAAGTTGATACTAAAAGTCTAAAAGAGTTCAAATTGTAATTTCACATTTATGTTCTTAAATATCCCCTGAATATTAGTCCTCAAAAATATATTTAATTGAAATAGCAAATTTACTGTGCTGGTCTGTGGAGTTTGTCTCAACTTGTGACTCATTTGATTCTCAACCATCAGGATTGTTTAGTGGTCTATCTACCTGTCATGCACCCATCATTGTATTAACCCACAGTCATTTCTATGAGTTCAATGCAGTTATGCTGATTTACACGGGCTGGGATCTGGCCCACTCTCTCCAACGGAGCTGTGTCAATTTACACCAGCTGGGGAATCTGTCCCATTACCCAGTTTTAATTCCATATTCTGTGCCTGTGAATCTGCACTGAAGAGAAGTCAGAAGTTCCTAACCTATCTGCACTTTTTTAGTTCTTTGCCTTTGGGATTAATTAGAAGTGTAACTTTTAATGGTTTCAGAGTGATTTATTTCCACTGGGGACAGAACTTTGGAGAAATTCACTGTAGCTAAGATTTTCTGTATCTGATCTTCTTCTGGGGATGAATGGCCCAACTTTCTTTCTTTCTTTCTTTCTTTCTTTCTTTCTTTCTTTCTTTCTTTCTTTCTCAATAATTGCATTTTTTTCTTATCTCAGACAATGGCTCATCAAGCGGCAGGTACAATGCTGCATGACATTTTAAAAATGGTTAATTCACACGGGTTGTAGGTATGTCAGAGAGACTAAAAGGATTTGAAGGGCCAGATCCCCATCTGGTGTATATTACCCATAATTTTACTGAAGTCAATGGGGCTTGATCCCCAGTTGGTGTAAATTGGCATAGTGCTAAAGAGTTATGCCATTTTTCATGAGCTGTGTATCTGTGCATTGATGCTTAATTTTGTGTTTGTTCTGTAGCTGAGATTCTCATTGCTTAACATCACCCTCCCAGACTCTCTACTGATTCAAGCTGGAGTCATTGTGTTGGTTACACTCAGGGCAGACCTCTGCTTTCAGAGCTATTGGCTCTGAGTCTTTGCAGACTCAGACGGGCATTGTTGCATTGGTTCACTCAGGGCAACTCCCTCCTCTCAGAGTGATTGGCTCAGGTTCTCTGCAGACTCAGGTGGACATTGCTTTGTTGGTTACGCTTTGTCTATTTTCTTAGGTTTGGATAATACTTTCAAGCTTTTCTTGCCAACCACTAGGACTAGAAAATTACTATTGCTTAGAAAATAAAAGTTGAGATTCTGCTGCAATGTCATGACTCCTAGAGCTGGGCCCTGGAGATTGGCCTATAGTGTTTAAACCTTCCAAATGTTTTCCTAATATAACCTTTCCATACCCACAATTGTTGTAGCTTATGCCAACATATTATGTGAACATGAATGGGCAAGGGACATGGTCTCCATAACTGTGCCTGGGTGTTGAGGCAGTTGGTGTGATCATGAATGAGAGGGAAAGTGTTCACAAGATAATCTCTCTATTGACGTGGCCCGTGAGCTGAAAAAAAAATTGTGATGCACACTTCCCAAAGTCTTCAGCTGGTATTTTCAAAGGGTCCTCATTTTCAATGCTGCCCAGCTACTGTGAACTGTCAGATATCCAGTGAATGGAATAACCTTTAACTTATACCCCGCTGGGAGAAAATTGATCTGTGTAAACTAGAGGTAAGAGGGTCCCTATCTCAGCTGAGGTGGGAGCAGCCCTACATTATCAACCCCCCAAACTCCTGCTTTTGAAAATCCTACAAGACACCTACATACCTTTAAAAATCTGGCCCTTTGGTGTCCTAAAATCACCGGCATTCACAAAGCCTGAGTTAGGGGCCCAGAAGTCCTCAGAGCCCTGGCTCGAGACGGGTTCTCAGTGTTCCCAGGCTCTCTGCTTCTGAGTCACAGCTAGAGATGGGGATTCCAGGGCTTTCAGTCTCCCGGCTCTGTGGTAGGGAGGCTGAAAGCCCTGGCATGGCAGGGCTGCCCTGGAGCCATGGACCCTGAGAGACTGGGCTTCCCAGCTTGGCAGGTAGGTAGGGCTCAGTGGCCAACCTGCTTTTGCTTCACTGAAAATTCATGGAACTCAAAAGTTCCTGAGTTCTATGACTCTTTGAGTTCTATGAATCCGCATTTTTGGACAAAACTCAGTTTCATTGGAAAATTTCCATCCAGCTCAACATGTTAACTACCTGTTATTGTCTCTGCCAGAAGCTAAAATTAAAAAAAAAAATCCGAGAAAGAAACAAGAACCAAACAACTGCACTGATACCACAATCATATTTTTTACCCTGAAGGGAAGAACAAAATGTCTCTGGTTCCTCAGTGTCTACTAGGGGCTTTGATATGGCTACTGATTTTATGTGGATGGTGCTCAGATAGCATGGTAATGGGTGTCAGTGTGGAATCCTTAGATAGATAGATAGATAGATAGATAGATAGATAGATAGATAGATAGATAGATAGATAGAACTCTGCAAGTCCTTCTTACATGTGATTATAGTTGGCACCTGACATCGGGTAGGACTCTGCACTTAAATAGGTCCCCTGTCTCTTTGTCATATACTAAAATTAAGACTTCCAGACCCACCAGTCATGCTTAAACCCCCCTCCCCCCATCACTTGCAGACTCCCTATACAACAAAAAACTTGTTCCATACAACAGGACCTGTAGGTGAAATGCAACAAAAATCGAAGGCCCCAGACTTCAGTCTTGATTTCTCTGAGTGACAGTCCTTCAGCAAAGTAACATCCACCTTTCTCAGGTAGGGGAGCTGCAATGAACAAAGAGTGATAGACTGCTATTGAGCAAGCCTAGGCTTCTGCATTCACCATGTCAATATCTACCCAGATAATAAAACACAGAGTTCATGATCTGATGCTGTCATATCCCACTCTGTCACACCAACATACAGAAACCCAAAAGCCATCATACCCCAAGCAAAGTTTTACCCCCAAAAAGGAGAAGAACCAGAGAATCTATGAAGTCCACTGGGTACTTTCTAATGGCTACTGATTTTATGTGCAAGGTACTCAGATAACATGGTGAGGGGCGGCAGTATAAAAGCATGAGATAGATTTTCATCTTACTTATACCGGTATTAACCTAGAATAACTCCACTGACTTGGTGGAGTTAGTGTGGATTTACCACTATAAATACAGCATTTTGCATCGAAAAATCACACACCATATTCTTATGGAGACAATAATGTCATCAGTTGATTGTATTTGTAAAAAAACACAGATAAAACCATGTTCATAAGAGAAATGCAGACATTTTATTCTTGATCAAACCTCCACCCAGTCAGTTTCCTCAGAGAAGCTTTGATTTCCTTGTTCCTTATGCTGTAAATGATCGGATTCATCACTGGCGGCAGCACGGAATAGAGAACAGCTACCACGAGATCCAGACCTGATGGAGAGCTGGAGATGGGTTTCATGTAGGCAAAGGCAGCAGTGGAAAGAAACATGGAAATTACAATGAAGTGAGGAAGGCAGGTGGAGATGGCTTTATGTCGGCCCTGTTTAGAGGGGATTCTCAACACCGTGATCAAGATCTGAACATATGTCACAATTATAAAAGCAAAACAACTTAGGGTTAAACACGCACCAAATACAATAACCCCAACTTCATTGAGGTATGAGTTAGAGCAGGCGAGCTTGAGTAGCTGGGGAATTTCACAGAAGAACTGATCCACCATGTTGCCTCCACAGAAGGTTATTGCAAAGGTGTTCCCGGTGTGCAATGAAGAATAGAGAATTACACTGATCCAGGCACTGGCTGCCATTTGGACACAAGCTCTCCTGTTCATTATAGTCTCATAGTGCAGTGGTTTGCAGATGGCGACGTATCGATCGTACGCCATGATGGTGAGTAAGATGAAGTCGGCTTCAGCAAAGAAGACGAGGAAAAAGACTTGGGTGACACATCCAGAATAGGAAATGGACCTGGTGTTCATAAGGGAATTGGCCATAGATTTGGGGATGGTGACAGAAATGGTACCGAGGTCTAGGATAGACAAACTCATCAGGAAGAAGTACATTGGGGTGTGAAGGTAGTGATCAAGAGCTATGGCTATGATGATGAGAAGATTCCCTGTCAGGGTTGCCAGGTAAAGCACTAGAAAACCCATGAAGTGCAAAATCTGCAGCTCTCGAACATCAGAGAATCCCAGGAGAAGGAACTCAGTTATGTTAGTTTGGTTGGACATTTTCTTTCTTAGTTCATCGTGCAATGGCTGTGGAGAGAAGGACAAGAGCAATGATCAGGGTTATAGAGAGAGAGGGAATGACTCTGATTCCCCTCTCCATAATATCTCATGATGTCAATGCCAAAGGTGCACAGCACTTGTCACTTCCATTGACTGGAGTAGTGAGGGCTCCTCACCGCTCACAACCAGAGCACTACCCTGGTGCGTTATCACAGGAGTGTAAATTGGTGTCGCCCCCTTAAAGTTACTGGAGCTGGGTCAGTTTACACCATCTGAGGATCTGGCCCAAGATGTGGCTTGATCAAATGCAGTATGAAAGATGGAACAAAGTACAACCCAAATCCAATAATTTTAGCCAAAATTATGCCCCTATTGCTACAGACAGCAGGCTCACAACTTGCCCAACTAAACTAAAATACTAAAATGCCAGCATAGTCTGATTCCCACTTAACTGAGAAATACAGCATAGAATCACCCAGCTTCCCACATGGCAGCTTTTCTGTGATGATTCCACCCCTACATCCCACATACAGCCTGATGCCTACTTACGCGTTGATTTATGCACCAGATCCAAGCTGCACTCCCATTGCTGGGTGATAATGGGCTAGTACCATCACTCAGTTACTGTTAGGTTGTATGGTTTCCCTCTGTGACTTTATCTCTGTGCTGTCTGAGTCAGTGAATGTCAGGAGACTTCGGTTCTAGTCTTGCCTCTGTCACTGCTGCCTCTCTTTCCTCCACCTCTCTTTGTCTGTCTTGTGTACTTTGAATGCGAACTCTTTTGGGGATGGATTGTGTCTTACTATGTGCATGTTCTATGAACCTGTTGAGAGTATTTCTGTTTATCAGGCAGCAGTGTGGGACAGAGGCTATGATGGTAGAAGAAGAGAGCTGGGTTCTAGCTCCATCAATCTCCTGCATGTCCTTGGGCAGGGTCAGGAAAGACAGGCTTTGTCTGAGAGCTTCGACTCTCTGGGCTTCAGTTTAGATAGGTTAGTATGTTTAAAACAGATTCTCTGGGCTACCAACTTTGCTACTTACTCAGTTTTACCATCCTGCAGCTACCCGTTTGAAACAGACAAACACGGCTGCAATAGAGGGAATGGGGTTGGAAATTGTGGTGTTATTGGACAATATTCATGTTCCCCACCCTGGCTTAAAGCTAAGTTTCCAATTAGGAGTAGTCAGACAATTTCTACTTTAGTTCAAAGGAAAAGTCAGTTTTCAGTTGAATATATTTTCATGAAAAGTCTCTGATATCCATAAAAGTGAAAACATTTTTTTGTTTATGACTAACATTTTTCAGTTACCAACAGTTTTAGGCTGAAACTATTTGGTTCTCACAACCTCAATGAAAAGTCAATTTTTTCTGGTGCAAAAAAAAAAATCTGATCATCTCCAGATGTCTGCATAATTTGATAGTCTTAAAGAGTTCTAATTGCAATTCATATTTCTGATATTAAATTTGCCCCATATATTAATACTCTAACATATTTAATAGAAAACTTACTTTGTTGGTCTTTATTCCAATTTGCGATGCATTTGATCCTGCAGTGTTAGGAATCATTGATCATTATCTATCTATCTATCTATCTATCTATCTATCTATCTAACTATGCACCCACTGCCAGGATTATTTGGTTCTCTCTCTCTCTCTCTCTCATGCCCCCATCACTGTATTATCCAGCAGCTTTTGTCACGTCTCTTGCCTGGATGTCCTGAGTTGCAGCGTCTCTCTGCAGTTCCTAGCACAGACGGGTGCTCCCTGCTTCCCTCCTAGGGCAGGCTTGGGTGAGAGGCGATGGACTAAATTGGATCAAGGACTGAAAGACACTCCCAGCTCTAGAGCTGATCCTGGCTTGTGCCGGATTCAGACAAGGTCACAGCCCAGGATATCCCTGCTCTGGGGCTAAATAGCTGAATCTGGTCTCCAGGGCTATGACCCCAGCTCTGCTCTCACCTCAGGAGCAAACCACCCTGACAACCTGCCTTAGTTGATCCTAACCCCTCAGAGGGGGAACAGCACCTGCCCTGGATCTCACACAATGGTAGCATCTCTTGAAGACCTTTTAGTTAAAAACAAGGCAGGGCTGGATCGCAAAGGTGGTCCCCACAGGATGGCAAAATAAAACATATATTTGTAGCACAGACATGGGATCTACAATAGCTAAGAGCCTAGTGACACCAGAGCCTCAGTTGGCCTGGAATAGCCTGTTCCTTCATTAACTCCACGTAATCACCTCTAGGGAAGCAGAGATGTTTTTCTCCTGCATTGCACCAGCAGCACTTGGGATGCAGCCACCAGAGGAACCCACAGCTCAGTCTGCCCTGGCTGCTTGAAGTTTGTCACTAAGAGACAAACACTAAAAACTAAGGACCAGGTCCTGAGCTGGTGTAAGTTGATACACTTTCACTGACTTCAGAGTAGCGAGGGCTATTTACACCACTTGGGGATCTGACTTCCATGGAGCTACATCCATTTATACCAGCTGGGGGTCTGGCCCATGACACAGTTTCCAACCCATATTCTTTGCCCGTGAAACTGAACCAAAGAAGAGTCAAACTTTCGTAACCAGTCTGCTTGTCCTAGCTCTTTGTCCATTGGGATTAGTTACAAGTTTAATTTGTAAGAGTGACAGAGCGATTCATTCCCACTGGGGACAGTGTTGTGGAGATTTTCTGCATCTAATCTTCAACTTTTATTGGGATGAATAGCCCAGGTTTCTTTCTTTCTTTCTTTCTTTCTTTCTTTCTTTCTTTCTTTCTTTCTTTCTTTCTTTCTTTCTTAAAATAAAAGGCTCCTTTGACTGCAGATGCACTGTTTAAAAATGTGTAATTTACACTAGACATTCATGTCAGAGAAACTGATGAAATACAAAGAGCCAGAGGGTATAAATCAGCCCTAGATCTATTGGTATCAATGGATCTGATCCTCAGCAAGTTCAAATCAAGGTAGCTCCACTGAAGTGAATGGGTCAGAGCCCCAGTTTTTGTAAATCACCTCTAGCTGCCTTGGAGTCAAAGGGTCCAGATCCCCAAACAGCTGTTGTGTAAATCAGCCATAGCCCCACTGAAGTCAATTAGACCAGTTCCTCAGTGGATGTAAATTGGCATAGTGCTATGGAACTGGGCCAGGTGACATGAGCTGAATATCTGTGCCATCATGTCTAGCTTTTTGCTTGTTCCTGTATCTGAGATTCTCATTGCTGAACATCACAATCCCATCTCAATGCTCATGGAATATTCCAATAGCAGAGTTAATAGAAACCTGCAAGATGGGTACCCAACCAGTAAATGAACTGATGAATATTATTACCATCACAGCAACGCCCCTATAGTTAAGGTTGCACCATGACTTCTGTTTAAATGTCCTCCTTTCTTAAAAAAAAAAGAACATGCTTCGCCAGATTCTTTTGAAATTTAATGTGCCTTAGGAGGGTGCTGGGTAGGATTAGTGACCTACATTTTGGGTCATTTGAGCTAAGGTTTGTGTAGATATAAGCCCAGTTACAAGTTCCTAGGTTTGACTGACAAAAGTTTTACCGACAAAAGCGGTAAAGATAGTAAAGTCTGAAGTGTAGACATAGTGGTAAAGGTGGTAAAAGCTGTAAAAGCTGATATGGCCTAACTCTGTTGAATTACACTGGGTGAGTAAGAGGAGAAACAGCTCCATTTACTCTACTAGAGTTACTCTTTATTTACACCAGGATGAGGGCGAGAAGAATGAGTCTCATTGAGTCCAGTGGAATTACTCCTGGTTTCCATGGAGGAAGTGTATCAGCACCAATTACCAGTGTGTGAACACACAGTAATGCCATTAACACCTCTCTGTTTGAACTGGGGTAAGTCAGCTTGGAAGCCTCAGCCCATGTTTGTAGCCCTCTCCATTCCTAACTGTACAACACTGGAATGGGTCACTTCATTTCCTTCTCTACCTACATTTCCATCCATACAAATGTCCTTTGCTTGATGTGGCCACCTCTCTATGGAATGGGGGAAAATGAAACAAAAAACTGAAGTGAAGGAATTTCCATGGAGAAATTTGCTCTAATGAAGACACAACGTGCACCTCTATGATCAAACCCTGGAATTGCTGAAGTCAGCGGGAGCATTCCTAGTGACTGCAGTGGGCCTTCCCTGCTGTGTAAGAGCTGAGGGTTGTGTGGCTGAAAAAAGAAGACTACTTCTATCAGAAAATTGCAAATTAATTTGAGATGGGCCCAGCTCTGGGCTCTTTATTGGGATCCTCGCTTCCCCAAAGCTCAGGCGAGAGGGCTTAGGATCTGAGGTTCTGGTTCCGGACTAAGGCCCATCCCTACAGAACCCACCTTTACTTTGACTGGCAACAATTGGCCCCTTTGATGGCTATCGCAGTCTCCATGGAGAGACCATATAGTGAACGGGACTGGGAGCCCAACCTACCCTCTCCCATTTTCCCATCTCCTCAGGTCCAGACTGGTCCATGGTCTCTGCTGAGGCTGCTCACAGGGAGTTAACAGGTTCCAGTTTTGATGGATGAGATGTTTAGTGGGTGCTTTCATGACATGTCCAAGAAGATGAGGCACAAAACCAATTTTTCACAGAGGTCAGAAGGGGAGGATACTGGGGCACTGCTCACTGAGGCTGGGTTGAATAGGTGACCTAGACATGAAAGCAGCTGCTACATCTGTTATCTCCCAAGCCAGCATGTCCCATCCTGCACTGAGATGGCTGTAGCATTCATGTGGACATGGGGTGTGAACTGAGACCTCCTCTCCTTTCATATGGCCAGTGCTGGAAGTTAAGACCAGAGACTGTCCTGCTATCTAAAGATGCCTTATCAGGGAACAGAGAGACAAGGTGGGTGAGGTAATATCTTTTATTGACCCAATTTCTGTTGGTGAGAGAGACAAGCTTCGAGCTACACAGAGTTCTTTCTCAGGTGTGGGAAAGGAACTCAGAGTGTCACAACTAACTACAAAGTAGAACAAATAGTTTGGCATAAGTAGTTGGCACATATTCAAGGGACCATCTAAGGTGAATTGTCCCATTAACACCCCTGTAGTCATAGGAAAAAATAACAGGGTAGTGAGTAGAAAACAGCTTAGCAGAAGGGACCCAATGTATTCTCAGTGGAAAATCACTGATTTCCCTGGAGAGGCCCCAGGAATGGGCTTGGCCCTCTGGAGGAACCAGTGACTGACTCTGCAGCTTCTGTGCAATTAGAGCAGATACAAGGGGCTGTGGGTGCTGCAGAATCTGTAACCATACAGCGAACTTTTACTACAGGCCATGAGCTGTGACAGTGATTTTCAGAGTGACTTCAGGGAATTACATGCCCAGCTGCCATTGACTGCACAATAGGAGTTAGGCAACTAACGTCCTTAGACCCCTTTGAATATCCCAGACTTCATATACAGAGATTTCTGTTTTGTCCCCTTGTATCCTCATTTTCTTTGCACAACCCGAAGCCTAAGCGGCCAGATGATTAACCCAAAGTTCTGAAGTCTGACATTTTTCAGTAGTACATTTAGAAGCCCAGGTGGCAGCTGTGCGATCTTCCCCCACTCACCACTCCCTGGAAGTATGCTTCTACCCTGCCCTGGAGGGACCTTTGCTATATATGACAAAGGATTCCTTTCTGCATACTCCTGGACCTCTCTATAGTAATGGAGAACAAGGATGCAAATATATTTCCAGTGATGTTGACGTTTGTGTGGTGGGGACACGTCTTCCAGGAACTGCACAAAGATCCCCAATCCATTTCTTAAGGCCACCATGAAGCCATCACAAGGCACAAACTTTGATGCTTATGCCAACATAGTCACTAGCGGCCTACCAGGGGAATGGTCCCTGTGCACCTCTAGGCAGCGATGAATGCAAGGCTAGATGTTGAACACTGCAAAGCTCATGGATGGATGTTTCTGCTTGGCCGAGGATGAAGAGAGGGGCCATTTGTAAAATCTGACAAGAGATAATTTTCCACTTGACAAAGCCCTCAGCTGGCATTTTTAAAGTGGCCTCATTTTCAAAGCTGCTCAGATACCACTGACTGTCTGATATCCAATGAATAACAGCCTTTTACTTATACCCTGCTGGGACCAGATTGTTCTGCATGATCTAGAGGTGAGATGGTCCCAGCTGAGATGGGAGCAGCCCTATATTTTAAAACCTCAAACTCATGAGTGTTTGGTCCTGGGGTCTGTGTTCGGCTCATGTTAAAGAGAGAGGGCCATCTGTAGAACCCATTTCTGGATATGGCTGCAGTTTACAAAGTCCTTCAGTGTCAGGAAGGGCTCAAAATAGTGGTTTTGGATCTGTCTCCAGTCTTCTGGATGATATTGTTAAAGCCTCTAAGGGGATATCAGACACTCAGGGCTAGATTCACAGAAGGAATTAGGACCTGAGTTTTTATTTAAGCATCTAGTGGGACTTTCAAAACACCCTTTGATTTCAATAGGATTTAGGTACCTAAATACTTTCGAAAATCCCACCAGGACACCTAAATTCCTTTAAAAAACTTGCCCTTAGGTATCCTAACACTGACCATTGCAGCACTAACTTTTAGGCACTTAGAAAATGGTCCAGGAAGGCTCCGTGGTCAGGGGGCTGTCCATGCCCGTGGGACCCATGTGTGTGGGGAGGCCTGGGCAGTTGGAGAGCGGCGGCTGCTGGCCGGGCACCCAGCTCTGAAAGCAGTGCTGACGTCAGCAGCAGCGCAGAAGGAAGGGTGGCATGGTAGGGTGTCTTGTCACCCTTCTGCAGGGAGTGGAGCTGGGGCGGCTGCGGCTGTGGCTGGGGCACGCAGCTCGAGCCTGTTCACCTCAGCCAATCTCCGGCCGAGCCGGGAGCCAGGCCCTCCCCATCCTCCTTGCCCGGCGCTCCAAAAGGCAGCGACCCCCGGCCACAGCGGGAGTCGACCTCACGGAGATCCTACCTGCTCCCTCAGGGCTGCTGCTGCTCTATAGGGAGCTCACTCCCCCCACACCCTGGGGCCTGTCTGCTAGGGTTACCATATTTCCACAATCAAAAAAGAGGACGGGGGGGAGCCCCGCTCTAGCCCTGCCCCCGCCCTGCCCCGCCCCCATCCACGCCCTCCCACTTCCCACCCCCTGACTGCCCCGCTCAGAACGCCCAACCCCCCCACTCCTTGTCCCCTGACTGTGCCATCCTGGGACCCCTGCCACTAACTGCCCCCTAGGATCCCACCGCCATCTAGCCTCCCTGCTTCTTGTTCTCCGACTGTCCCCTCCTGAGAACCCCCCACCCTAACTGCCCCCCTAGGACCGTACCTGTCCCCTGACTGCCCTGACCCTTATCCACACCCCCACCCCATATTCACACCCCTACCCCCAGATAGACCCCAGGGACTCCCATGCCCTATCCAACTGCTCCTTGCTCCCTGACAGGACCCCCAGAACTCCTGACCCATCCAACCCCCTCTGCTCCCTGCCTCCTTGACCCCTTTCCACACCCCTGCCCCCCTGACAGCTCCCCCAGAACCCCCGACCCATCTAACCACCCCGCTCCCTGTCCCTGCCTGCCTCGACCCCTCTCCACACCCCTGCTTATACAGGGTAAACTCAGAAATTGTTTGCCCTCTATAACACTGATAGAGAGATATGCACAGCTGTTTGCTGCCCCCTCCCCCAGGTATCAATACATACTCTGGGTTAATTAATAAGGAAAAAGTGATTTTATTAAATACAGAAAGTAGGATTTAAGTGGTTCCAAGTAGTAACAGACAGAACAGAGTGAATTACCAAGTAAAATAAAATAAAACACGCATGTCTGAGTCTAATACAGTAATACAACTGAGTACAGATAAAAACCTCACCAGTTCCAGAATGCTCCTTTTTACAGACTAGTCTCCTTCTAGTCTGGATCCAGCAATCACTCACACTCCCTATAGTTACTGTCCTTTGTTCCAGTCTCTTTCAGGTATTCTTGGGGGTGGAGAGGCTATCCCTTTAGCCAGCTGAAGACAAAATGGAGGGGTCTCCCAGGGGGTTAAATAGACTTTCTCTTGCGGGTGGAGACCCCCTCCTCTCTCCTATGCAAAGTCCAGCTCCAAGATGGAGTTCTGGAGTCACATGGGCAAGTCACATGTCCATGCATGAGTCAGTTTTTACCAGCCAAGCCACATTCCTGGGAAGGCTCTGATGTGGATTGGTATCTTCAAGTTCATTGTTGGCTGAAGTGGTTTTTGATTGGGCACCTAATCTGCACTTTTCTCAGGAAGCTGACCAAATGCTCTACTAGGCTAGTTAAAATCAAGCAAGTATACAGCCAATATTCCTAACTTCAAGTACAAAAATGATACATTCACACCAAGAGGATTAATAGATTCAGTAGATCATAACCTTTACAGAGATATGTTACATGGCATATGTAGCATAAAACATATTCTAGTTATGTCATATATACATTCATAAGCACATTCCATAAAGCATTGGGGGGGGGGCACCATCACACAAGGAAATTGCTCCAGCTGGGCAAAACTTTTTCCATCAGAAATGTGGTTTCGGGGAAAGCAAAATTTTCTGTGGGAAAAAGTCAACTTTGTTGCAATGGCAAATACGGCAGGAGAGGGGGCAGCATGAGAGCTGAACAGGCCGTTTGCTCATGTACACACAGCACAAGAGAGAAACACAGGAGAATGGATCTGCTCTGCTCCGGGCTGGGAATTGCTTTGTTTGTTCTCTAGAGAAGAGAATGCAAACTGTTCAGCAATCCCTCCCCACAACCCGTAAGAAGAGTTAATGCTGAACGTGTGTCAGTGGGGCCATCTACCGTCCAAAGCAATACTACATTTTCTGGACAAAACAATGAGGCCTTTGGACACCGAACGTCAGGAAGTCTGGAGACGGACAATGAAAGGAACCCAGCACCGCCCCACTGGTCTAGGACCTTCCACTCCAGCAGTCTGACACCGGCCACTCAACTTTGTCCCCTGAAACTGACAACACGTCCAACTAGTTTCCTTGCCTCAACTCCCATTGCTCTGCAACCTGCACTGCAGAGCTTCCTAAAAACGTCCCTTGTCCAGCCGTGCATCCCACCCCGTTTCCAGGGCTGTTCACAGACCAAAGGGCAGCCTGGCCAGAGGGCAGAGCAGCCAGGCTAAGCCTGTGGAGTGACCCCGGTGATGTGACCGGGGGGAACTGGCTGAATCCCTGAATTGTCCGTTTCCAGACTTTGTGCAGTTTGGGGCTTGAGAAGCTGCAGTAGTTCTGTGCAGAAAGTGCATTTAGGGGGCGTTAACTAGACCGTTCTGCATTGATGCCCACACGACCCCTCCTTCCGTGCACTACCCTCCCCTCGTCCCTCCAGGCTCCCGCCCCGCTGTGCCTTTCTAAGGGGCTGAGGGGTTTAATCACAGAACTCTTGTTTTACTGCTTCAAAGGAACTAGTTTATTTGGCCATGTAGCAGATCGCTGACTCACTGGCGCGGCGCCTCCTGCTGGTCATCCAGGAATTAGTTCAATTCCAGCACTAGGAGCGCCTCCTGCTGGCCGGTGTCTCTCCTGCTTCAGGCCCCCATGTCCCTCACAGACCCCAGTGCCCCTTACCTTGGGGTGCTGTCCCAAAGCAGTGCCCCCACACTCTGGTTCTCCCTTCCCAGGGGAACCCTCTCCCCCATGCCCACCTTGCCTCAGTGGCTACTGCCAGTCGTCATCTAGCCCCCTTTCTCTGGGGCAGACTGCATAGGGTTACCACATGTCCGTTTTTTCCCGGACATGTCTGGCTTTTCGGCAATCAAACCCCCGTCCGGGGGGAATTGCCAAAAAGCTGAACATGTCCAGGAAAAATACCGGCTGGGCACTTCCCCTCCCGCGGCTGCTTTGCTCCTCCCCGGACTCAGACTTCGGCTCTGTTTAAGAGCCAAGCTGCCCGAGCCAGCGCTACCGGCTTCGGGCAGCCCCCTTGCCTCCGGACCCCAGCTGTCGGAGCAGAGCAGCTGGAGCCGGGGAGGGGAAGTGCCCGGCCGGCGGCTGGGGTCCGGAGGCATGGGGCTGCCCGAAGCCGGTAGCGCTGGCTCGGGCAGCTTGGCTGTTAAACAGAGCCGAAGTCTGAGTCCAGGAAGGAGCAGAGCAGCTGGAGCCCAGGAGAGGAACTGCCCGGCCAGGGGCGCAGGGTCCGGAGGCATAGGGGTTGCCCAAAGCCCGAGCGCTACCGGCTTCATGGTTGGCCGGTCAGCCTCCAGACCCTGCGCCCCCAGCTGGGCGCTTCCCCTCCCGGGCTCCAGCTGCGCTGGGGAAGCGCCGGCCGGGGGCGCAGGGTCTGGAGGCTGCCCGGCAAACCGTAAAGCCGGTAGCGCTCGGGCAGCCCTTTTCGCGTGGCTGGGAGGGAGGAGGGGGAGTTAGGGCGGGGACTTTGGGGAAGGGGCGGAGTTGCGGCGGGGCCAGGGGTGGGAAAGGGGCGGGGCTAGGGCCCGTGGAGTGTCCTCTTTTTTTATTTTTTAAATATGGTAACCCTAAGACTGCATCTGTCATGGCCACTCATCGCTGCCAAGGGGGTTGGATCAGCTGCTTCTGCCTATGCCCAGGTGGCACCTCTGCAGCCCCAGTACCACCCTGGGCCTTACCAAGCCTCAGCCTGGGGAATTGCCAAGCTGGAGCTCCCCAGCTCCTCTTGCCCATCCCCAGCCCTGCTCTGCTTCAGGTCCCCTGTGCTCTCCGGCAGCCAGGCCCTTCCCACTCCCAGCCCGGTACTGCGACCCCGGCTCCTGGCCCGGCCGCGCGCCAGGCTCCCGGCATGGCACCGCAACCCCGGCTCCCGGCCCAGCACCGCACCCCCGGCCCGGCTCCCGGCCCGACACCGCACCCCCGGCCCTGCGGGCCCGGCTCCCGGCCCGGCCCCGCGACCCCGGCTCCCGGCCCAGTACTGCGACCCCTGCTCCTGGCCTGGCCACGCGCCCGGCTCCCGGCACGGCCCCGCGACCCCCGCCCGGCACCGCGGGCCCGGCTCCCGGCCCGGCCCCGTGGGCCTGGCCCCCGGCCCGGTACTGCAACCCCAGCTCCTGGCCCGGCCGCGCGCCCGGCTCCCGGCATGGCACCGCAACCCCGGCTCCCGGCACGGCACCGCGACCCCCGCCCGGCACCGTGCGCCCGGCTCCCGGCACGGCCTCGCAACCTCGGCTCCCGGCACGGCACCGCGACCCCCGCCCGGCACTGCGGGCCCGGCCCCGCGACCCTGGCTCCCGGCCCAGTACTGCAACCCCGGCTCCTGGCCCGGCCGCGCGCCCGGCTCCTGGCATGGCACCGCGACCCCGGCTCCCGGCACGGCACCGCGACCCCTGCCCGGCACCGCACCGGCCCCGGCCCCGCACCCCCGGCTCCTGCCGAGCACCGCCGGCCCCGGCCCGGCCCCGGCCCGGCCCCGCACCACCGACCCCAGCCCCAGAGGCCCCGGCCAAGCACTGCCGAGCCCTCCGTCCCTCCTGATTTTCCCGGACATGTCCGGCTTTTGGGGATTTCCCCCCGGACGGGGATTTGAGCCCCCAAAAATCCGGACGTATGGTAACCCTAAGGTAATGAGCCGATGGAGCTGTTTTGCCAAAGGGATCCGTTTTGGGTGCTGTTGGGCAGGGGCGGCTCTAGGCACCAGCAAAGCAAGCACGTGCTTGGGGCAGCCCATTTGCAGGGGCGGCAGGGATCCAGCCTGGGAGCTGAGAACCAACAGGGGGTCCTAGGAGCTGTAGTTCCTTGGTTAGCTCCCTTCCTATAGAGCCAGCCCTGGAGCAGGGAAAGAACTACATTTCCCAGCATTCCTTTGGCCACTACCAACAGGAAAGAGGGGGAGGGAGGGAGGTAGCTAAGACCTCATGCTGCAGCCTGCTATGAATGGAGAGCTGCACTCTGAAGGGTAGGGATACCATATTTTAACATTCAAAAAATAGGACAGTCCACAGGGAGGGTAGCCCCCCCCGCCACCATCCACCTCCTCCGACTGCCCCCCACAGAAACCCCAACCCATCCAATCCCCCCTGCACCCTGTTCCCTGATCACCCCCTCCCGGGACCCCTCTCCCTAACTGCCCCCCAGGACCCCACCCCCTATCTAAGCCTCCCTTCTCCTTGTCCCCAACTGCCCCCTCCTGAGACCGCCCCAACTTTCCCCCTAGGACCCCACCCCCTACCTGTCCCCTGACAAACTCCCGGGACTCCCCTGCCTATCCAACCGCTGCCTGTCCCCTGACTGCCATCCCAACCCCTGACCCATCTAACCCCCCTTCTCCCTGCCCCTGACTGCCCCCCCAAACCTCCGCCCCATCCAACCCCCCAGCCCCCTTATCATGCCACTCAGACCAGCCTGTCTGGCTCCGCGCAGCGCCAGACACACTGCTGCATACATGCTGCCGTGCTCCCCTGCGGAGCCACAGCTCCCCCCCCGCACCTGCCTTCCAGATTTGAACACCTCAGAATTCAGGAGTGCTCAAGCTCAGTTTGGGCGGCTGTTACTTCATTTCTCCCAAATCAAATCTACTGATCCACTGTAACTTGCTGTAGAAAAAGTAGGATAAAACTGAGCAAGAAATGCTTCCCAGTGGTTATTAGGACTGGAATTGCTATTTTCAACAGCCATTGCCTTTTTGTTTGTTTGTTTGTTTGTTTGTTTGTTTGTTTAAAAGGAAGACAGTGATATTGCATTGGCAAATTCCCCATAGAAAGAAAGAGTGGAAGAAAAGAATAATAAAGGCACCTCAACTTTTCCTCATTTATGTATGTCAGTCTTATAATATGCATCCAGATATCCTCCAATCACACAAGCTGAAAATCGTTCCACTTTACTGCAGTTCTGTAACCATATGGGAACCAATCCTGTCTGTGTTCTGTGCACATGTAAAATTCATGCTGAATGACCTGCCGTGGGAACGAGTTACCAGTGACCCAGGGCTGCAGCGGAAGGAGGTGCAGGTGGGGGAGGGGGGGAGAGAGCCCAGGGCTGGGGCGGCAGGAGGTGTGTGTGGGGGGCAATGAGGGAGCCCAGAGCTGGGGCGGCAGGGGGTGGGGAGAACCCAAAGCTGGGACAGCAGGGGGGTGCAGCGAGGAGCCCAGGGCTGGGACGGGGGGCAGCCAAAATTTTTTTTGCTTGGGGTGGCAAAAAACCTAGAGCCGGCCCTGCTGTTGGGTACAGTTCACGATAGTGTTGAGTGCAGGGGTGCTGAAGTGCTGTTATCCGTATGAGTAAAGGGTGGCAGAACCAATGGGAGATTAATGCACAGGCCCACAGGGCCCGTGCCTAGGGGCGCCAGCCAATTTGGGGGCCCCTGCAGGAGCGCCGGAACCTGTGCAGAAGTGAGGGTGCGACTGGCTCCAGAACTGTGGCCCCGCTTGTCCTCTTCCCCTGTGGCTCTGTCCCCTGCCAGGCTGGAAGCTGGAGCCTGGCTGTGGTAAGAGGCGCCCAGGGAGCCGGGGCCAGTTGTGGGGAGCCCTGGCCCCTCCACCTGCCCAGGGTGGGGGCCAGGGAGCCTGAGAGCAGCCCACAGTCTGTATCCCCAGGGTAGGTGGAGAGTCCGGGCCTCCCCACTGTGACTTGGGCTACCTGGGCAGCTCTTACCACAGGCCAGCTTCCGGCCAGGCCTGGGAGTGGAGCCTTGTGGGGGAAGAGGAGGACCAAGAGGCAGGACCCCATGGTGAGGGGAGCTGGGGAGACCAAATGTTCTTTGTACCCAGCTCCCCAATAAACCTTAATCGGCCTCTGGGTGGTGTGGGCAGAGCCACGGGAGCGGGCGGTGAGGTTGGTGGCTGCATTTGGGCCAGACTGGAGGGCAGCGGCCAGGAGCCAGGTAGAGCAGCTAAGGGGAGTCTGGGTTAGTCGAAGTCATGACACCCGCACTGGATGGATCAGGAGCAGTGCTTTGAGGACTGGCCCTGCCGCCATAGCCCTGATTGGCTGGGGATGGGCACACAGGAGAAGCTGGCCTCCCGCCCCGTCCCTCAGAGCCCTGGCTGGCTGGAGAGCTGGCAGGAAATCCTGCCTCTCCTGTCTGCTGCCAGCCCTTCTCCCACCCTTCGAGAAGGGGCTGTCGGAGAGACATGTGCTGTCCCTGCAGGGACACAGCAGGGCCCAGGGGAGCCTGAGCTCAGGGCTGGGAGCTGGGCCCAGGGAGCCGCCCTGCGCATGTACGAACGGGCCCTGGCCCAGAGGGAAGGAGCCTGTTGGTGCCCGATGCAAGCAGAGCCTATCAGGCCTCTGGGATTGGTGCCCGGCCCCCTCCTGCTGATGGTTCTTGGCAGCGACGCGGGGCTGTGGCCAGGCTGAGGAGGGTACCAGGGTGGGTCTCTGCTCTGGAGGGATTCTGGGTGAATTCCTGCCTCCCCGCGGGTGTCAGAGTTTGGAGCAATCCAGCAGGGAGAGGCGCCCCAGTGCCCAGCGGATAACTGAGGCTACAGCTGGGCCAGCGGAGGGACAGGGAGGCGAATGTGCTGAGAATACGCCCAGATGTGGAGCTGGGAATATCCTCTGTAAAGCCCTCACGTCACTCGGCTCTCTCCTCCCCACACAGATCAGGGGAAAGGGAGCCTCCGGCGCAGCAGAGCCAGTGACATGCGGGTAGCCCAGGGTAAGTGGTAAGTGTGTCCCGCTTGCATTGTCCCCCCTCACAGGGGTCACACACACACACACACACACACACTGCAGAGATCTGGGAGCAGAGTGCCAGTGGTGAGAATTCCCTCAGACACAGCTATGGGGACATCAGTCTGGCGCGAGGCTAGAGACCAGAGCTCACCTCCAGGACTCCTCAGCGCAGCCTGATCTGGCCAAGATGCAGCTGCTATTCCTCGGTGGAGGAGTTGGGAAGGAGGCCAAGGAAAGTTTTTATGGAAACTCCACTGTGATCATAACTCTTAGCGGGGTTTTGTTCCATGACGTTTTGTTCTTGACAACTTGTTTCGTTTTGCCCACAGCCTGGCCCAAGGACTGCAGCGAGATAACCTGGAACAGGGTCAGTGGCGTCTTTGTCATCCAGCCCACAGGACTCCATCAATTCGAGGTCTACTGAGAGCTGAACAGCACCAGTGAGGGCTGGACGGTTCTCCAGCGGAACCGGCACAACACATAGATCACCTGGGCTGAGTCCTGGAGCACCTACAAGTACGGCTTTGGCAACGTGCAGGATGACTACTGGTTGGGGACGGAGTACATCTATCGGATCGCCAAGCAGAAGGTCTACCAGGTAAAGTTTGTCATCCACGATTCATCCGGCACCATGAAATACGCAGACTACAACCTCTTCGGTCTGGAAGACGAGTCCAAAGGCTACAGGCTGAGGCTGGGCTCTTACACTGGGATTGCAGGGGACGCCATGGCTTCATACAATCCTAGCACCATGCATGACAACATGAAGTTCTCTGCTAAAGACCTGGATCAGGACACTTCCAGTGGGAACTGTGTGTCTAGCTCTGGTGGGGGCTGGTGGTACTCGGCTTGTCATTCTGTTCGACTGAACATCAAAGGGAGCATCACTTGGGGTAGTTTCTGTAGCAGGAACTGCCAAGCCTCCGTCATCCTCATCAAACCAGCGTCCTACTGTTAGTCCCCCCTTCCCCACCCTCCTGTCTGCAGTGAGGCCAACTCCTGCTCCACGAAGGGAGGGAAAAGGGTCAGAGTGTATCATGGCCAAACCTCCCACCCGCTTTCACAGGCCTTGCTGGGGGAAGTATCAGGGTTACCCAGGAAACGGGGACACTTTCCTTCTCCTCTCCCTCCCTGCAGACTTTCTGAGCTTTTTTCCACTGGGCCTTTCTCCGCTGGGCTGACTCCCATGCACCAGCGTTCGGCTGGAGTGACTCTTCCGCGTCATTTTAGCTCGGCGATGCGATGAGCAGGCCTAGAGGTCACTGGAAAGGTGAAATCCCAAGCATGGCGGGAGCTTCTCAAACACCCTCTGCATGGCCCTGCCTCGGGATCCAGGCTTTGAAATAAACACACACTTCTAAGCAGTGAGGTCTGCAGATGGTAATTCTGTGCCCTGCTGTCACTGTCTCTCCGGGTGCTCCCATGGGCACCACGCTGCTGGAGAACATGCCTGGCGTTACCAGGTTCACAGGCAGAGCATACGGGGCTGCTGGGATGGGTCTGCAAGAGTAAATCTCCAGGCCACCAGCCCTTCCATTTGGGGCGGGGAGGAGGAGAGACTGGGGCCAGAGGGATTTTCTGGGGGAGGAGAAAGAGGGGATGTGAGCGGGAGGAGAGACTTGGGCCCTTAGTGCTGGGAGAGAGGAGTCCTTGGGCCCCCTGCCCTCCGGACCACATCCAGAGAGCCTGTATGGCGGAGGCAGCGTCCATCCCACTCCCACTGCAGGCGGAGCCGCTCCTCGCCTGAGACTGAAGGCTCTGCCCGCAGCTCTGCCTGGCCACGTGCAGACTCCTGGAGCAGGAGTGCGGTGCCTCATACCAGGGCATCCTGTGGCAGCCCCCATCTATGGGGTATCACGCTGGGCCTAAATGCTGCGGCCAGGTCCCTGGATTCTGCAGCACTTCATTTAAATTAAAGAATGGTGCCCAGGGGCTGGGGCCGAGGGCATCTTCGTGGGGTTGGACCCTGCTGGCTGGAGCCATGTGCCAGCAGGGACCGGGTGGGGAGGCCCCAGACCACTGGGCCGAATGCATCCCACTGCTTGTGTGGTAAAATGCAGCCTGTTTCCCCAGCTAGCACATGGTCCCATGGCAGCTTGCACACTAGTTAGCTAGGAGTCTGGCCGCACCCCTTGGCGGAGGACAATGCCCCTATGGCGGCCCGCAGGCCTGGTGCAAGGACTGGTCCCTTTCCCTAGTGCTGTCTGGGCCCAAGGTAGGAACCCTGCCCCACTCCTGCACAGACAGGGGGAGGGGAGGAAAGAGGCCCCTGGTGCTCCCATGCCACCTGGCACAGGGCCTGGCTCTTCATCTCTACATCCGTCCTGCCCCTGCAGTCAGCAGGGCCCAGTTTTCTGAAGGGATCAGTGCCCCCTCCCTCGGCATCACCGTGGAGCTGCTCCGTGTAACACCATCATTCAGCTTGTGCCGATCAATCCTTTCATAGGAAACATTTGAAAATGCTTTGAAATCTCCCGGCTCCCTCCCAATCCGGGGCTCCTGGCCGGCCCCTGCCTGTCGCCACGGGCAGGTTCTCACACTCCCCTCAGAGCACACGGGGGGATGGGGACCTGGGACGTTAGACAGTGGTCTGGCCAGCGAAATCCCTGTTCTTTGTTCCTGAGCCGCACCTGGCACTGATGCCAGTCCCATTCCCAGGCCGTGAGCTCACACGCAAGCTGCCAACAGAAAAGGGGCATGTTCATCTTCCCTCTTCAGCAGCATTGGCTGATCCCACTGCGCCCTGCAGAGCCACAGTGAGCCAGGGATGCTGGCTGGGCAGCACGGGGTGTGGGCTGGGCCCTGGGAGACAGGCCATGGGCGGAGCAGGGGTGGGGGCAGGCAGGGCTAAGCAGGGCTCTGGAAATCTGTGGGGAGGATGTCTGTGTGTAGGGGGATGGACGGGGGAGCCTGACTGTGGGATTGGCCTGAGCTGGGAATCTGGGCTGGGCAACAGTGACTGTCTCCACAGTAAGGCAACTAGGGCTTCCCATAGGGCTGTGCCAGGGAACAGAGGCTGCAGCTTCAAGCAACCATGCAGGGGGCTCCCCAGAACCACAGGTTCCCCCACAACCCTGGTCCAGTCCTCCAGACACTCCTCCCCCAATGCTCTTCTCTCCCATAATTCCCCTTATCCCGGTCACCACGTTGCCCCCACGTTCCCAATCGCCCCGCCTGGCTCCCCAGCTCCCCTCCGCTCTGGGCTGCTGTGAGCGCGGAGCCGCGGAGCGTGCTCTTAGCTGGCTGCTCCAGGGACACTGTCCTGGCAGAGGGAACTGGGAGTCGCGGCTCCTGAAGGACGGGTTTGTGTTCCCAGCTTCTCACCGGCTCTTCCCTTTAGCAGCTGCCCGGTGCCCTCGTCTCCTGCTCCTCACCGGCCTGCTGGCCCTGTCAGCCCCAGTTCTCACCCTGGAAATACACAACCTGAACGTCTTAACGGGACCCACCCATGCAATCAGGAACTTCCACCCAAAGCATCTGAAGGCAGGTGTGTTGTCTTGTTGTCACATTCCCAGCTTTGCCCAGCTGGCAGAGCGTTTGTGGCTCCCAAGCGCTGTCTCTGTGTCTCACCCGACATTCATCCAGGAGGGATGGGGAGTAGCTTGTGGCTGTGGTCACCGTGTGATTGTGCTCAGTGGCCCCTTGGCCTGTGGTTTGCGGTCCGGCCCTGCCAGCATCTCTTGAAAACTTACAGGAGCCAAACCCCCTCCAGGCCAACCATCTTTGTGGGTGTTTGTCCCCAGGGGGGTGGGAGGGAGGACAGGCCAGGATCGCCGGGCCATGAGGCTGGGGTCAAGTCAGAACATTGGTTATATGCCCAGTGCTCGGCCCTCGGCTGACAGTCAGATCCAGGGTGTGCCCAGAACAGGGCGGCCCGGGTGGGCTCCATGTGGCCAGGAGAACACACACGCATGTGTCCCTGGCACTGGTCACACGGACGCTGAGCTCCCCCAGGATAACAAACCTGCGGGATTCCAACCCCATTAGACACTGTGGGACACAAGCAAATCCACAGCATGGACCCACCCAAAGCCGGAGGACAGATAATGATAACACAACTCAGACAGTAATAACAGCAACCCGTGACATCTTCCTACTGCAGCGTTACCCAGAGGCCCCAGTTGTCACGGAGGAATGGGGAGCCAGGGCCCTGCACCCCCCACTTCCTGCAATTCACTGGGACTCTCAGCCAGCCAGTAAAACAGACGGTTTATTAGACGACAGGATCACAGTCCAAAACAGAGCTTGTAGGTACAGAGAACAGGACCCCTCAGTCAGGTCCAACTTGGGGGTAGGGGGCCCAGACCCCGGTGCTGGGCCTCCCTCCGTTTCCCCAGCCAGCTCCAAACTGAAACCCTCCAGCCTTTGTCTCTTTCCTGGGCCAGGAGGTCACCTGATCTCTTTGTTCTCCAACACCTTCAGTTGGCACCTTGCAGGGGAGGGGCCCAGGCCATCAGTTGCCAGGAGACAGGGTGTCGGCCATTCTCTGTGGAGACCCCTGCACGGCCCTGCCCTCTCGGGCTCTGCAACAATCACACCATTATCCCATCACCTAGATACTTAAGAAATGCATAGGGGAAACTGAGGCACCCACATTATTCAGAGAAAACATAAGACCATTCCCACTTAGTCACACCCAGTCTGGAGGCAGGGTGCCTAGGACTGGACACTGCACCCCCAGGGACAAGAGGACAGGCCCTGTGGCAAGGAACTCACGCTCTAGGGTCACAACACCCCACACCGGGCAGATGAAGCAGGTAAAAGGGGGGGGGCCGGGATGGGGTGCAGGAAAAGGTTAAGGGAGCTCATTTAGCGCAGGAGGCTGGAGGTTTAGCTCACTCACAAATCAGGGCCTTCGACACAGGGTTGGCAGGTGTCGGGTTTTTGACCAGAACGCCTGCTCGAAAAGGGACCCTGGCAGCTCTGGTCAGCACCGCCCACCGGGCCATTAAAAGTCTGGCCGGTTGGTTGCGCAGCGGGGCTAAGGCAGGCTCCCTTCCTGACCTGGCTCTGTGGGGTTCCCGGAAGTGGCCGGCACGTCCCTGCAGCCCCTAGGCGCAGGGGCGATCAGGAAGCTCCACGCGATGGCCTCATCCCGAGTGCCGGCTCTGCAGCTCCCATTGGCCGGGAACCATAGCCAATGGGAGCTGCAGGGCCTGTGGGCGCAGGCAGCACACAATGCTGCCTGTCCATGCCTCCTCCTAGGGCCTGCAGGGACGTGCTGGCCGCTTCTGGGAGCCCTGCGGAGCCAGGGCAGGCAGGGAGCCTGCATTAGCACCGGTGTGCCGTTGACCAGGAGCCGGCTGAGGTAAGCGCCGCCTGACCGGAGCTCGCACCGAGAAACCCTGCCCCAGGTCGGAACCCCCTCCCACACCCAAATTCCCTCCCAGACCTCACACCCGGCACCCCAACCCCCTGCCCCAGGTCGGAATCCCCACCTGTACCCTAATCCCTCCCAGACCCCACACCCCCACCCGCACCCCAATCCCCTACCCCAGCCCTGAGCCCCCTCCCGCACCCAAACTCCCTCCCAGAGTCCGCACTCCAACCCTCTGCCCCAGCCCGGATCCCCCTCTGGCACCCCAAACCCCTAATCTCCAGCCCAATCCCAGAGCCCGCATCCCCACCGGAGCCCTCACCCCTCCCTGCACTCCAACCCCCAGCTCCAGCCCAGTGAAAGTGAGTGAGGGTGTGAGAGCGAGCGACTGAGGGAGGTGGGCTGGGCTGGAGTGAGTGGGGGTGGGGCCTTGGGGAAGGGCATGAAAGGGGTTGGGTCAAGGGCGTTTGGTTTTGTGCAAGTAGAAAGTTGACAACCCTACTTAAGGACCTTGGAAAAGCAGCCTCCTTAGCACCGCTCCTGATACCAGGGGCCAAGGCGCTCCCGGACATGAGAACCACAATAGGCCAGAGCAAAACGCTGCGTTAGAAATCGGAGCTCAGGCTGCCAAGCGAACGATAGCTGACAGACAGGAGATGCGGGAATTAAGGTTGTGCCTTCAGCCAGCAACTGGTGTTCATCCGTTTGCACCACACACACACCTGTAGCCAGGGCCACTATTTCCTTGTCTGTCTGCCTGTTTAGCGTCTCTCGGTCCTTACTGTGCCCATCACCGTAGTGTCTGAGTGGCAAACCAAGGGTTTGACGTATGCATATGAAACTGCCTGACTGGAAGGATGTGGTTTGGTGTGGATCCGTGACTGCTGGGGCGATTGGTGGCAGAAGGCTCTGAGGGCCTGGCTCATTCCGACCTGGCTCATTCCAATGGCTTCTACAGCTGACAGCAGCCCAGTCTCCTGCCTGGGTCCGACGCAAACCAGGAAGTACAGGACCACGGTTAATAAGAACAGCTCAAAAGATCATTTTCGCTGAGCCCAGCCCTGCACAGATTTCCAGCTTAGGTTTGCATTTTCAGCAAAAGTGCCTCCATAATAGCCAGCCACCCTGTCAGTCGAATCCTGGGGCGCTCCAGGGACAGCGTGTGTGCGTGTATGTGTACGTCTGTACATATGTGTATGTGTACATGTGTGTATATATGTGTGTACGTGTATGTGCACATGAGTGTGTGCACATGTGAGTATGCGTGTGTATGTGTACATGTATGTGCACATGAGTGTGTGCACATGAGTGTGTGCATGTGTATGTGTGTACATGTACCCCAGTCAGATGTATATATCTGGATTTCCTTTGAAAGAATTTTCAAATTGAGCTGATCAAGTGCAATGGCAAAGCACCCAATTCCTCTGCCCCCCACTGCCTTCGCTGCTTTAACGTACAACCTGCTCCGTTGACACCTCTGACTCCTGAAAGCCCTAACGCTCCCGGGGAGCAGGCCGTGCCCTGCCCTGCCCTGGCTTCCCCGGGTGTTACCTCGGAGGAAATCGTTCCAGATTCCAATGGGTGGCAGGTCCAGGGAAGAGCCTTATCTGCGGGGAGGCTGTACCAGACCCGCCCGACCCAGGCAGGCTCCCAGGTACTCTCTGCTCGCGGCTGATAAGGCTCCTTAGCAGTTTCTCTTCAAACAAATTCCAGTTCAAGACACCTGAGAGCTCCACAGCAGGGCAGCATCCCCAGAGCGCAGCAGGGCGGGGGTTAGGAGGAGCAGTTGGTAGCAGCACCTGCCCCTCGTACAGCAGGAGCGAGAAGTGCCAGCCTCTTTGCAAAGAGCAGCAGCGTTCAGCCTGGGCCAGACGTGCTGCGGTGATGGGTAAGAGTGGGCTCGGAGAGCCAGAGGGTCTGTGGGGCAGCGCTGGGCCCTTCTGCTCCGCACTAGGGCCGGGTGGGCGTGTTCAGCTGGGATTGGAACCCACCAGCACTTGTGGGTGCGAATGTGGGGCTGGAACGCAACGTGGGGCGCTCCCACCTCGCCCGGGGGCGACTGGGGGCAAGGGCAGAGAGACACCTGGGCTGAGACTCAGAGGAGCAGAGACCCCAGCTCCAGGGAGACAGTCACCCCGGCCGAGCTCGGTTAAATTGCCCAGCTGTGTGACAGCCCCCCCATCCCCGAGGGTTCCCCCCCCCGGTATGTCACAGCAGGGTAATGTGCGTATTGAACGGCAGGGGTTGCCAGAGACTGGCTGGGAGAGGCCTTTGGGGATGGAGGAAGCAGCACTAAGGTACATGCCAACCTCCCTACAGAGGAGGGGCCGTGCCCCGCAGGTGTGGGGCAGGGAGCTGGGACACTGCGCGGTTGGTCATTGTCTGGCCCAGGCCCTTCCTAGCCGGAGGCCGAGGCCGAGGCATTTCCTTCAGGTCACCTTCCGCTGCAGCTTGGCCACGGGCCCCCATAGCCACTAGCCCAGCCAGGGATCCCAAGTGGGGATTGTCTCGGCTGGCTCCTCCCTGCTGCCAGCAGCTCTTCACTGCCAGGGAATTCCTGAAATCCTGTGTGCCCCTCCCCCACCCACCTCCTGGGGCTCTGAGTGCCCTCAGCCAGTCCCCCTCCCAGATCCCGGGGCTGAGTGACCTTGGCCAACCCCCGTCCCTTCAGAAGGAACTCCCAGTACCCACCCAGCCCCCACACCTCAGGGTTCCCCTCCCTGCAGCTCTGTGGCCATCCCCCCACCAGGGCCGGCTTTAGGCCAATTCAACCAATTCCCCTGAATCGGGCCCCGGTACGGTGTACCGGCAAGAGCCGGTGTGCTGTACCAGGGTGGCCCGGCTTCCCCAGGGGGCAATTTAAAGGACCTAGGGCTCCCAGCAGGGGCCGGAGCCCCAGGCCCTTTAAATTGCCACCAGACCCCCACTGCTGGAGCCCTGGGGTAGGGCTGCGGGGCTCTGGGGGCTATTTAAAAAGTCCGGGGCTCCCGTTGCCTCTACCGCCCCGGACCTTTAAATAGCCACTGGAGCCCCGCTGCTTCCCCAGGGCTCCCGCGGCTGGGATAGCGGGGGACTCGGGGGCTATTTAAAGGGCCGGGGCTCCAGCTGCTTCTGCTGCACCCCGTCCCCGCACCAGCCCCGCACCCCCTGCCCTGCCCGCAGCCAGCCCCGTCTCCAGGCAGCCCTGCACCCCCTGTCCGCAGCCAGCCCCTGCTGCACCCCTGCCCTACCTCCAGCCCCGCCCCCCCCTGTTCTGCCCGCACCAGCCCCGCCCCCCTGCCCACAGCCAGCCTCTGCCGCACCCCCTGCCCTGTCTCCAGGCAACCCCTGCCGCACACCCCTGCGGCCCTGGGCAAAGCCAGCCAGCCCCACACACCCCTGTCTCCAGCCAGCCCCGCACCCCTTGCCCTGCCTGCAGCCAGACCCTACCTCCAGTGAGCCCCTGCCCTGCCTCCAGCCAGCCCCATGTCCACTGGTGCCCTGCAGTTCCCAGGGCAGTAACCCTGCACACCTGCTTCAATGAGGGGGGCAGGGAGCAGCTGGGACCCCCACATGTGCACACCACTAGGGTGACCAGACAGCAAGTGTCAAAAATCGGGACAGGGGGTGGGGGATAATAGGATCCTATAAGAAAAAGACCCCAAAATCGGGACTGTCCCTATAAAATCAGGACATCTGGTCACCCTAGCACACCCCCAGGGAATGGTGGGGACCCACACACGTGAAACGGAGCTCATTAATAACCGATCAACAGCATATATGATGCAATGTACATAATATATAATTTTATTATTTATATAGTTATGGAAAGTAAATAATACATGGAAGAAATGAAAGGCTTTTTTTTACATTATTTTTTTTTTGTTAGTCATCCCTGCCGGGGCCCCGCCAAAAATGTTCGAATTGGGCCCGGCCCTTCCTAAAGCCGGCCCTGCTGGAGAGAACAGGAGGATTCAGTGAGCAGGGGCTGCCGATCTGTCCCATTCACCAGGGCTGCCATCCTGCGGCTTCAGCATTAGTGGCTGGGGTGACTTGGGGAAAGGTCTCAACCTCTCCACATCCCACTTCACTGCTGCCAGAATCCCTCCTGCCCCCCCGCTACAGTCCCCTCCCTACCCAACCTGGGTGGGGCTGGAGGAGAGGGGTCTGAGAACTTGAGCTGTGGATTGGAGGTGGAACAGCTGTCAGGGGCACTGAGAGGGAGGTGGCAGGAGCTCCCCATACAAGGACGGGGGTTGCCACTGGAGGTCACTAGGAAGGACAACAAGACTCCATCCTGGGGGTCAGGAGGGGGAATCCATCCCTCAGAGGTGGGCAGGGGCTGGGTGGAAATGCTGCTGGTTCCAGGGGCCATTAATCCCCCCTGATTCCTCGGAGGCGTCTGAGTCTCAGACAGGTTCTCGTTCCCTTGCAGCAGGAGGACGTCACGGCCAATGTGATGCGCCAGCTCCGTATCATGCGGCACTTGCGCCAGGTGCCCGAGGCGCTGCAGGGCCTGTGCCTCTGAGGCCACCAGCAACTCCCGCTCCCTGCTGCAGGTACTGCTCTGGCTCTCTGTAAATGGGGAGCTAGTGGAAGGGGAAATGGAGCCCCCTGGCACTCACAGAAAGCTGATTACAGAATGAGCCCGAACTGAGAGGCACCATATCCGCCCCCCTAAAGAGCCAGACTTCAGTGGTGATACACCCCAGCTGGGGTAGCAACAGGATTGAGAACGAGGTAGGAAGTTCAGAGCAGCAAGGAAAGCCTGGAGGGGAACTTGAGAAGAGAGGTTGGAAAAGTGCAGCAAAGAGAAAGGTGCAGACCTAGCTGTTGGGTCCAGGGCTATGCCCATGGACAAAAAGAGCAGAGAAGGAGAGCATGCCTGGGCTGTGCTGAGAAGGTTAGCCCAGGGAGAAGGGCATGAGAAAGTGTACAAGCGTGGCCTAATGCCAAGATGGGAGCAAGAGTTCTTTGTTTTGGGGGCAGAGAAGCAGGCAATATCAAAAGACACGGCCTGCTTAGGAAATTGCTGAGTGGCTGAACGAGGGGCCAGGGCCCTAAGAAGTTAGAAAGAAAGGAGAAGGTGTCCTCTGACACAAACCCCCATGAGGCAGGCAAGGTGGAGGTGGCTGGGGTGGCCATGGACCTTGCAGACCCTCCAGCAACACACCCTGTCGGGTGCTGCAGGGAGATGAAGGACGAAATGATTGGCCCAGAGATGAAGCAGACTGGAGGAGGGACAAACACAAGGGTGGAGCAGTCCATGGTGGGTTCTCAGACCCTGACCGAAAAGGTTTTGGCATATGCACCGGCAGTAGCAAAAAGGCAACAGAAGACGCTAAAGGCTTCAGAAGAGGCTCTGCAAGCAGCTGTTCATGAGACTGAGTGGCTGCAGGAAGAGCGTCGAGATACTGCAGAAGAGAAGGTTTGCCCCGAGCGAGCTGGCAGACACTGGGCACAGTCTGTACAAGCGCGCAGCCGGTGACAGCGATGAGATGACGAGGGATGAAGCTTGGAGAAGAATAGAACTTGCCCCCGTATGGGCCAGGTTCTAAGGAAGAGGGTATATAACGGGGGGCTTGGCCTGTGGGCTATAAAGCCTGGAGCTAGGCCAAATGGATTACAGAGTGAGCTCCAGCTGAGGGGAAACCAGGGGAAACCGCTACAAAGGTACAGGAGCAGGCCTAGCTGTTCGGTACAGGTCCTTGGGGCAGAACCTAGAATCCAGGGTAGGACTGGTTCTCCCACGGTCTCTAAGGAAGGGGATGTACAGGGCCATAGAAAGGGCTACCAAGGCCAGCAAGGGCAGGCCGAGCCAAAGTCAAGCTGAGGAAAAGCCCCCAAGGGACAGAGGATCTTGTTTCAGTTCAAGACATTTTTTGACTTTTCGTTTCGGATGAGCGTGACCCAGGAAGGAGTGGACTAAAAGATGGTCGCCTGGCCGAAGGGCTGAGTTCCCAGCCAAAAACCTGCTGGCGGGCGTGCTAGCCCAAGAAATCTGTGACCCCAGGCCTTGAAGGAAGGGGCACCTATCGGTGAGTGAACTCTGTTACAAGCCTGCTTCCATTGTGGAAACAGCCTGGTATTGGAGAGTGGTGGGGATGGCCTGTTGGCGAGGATGGCTGGAAGGGTCATACAGGAGGGGCAGCAGGGTCCAGTGAGGAGATCAGGGAACGGGTTGTCTGCAGTCCTGCCACTGAGCGGTAACGTGATCCTGGCCAGGTCACTCTCCCACCTGGTGCCTCACTTTCTCTATCTTTGAAATGGGGCTCATCCCGACCCACATTAAGAAAGGGTTTGATCCTCTGCTCTTGCTTCCCAAATCCCTGCCCTCCTTGCCCCACACAGGCCTCTGCCCTGTTGCTCAAACTCCCATGCACATGTTAGTGCCTGTGCCACCCCCGCAACTGCAAGGTCTCATGTACAGTCTCCTGCCAGCAAACTGAAGCTGCCACTAGATCCAGAAAAGGAATCGCAGTTCCTGTGTGCTGCCCTGAATAGAGTCTAGACCCTGGGCATGGGGAAGGCCAACGCTCACATCCAGGTAGATCATCAACCTACTCCTCTGTCCCAGGAGCAGGAAGGCGTCTGGTTCGTGCTCCCTTCGGTAGCTGGAGCTGCTGAGTTGGGAGTGTGGTGGGCGGAGATGGGAACAGGCCATAGGATGAATCAAGTGTCAGGGGGAGACTCCCTGTGTGTGGGAGATGATGTTGCCCCTCTGTGGGGAATCCCTTCCTTGCAGATGCTGGGCTTTGGGTGCTGGACTCTGCCAGGAAGCCCAGCTCCCATCCCTAGCAGCTTGGCTGTTCCCTACACTGCTGTGCACCAGGCCCTCTGCAGAGAGCTGCTCTGGGCAAGGACTACAGAGCCTGCTGTCATCCTGACAGGTGTCACAACAGGTTCCATAATCCTGACCCCTGGTCTCCCTCCGCTGGCAGGCTCTGAGCAAGGCCTGCCGAGAGAACATGGATGATGAGCTCTCGATCCTGCTGACAGCACCCCCCAGCACAGACAAACTCCAGCACATCTTGGAGGTGAGCAGAATGGGGAGGGGCAGCAGGGGTTTTACCTTAGCCCTGGGGACTCCTAGAAAGAAGAGACTGGAAAATCCATGTTTCTATTGGATCCTTCCGAGTATGCATTCGTGATATAAACTCACTGGGTGACCTTGGGGTAACTCACTTCCCCCTTACGGCATCAGTCTTCTCCACTATCAAATCTACACTGGGGAAGAAGGACAGAAGCCCCGACAATCACCTTCACCTCTGGGTGTCTGGTCCTGGGAGCCGAAACCACCTGGACTATCTGCCCCATCTCCTAAACTGCCCTGTCTTTCCCTCCTAGGGCCTGGTCCTTAGTGCTCAGCCTGGCCCCTACCCAGCTTGTCCCTCACCTTTAAAGGACGCTCCAAGCCCCTCCCATGCCTGCTTCCCTTGGGGTCTCTCTCCTGGCTGAGCACAGGCTGCCCTTCTATCTCTCAGCAGGCCTGGGTCCTAGTCACAGGCTGCGTCTTGTCACGTGACACCCACACTTATTCCCTTCACCCTAGGGAGCTGCATCACCTGGGCCAGGTGCAGTTGACCTCCAACCCCTTTCCTGGCCATCTCACCCTGGGACAGGTTGAAACTGGTAACCTGTGGGTAACAGTAACTCTTTGCTCGCAAAGGTGCTGAAGACACAATGGAAGAGGAAATCCTTTGGCCTGGATTGAAATTATTCCGACTGAAAGTGAATGAGAGAAAATAGGTCCAGAGTTCTCTTCCTAGCAGCAGAAAATGTAGCGATTGATAGAGGTTCAGGTCAGAAAGGACCATTATGTGCATCTAGTCGCCCCCCCTGTATAACTCAGGGCCTAGAATGTGACCAGGTGGTTCCTTCAGCCAACCATAGCATGGGACTGAGCCAGAGCACGTCTTTTGGAACGACATCCACATGCAGGAGAGCCAGCTGGCTACCAGAAAATCTCTCTTCTGCAGTGACGTGGGGTTAAGGGACACGGGGGAAAAGACATGGAGGCTGTGACTAAACTTAGAGCAGGGTGGGGAACCGAGACACAGTTGGGACCTGTCAACACTACAGGTCTGTTGTGCATTTGTAATCTGCTGACCCCCACATATTGTTCAGAGCCTATGGACAACCCAGCTCCTAAAGGTACGTTTGTTCTGTGCTTATCCCCTATGTACCAGCAGGGCTGGACAGCATTTCTCACTGTGATGTGGGGAGCAGGTCCTGGGTACTAAGGGTCTGAAGAAGCTCTCAAGGACTAATTTTTTAAAATAATTGTTATCAATGAATTGGGAGAAAACATACAATCACTGCGGATAAGATTGGGGGGTGACAAAATACAGGCAGAGTGGTAATTCCTGATGGGGAGAGGGCAGTGATATACAGCGATCTGGCTCATTCGGCCAGCTGGACCCATTCAAAGAAAACAAGTTTGAGCAGAGTCCAGTGCAAGGTCCTATACGTAGCCACAAGGTACGCCGGCCACACCTCCAGAATGGGGACATGTATCCAGAAAAGCAGTGACTCTGAAAAGGATTTAGGGGCCAGAGTGGAGAAGCCACTCAACATGAGCTCCCAGTTTGATGCTGTGGTGAACAGAGCTAAAGCCATCATTAGACGAAGGAGCAGAGCCGTGAGTAGGATAGGGAGGTGACACAGCAGCAGTGAGACTGCTATTGGAATACTGCCTCCAGTGTTGGTGTCCTCCTTTGAAAAAGATGGTCCTAGAAATTGGAGCTGGGGCAGCAAAGAGCCACCAAATGTTCTGAGGGCTGGAGAAAAATGCCTTCTAGTGAGCTATTGAAAGAGCTCAACCTGTTTAGCTTATCAAAAGAAGATTGAAAGGTGACTTCACTGAAGTGTTGAAATGCCTTAATGGAGAGAAAATATTGGGTATTAAAGGGCTCTTTAATCGAGCAGAGAAAGGCAGAACAAGACCCAATGGCTGGAAGGTGAAAAGAGACAAATTCCTATGACAAATAAGGCACAAATATTCAACAGCGAGGATGATTGACAACAGGAAGAAGCTACCATGGAAAGTGGTGGATTCTCCATCTCTGGATGTCATTAATAAAGACTAGATGCCTTTCCGGAATGTGTTTGCCCCAAAAGTAGCTATTGTGGTAGACAGGAGGCCTGTGATATGCAGGGGGTCAGATTAGATGCTCTAACGGTCTCTGCTGCCCATAAAGTCTACTCATTTCTGAGAAACCGAGTGTAGCATTGGGAGCAGCCTCTGCTTATTAAACAATCAGTTTGTCAGCACCTGCAGGACAATTTGGTTCTTAGGACTAGTGAGCATGGACTTGTCAAGAACAAATCATTCCAGACCAATCCTAGGTCCTTCTTTGGCAGGGTTAGGGGCCTAGTGGAGGTGGGTAAACAGTAGATGTGATCTATCTTGGTGTTAATAAGGCTTTTGACACAGTCCCATAGGACATTCTCACAAGCAAACAGATGCTGCTTAGCACTGTCAGAGCAGCTTTTGCTGGGGGATTCTCCCAGCACTTTCCAATAGTGGGAAAGTATGAAATCCCCATTTGACTGCTGGGGACAGAGCCTAGAGGGGGCAGCAACTTACCCCAAGTCCCACAGGTCAATAGGAAACCAGCAATGGAACCCAGGAGTCCTGACTCCCAGTTCCCTGCTCCAATCACTCCAGCGGAGCACACTCCCTCTCAAAGCAGGGGGACCGGACATGAGGGCCTGG